>NW_006922025.1:2156609-2159521 GCF_000298275.1 Orycteropus afer afer | reverse complement strand
TCTCTCTCTATAAATATATATATACACTTTGCTGGTTTTTGTGTTTCTCTAGAGAACCCAATCCAACACATAAGGCGATTGAAAACACCTTGGCTTGAAATACCAGTGGTATAGCTGCCAGCTTTACAGTAACATGCAAGCCACCACCGTATGACAAACTGATAGACAAGCAGTAGATTTTCTCCATAACACAGATAAACTATTTCCAAAAATGTTAACCCTACTGAAATTATTTTCATTTGGGTACATTCTTTTACACTTAAAATTTGCAACAAAATTTGGTGTGTTGATTAGATATTGTTTGTATCAACTTTGCTGGCTTCTACTATTATGTAAAGAGAGCTAAAAAGACAGAGAGAAACTGGAATATTGGTAGGCAAGCTCTCAATTGTATGCTAGAGTGTTAATGTCTGTGGAGTCAAAATGCAAAATGCCAGGATATAGGAACAGTGTTTGTCATTGGATTGAATAAGGTTTTCCAGAGTAAAGGTAAGAATTGAGGTTCTCATTAATCAGTCTTAGGTCGGAGCCTGGAGAAAGTGTTTGAAACCAGCAAGGGCATCTAAAAAGCAGCATGCAAGACATTGTTTGACAGTTATGATTCCCCAAGTTTGCTGCAAAAGTGGAGCTTATTTCTCCACACCCACAGGCAGTGCTACCCTTACACATTTCTTTTCACATAGCCAGTATCACTTCATATTACCTTATACAGCTATGCAGTTATACCTCATGTAGTTGAGGATTTTCAGCTCCTCACGTCTTCAGGGTTTTCGTTGCAGGAGGCAATTGGTATAGATTTTCGCTGTATCTTATAAATCAAGTAGAAAAGAGAGCTAGTGTCTCCCAGAACCTCCTTTTCAATGAATACCCATTTCCTACTGGGTGAAATCTGAAAGCTTTTAGCCTGGAATTCTGGATTCTTTACAATTAATTTGGCTGGTGCCCAACCCTTCACCCTCAGGACTCCATATAAAGGCACACTTTACTCAGTCTACTCTGAAGGTCTTCCTGTTTGCAGAGCACTTTGATACCTCCCTGGTTCTCCCCCCATCAATTTTGCCTGGAATTTCATTTTCTGTACTTCTTCGTGGAAATACCATACACATCTTTCTAAACTCTTCCCAAGGGGCTCTATTCTGTGAATTAGGTAGGAGGATGGGAGAGAATGTGGAGGAACTGTTTAGAATGTGAAGCATGGGGAGTGCCTGGGGATAATAGTGGGAAGACAGGAGGAGACGTAGAGGGACTTGAAGGTAATCAAGGATTATGAGTGGTATTGAGAGAAACAGTCACTCTGAATTCAGACTTCTAGCTTTCTAAACTGTAAAAACAATGAATTCCTGTTTGTTAAGGCCATTCATTTGCGGTATTACTGATATAGCATCACTGGAGAACTAAGCCAGTGATATTGTGCTGGTCACACACTTTTGTTATATTGCATCCCCCTTCACCTAAATCAACACGTCTCTTAACTTGTTGTTGTTGTTATGTGCCGTTGAGTCAGAACCGACTCATAGCGACCCCTCCTTGGGGTTTCTGAGGTCTCTTAACTAGTCAGCAGAATTCTTTTCCCTCCCCTCTTATTTCTGGTAACCTACTTTGGTAGTTAAGGTTCTGTCAATTTGGCTGGGCCATGATTTTGACTGGCTTGGTAGCTGGATGTAGTTATTTCCCATGATGAGATTGGATGTGATGTAATCAGCTCCATGGTGGAATCTGCTGTGAGGAGTTGATCAGTTGAAAGGAGTTGCCTTTGGGGTGTGGCCTGCTTCCAGTATATATGGAAGGGATCTTATATTGATTCATGAGTCTTCCTCTCCAGTTCCTGGACTTGAACCAGTGGCTGGCCTTGTAGCCTGCTGATCTTGAGATTGTTGCCTGCACAGTCTGTGAGCCAACTGTCTGTCATTTTACCCAGCAGTCTTGGATCTGTCAGCCTCAGCAGCCACAGCTGCATCAGTCAGAAGAAGCCTCCAGCTTGCTCCCCTGGGCAGAACAAGAGGCAGAGCTGATGCCCAAGGTTGAAGGGCCTCCACTCAGCCTCTAAAGCCAGGACTCTCAACCCAGGCTTCTAGCCTAGTCTTCCCCTAGAGCTGCATTCTGAACTTGGACTTTTAGGCTCCTAAACTCTGAGAGCCACAGCTCATCTCTGTTTGCTGTACTGTGGTGGCTTGTGTGTTGCTGTGAGAGTGGAGGCTATACCACCAGTATTTCAAATACCAGCAATCTAGTTCTAATCTGATCTATGACTGGTTACCTTTACTAGCACAAAACAGCATTTGAATTCATCAGAACTAAAAGCACCTCCTCCTCCTCCTACATGTATCTCTCTGTAGTGTTGCCTCAGAAAATCTTCCTGGGTTCAGTTCCACCACTGGCTGCTGTTTTGTGCTTGGCTGTTGTCGACTTTTCAGTCTGAGTTGAAGTTTTCTGTTAAGCTAACCTCTTAGATTCAAATTTATTGTTGCTGTCAGGTGATGTTAAGTCAGTTCTGACTCATAGCAACCCTATATACAGCAGAAGGAAACACTGCCCAGTCCTGCACCATCCTCACAAACTTTGTTATGCTTGAGCCCATCATTGCAGCCACTGTGTCAATCCATCTCTTTGAGAGTTGTGTGTCAACACATATTACTTGGTTCCACAATCAACACCACACCCATGGAAGCAGCAGTCAAGAAATCAGATGACGTATTGCACTGGGTGAATCTGCTGCAAAAGTACTTTTTAATGTACTGAAGAGCAAAGATGTCTCTTTGAAGACTAAGGTGTGCCTAACCCAAGCCATGGTATTTTCAATCACCTCATATGCATATGAAAATTGGGCAATGAATAAGAAAGACTAGAGAAGAGTTGATGCTTTTGAGTTGTGGTGTTGGTGTTGGTGAAGAATACTTAAAGTATAATACAGA
>NW_006922025.1:2154105-2156509 GCF_000298275.1 Orycteropus afer afer | reverse complement strand
GGCGGTTCAAACCCACCAGCCACTCCTCAGAAGGAAAGTTGGGCAATCTACTTCCGTAGTGATACTGCCTCAGAAACCTAAGGAGGGGTCGCTATGAGTCGGGTCTGACTCGACAGCACATAACAACAACAACAGCAACATACTAAGACTTCTTGGAAGGAATGGGAGGGGTGATTCGGGAACACTGGCTGCTATGTTGCACTGTAATTTTCTCCTTTTTTTTTTTTTCTTAGATTTCTTTTTAAAAGTTGTAATTTTGTTAAGTATAACTATGACCTAGAATTATTTCAAGTTTTGAATGATCCTTATACCAGGCCAGATAACTTCTCTGTCTTGTATTGCCTTTTTCATATTTTCAATGCTGTTATTCTTTATGGCTGATTTTTTATTCCATAAAATGGGGATAAGAAAACCAAACTGTGTCATAGGAAAATGACTAGAAGTATGATATTTGGCCCTCTTTTGGAAAAACATTTATATGCAAAAGCTATCTATAAACTATATACTAAAGCTAGATGCAAGGTTATAGAGTTAATAAAAGAATAGAAATAAGTTAGAAGAGAGCTCCCTATGAATAGCACATGGATATTGTAAAGTACACATTATCTTTATTTTATGATATACATTAACCCATTGCTGTTGAATTCCACGAGTAGAATTGTCCTGTTTGGTTTCCAAGGTTATAATCTTTACAGGAACAGACTGCCACATTTTTCTCCTGCAAAGAGGCCTGGTGGGTTCTAACTGTTGACTTTGAGGTTAGCAGCAGAGCATGTAACCACTGCACTGCCAGAAATACTTAGGAATCTCTTTAGAGGAGGAGTTTTAGCCAATTTTGAATGTCATTAGTGTATCTGATTCAACAATCATTTATTTAGCATTTGCTCAATGCCAAGTGCTGAGGACTGAAAGATGAGGAACTCTTGGCTTAATAAGGAAATCACAACAAACTTGTATAATAAGAGGTGATAAAATAAGGCAAAGAAGTTCTGAGAACATAGCAGTAGAACCAATAAAAAAATCATAGAAGAAATGGCATTTGATCTGGGTTGTGAAGGATGTGTACATAATTTCTCGGTGAGGATGAGGGCATTCCAAAAGGAAGACCAGCAGGAGCAAAGGCACAAGAGCAGAGCTTTCCATACATCCTTGTGATTGGGGTTGTGTGAGTGTGTGCACCAGTGCATGGAAATGGAGTAGGAGCTGGTGGGAAGAATTTGAAAGAGGATACAGGAAGGATAAGGAGTTTCTTTAAGTCTGCCCTAGTTTTAAGACTGACATGTAAATATTTAGTTTAGTTCCTCAAATACTATTACCACTGCTACTAAGTCTTCTACTGTTACATAACTAACATTTGGTGAACTCTTACTATGTTGAGAGCTAAGTGCGTGTCAGGTATTACCTGGTTTGTTCCTCACAATGTCTCTAGGAGTAGGTTCTACTGCTATGCTGATTTTACAAGTGTTGTTCTCCATACTCACATCTCAAGACTCAGTGTGACTGGATTCTTCTTTCAGCGTCCTGTGGTCTTTTGTTTGTTTATTTATTTAGATGGTCAACAGCACTGCTTTGAGGCAAACTGAAATGATGCTGCATGTTGTGTACTTAAACCTGCTGCTACACCTCAAGTTTGGAGGATACCGTAAGTTTTGATCTCACTATTTTGGCTCCCATGTTTTGATTTTGAAAACAATTGCCCTTGCTCTTTGACTTTGCGACCACTTTGAATTCATGACCTTTAGTTAGAATGATGTCAACTTAGATGGATTTTGCAGCAAGAAAATATTTTCTGGAGTGAATTACAATAAGCCGATTTAATCCCTCGATCAATTTTGTCCATGTTGTTGTTAGGTGATGTTGAGTTGGCCCTGACTCATAGTGACCCTGTGGACAACAGAATGAAACCTTGCCTGGTTCTGTGCCATCCTCATAATCCTTGCTATGCTGAGCCTATCATTGCAGCCACTCTGCCAATCCATCTGGTTCAGGGTCTTCCCCTTTCTCATTCACCCTATACTTCACCCAGCATGATATCCTTCTAAAGTAGATGGCATGAAGTCTGGCCAGATTTTTTCATTCTTCTGACAGTGTATGGTATTTCCAGTATTCTTCACCAACACCACAATTCAAAAGCATCAGCTCTTTTTCTCATTCATTATTCATTGTCCAGCTTTCACATGGATATAAGGTGTGATAGTTGAAGATGTGTCAAGTTGGCTGGACTCCAGTTGTGAGTGGTTGTTCCCATGATGGGATCAGATGACTGAGTTCTGAGCGGCTGGTCTGCCCAAGGGGAGTTTCCCCAGGGGTGTGGCCTGCTTGCAATGCTATTCCAAGGATAAGCTGGAAGAACGGCATTCCGGACTATATACTTCCTTGAGTGAGCGGCTCGCCGCTCGCCCTG
>NW_006922025.1:2153422-2154005 GCF_000298275.1 Orycteropus afer afer | reverse complement strand
TAGCATATGATCAAGAAACAATGTTATTGAAGGAAGAAGTCCAAGCTGCACTGAGGGAATTGGAGTAAAACAAGTCTCCATGAACTGACAGAATACCCATTGAGATATTTCAACAAACAGATGCTGTACTGGAGACACTTACTCATTTACACCAAGAAATTTGGAAGACAGCTCCCTGATCAACTGACCGGAAGAGCTCCATATTTTTGCCCATTCCAAAGAAAGATGATCCAACAGGATGTGGAAATTATAGAATATCATTAATAACATATGTAAGTAAAATTTTGCTGCAGATAATTCACAGTTGCAACAATATATTGACAGAGAACTTTCAGAAATTCAAGTCAGATTCAGAAGAGAATGTGGAATGAAGGACATAGCTGATGTCAGATGGACCCTGGCTAAAAGCAAAGAATAACAGCAAAATGCTTACCTGTGCTTTATTTGCTATGCAAAGACATTCCACTGTGTGGATCATAACAAATTATGGATAACATTGAGGATAATGGGAGTTCCAGAGCACTTAATTGTGTTCATGAGGAGGTTATAGATAGACCAAGAGGCTGTTGTTTGAACAGAACAA
>NW_006922025.1:2150375-2152897 GCF_000298275.1 Orycteropus afer afer | reverse complement strand
GATGCCTTTTAATTGTGGTGTTGGTAAAGAATACTGAAAATACCATGGAGTGTCAAATTGAACAAATCTGTCCTGGGAGAAGTGCAAGAGGAATACACCTTATAAGTGAGAATGACCAGACTTTGTCCCATCTGCTACTTTGGTCATGCTGTCAGAAGGGACCAGTTCCTGGAGAAGGATATCATGCTAGGGAAAGCAGAAGGTCAGTGAAAAAGGGAGACTTTCAAAGAGCTGGATTGACACAGTGGCTGCAACGATGGGCTCAAGCATAACAAAGTTTGTGAGGATGGTGCAGGACTGGGCAGTGTTTCCTTCTGTTGTCCACAGGGTAGCTATGAGTCAGAACTGATTTGACATCACCTGACAACAACGATAAATTTGAATCTAAGTTTTCTTAGCAGATAACTTCAACTCAGACTGAAAAGTCAACCACAGCCAAGCCCAAAACAGCAGCCAAGGGTAGAATTGTACCCGGAGAGATTTTCTGAGGCAACACTACAGAGAGACACATGGAGGAGGGAGAGGTGCTTTTAGCTCTGATGAGTTCAAATGCTGTTTTGTGGTATTAAAGGTGACCAGTCAGTTTCAACAATACAGGTGGTAAGTAAGTAACATAGGCTAGATTAGAACTGACATTTATCTAATTTCAGAGACTGAGTTTTGTATTAGAGTTTAAGTTCTGAAGCACGTGGTTTGAGGAAGGATGTGGTCTACAGTGGGAGCCCTAACTCCATTTTGAGTCTTGACATAAGTTCAAATGCCAGTTGAGTTCTCTCTGACCTTCAGCATTTTGGCTACCCATAGACAAGTCCCAGGAAAAACCTAGGGAGGGGCAGCTTATGATCAGGGAGATTGTGGTTGAAAATAGATTATCCTCACACAGAGAACTAGGGAACTGGCCCAAGTGTGTCCTTTCCTAATTTAAGTTAAGATTGAGCTCCTGGTATTGTTTTGTAGCCACTTTGTGGCTCTAACTCTGGGCATGATCTCTGAGACTCTGGCACTTGGTCATGAGTCATATCCAGACCACCACTTAGCCAGGTAGTCAAGGCCCAGAACCAATCCTGTAACTCTTTTTTACCTTCAATTATGTATATACCCAATCATGGTCCTTTCTCTACTTCCCTAGTCCTGACAGAAACAGTGATGAATCGATCTGCCAGCACTCATGATTTTGTGATAATTCCCTTTGTTTTCAATCATGTATAATTAGCTCCATGGCTGTGACTGGTAGACTCCATTCAATTTTCTGTACTGTGTACGTGCCCTCATCCTGGTCTTTGTTTTGTCTTTGGCCTGTCTAAGACTTAATAACAGTGTCTCTATTGTACCTATTTGAATCTAGGGTCTCTTTTCCCCTATTACAGTTTTTTGCCCTATCTTAAGACACTTTTTTTTTTTCTTTTTTTTCTTTTAATTAGGATTTGGGTGAAGATTTACAGAGTAAATTCACTTTTCATACAGCAGTTCACATATACTTTGTCTCATGTCATTGACCAAAATTTACAATGCTGCTGCTCCCCTCCCACTTCCTCCCCATAGTTACCTCCTCCCAGTGTCCATCCCTTCATACTTCTTAAGACACTTTTGACATAACTTCTGTCTACTCAGTCCCTCATATACATTTACTCCCTATTTCCTTGCATAATTTCCTCCACACACTCTTATCTATCTTTTCTATCCTCCATTGAATTCTCCACTCTCTGTTCCACCTTATTTTGGTGGCATTGGGTGACATGAGGCTTCCCAATTTCCTAGGCTGGGGGACAGTCTGGCTAAAAAGAAATTGCATATTCCCCCCTTACCTTTCAATTGACCATTCAGCATAAGAGCTTTGAGCCATTGTTAAGATCAGATTGCTCAACCAATGATACATAACATGAAAATAGGCTTCATAACCTGGAATAAAAAGCGAGCACATTCCCTCTTCTCTCATGCAATGTTCTTCAGGTTAAATCCAGGCAGATGGGGCAATTTTCTTGTTCTTCCTCATGCCTACAGCTCAGTTCTGGGAATGGGTCTCCTGTCACTTTGGCTGGCTCTTTTTTCTAAGCAACAGTGGTGCAGATTAGCTTAACATTTGATATATCATTTATAATTAATGTATCACTCAGGGTGGAACAAAAGAAAGGGGGCATGAGAGACCTTTTCTATTGAGATGGACATTCAACAGTCAGTTCAAATACCCTTTGAGCACCTACTATGTACAAATTATTATCTAAGACTGAGGCTACAGAAATAAGAAAACACAGCCTTTAGCAGAGATAGCAAGTCAGCAAAGAAGGACAATGCAACATGGTAAGTGTGATAAGGAAAATGTTCACAAATTGCTTTAGAAATAGGAGGGAGTTAGAGGAAACATTTGTGATACTATGACAGATAAAACTGTATAATAAGCTCTTACAAACTGATGAGCCAACAGAAAAATGGAAAAATATATGAATAGAGATCATCCAAATGGACAATAAATATATGTGAATAAAAATGACATGCTATTTCACCTGTGGAAGAGCAGCAAAAAT
>NW_006922025.1:2147575-2149300 GCF_000298275.1 Orycteropus afer afer | reverse complement strand
TCAATTGCTAATTTAGGAGTGTCAATGGAGATTATGTGGGAAGCCTAGAATTCCATGATAACTTGCAGTAATAAAGCACCTATTCCACTCCCTAGTAAGATGGTATTAAAGGAGGCCTAGTGGAGAGTCTGGTCATGTAGTGCCTAAGGCATTTGACTGCTAACCAGAAGGCTTGTGGTTCAAACCCACCAACCACTCCTTGGAAGGAAGGTTGGGTGATCTACTTCCATAGTGATACTGTCTTGGAAACCCAAGGAGGGGTCACCAAGAGTCATGTCTGACTTGACGGCAGTGTCTTTGGTGTGGTTTTGGTAGTGGAGAGTCATGACTTTCACCATTGCTGAATGGTAACAAGGCCACTCTTGCGGTGGTGTCAGTGAAGGCTATGTGCACTGTAGAAACTCCCACTTCCAGCAGTACTGAGGAAATCCCCTCATGGGAGTCAACAAAGTGAAATCTGCATTTCTACCTTCTAGAAGTGAAAACGGTGGGACCTACGCTTCCCTTGCCAAAGTGGTGTCAGAAAAATACAGTTAAAACAGAAGATTCAAATAAGATCCAGAGTCTCACATTATGAAATTGTCCTTGTTTCAACTGAAAATCATTTGTCATAATAAGGACCAAGAAGATCTCAATAGATGCCAACAGCAAGATGGCAGGGATGTTAGAATTCTCTGACAAAGATTTTTGAGGCTGTCATGGTAAAAATGCTTCAATAAGCAATTACAAACATGCTTGTAACAAATAAAAAGTAAAAAAAAATAAAAAATAAAAAAAAAAAAAAAACCTCTCAGTAAAGAAATAGAGTGCATAAAGAAGAACCAAATGTCAGTATTAGTACTGCAAAACACAATAACTGAAATAAAATGCTGAGTTGAAGGACTCAACAGCAAAATTAAAGCAATAGAAGAAAGGATCAGTGAACTGGAAGGTACCTATTGCTGTTGAATTCATTCCAACTCATAGTGACCCTATAGGACAGAGTAGAACATCCCCATAGGGTTTCCAAGGATGTAACTCTTTATGGAAGCAGACTGTCATATCTTCCTCTCATGAAGTGGCTGGTGGGTTTGAAGTCTCACCTTTCAGTTAGGAGTAAGCATTTTAACCACTGTGCCACCATGTCTCCTCAAAAGGAAGGTGGAACATTAGAAATTACTAAACCTAAAAAATGTAGAGAAAATAAACTAATAAAGAACAAAAGAAAGAAAGAGCCTGAGGAACTATGGAACTATGCCTAAAGATTTAATTAACTTTCATGTCATCAGAGTCACAGGAGAGGAGAAAGAAGACAGGAGTTAAATTAAAAAAATATATATATATTGAATTAATGACTAAAAAATTCCCAAATTTGGCAAAAAGACATAAACTTACAGATTCAAGAAGATTAGCAAGCCCCAAGAAGGATAAACCCAAAGAAATCCAAGACAAATCATAATTAAATTTATGATAACTGAAGATAAAGAAGAATTCTTGAAAGCAGCCAGAGAAAATGACATCTTACTTATAGTCAAAAATAATTTGAATGATAGTGGATTTCTAGCAGATTGAAAATAAAAGAATGGAAAAGGTATATTATGCAAATATCAATCAAAGGGAAGTTAGAATGGCTATGTTAATATCAGATAAAGTAGATCTCAGAACAAGTAAAATTACCAGAGGCAGGCAAGGACATAAAATAATACAAAGGATTAATACACAAGAAGACATGTTGTTGTTGTTTGC
>NW_006922025.1:2114531-2125049 GCF_000298275.1 Orycteropus afer afer | reverse complement strand
CCACTTGGAAGAGGATCTTTGTAGGAGATCCTGGATAGACAAGGAGAACAATGTGGAACAAAACTCAAAATCATTTGGGAAAAAAAACAAAAACAAATGGGGAACAGCTTTGCTGGCCTGAGGGAGCCTGGTGGAACTACTGAGACTATGGCCCCTAGCTGCCCTTCCAGTCTGGAATTGAACTCACACCTGTAGCTTCCAGCCAAACAATAGACAGGCATATCACTTGAGCATTTACCTGAGGTAGATACACTCCTTGGAGAGAATAAGCATAAGAGAAAAAAGAGCTGCTCAGGCACAGGGAGACAGCTCAGGGGGTAGGAGTGCATGGAGGGATGGACACAGGGAAGAGGTAACTATCGGGAGGAAGTGGGAGGGGAGATGTTGCATTGTGTTAAATTGTGGTCAATGTCAAGAGATAAAGCATATGTGAACTCCAGTATGGAAAGTGTATTTGCTCTGTAAATTTTCACCCAAATCACAATTAAAAAAAAATCTGCTTTAATTTCTAATGTGGTAAATTTTTCTACTTAAAAAACAAGAAACAAAACAAAAAAAAACACTCACTGCCAGCAAGTGGGATCCAACTCATAGTGACTCCTCCTCGGGTTTCTGAGGCAGTTTGCCTATGGAAGCAGTTTGCCCAATCTTCCTTTTGAGGAGTGGCTGGTGGATTTGAACCGCCAGCATTCTGGTTAGCAGTTAAATGCCTTAGGCACCATGCCACTATAATCTACAAAAACAGAATTTCTTTAAGATTGTCAAGGGATCCTGAGACTAAAGTTTGAGAACTACTGGTCTAAGTTATATTTAAAAAAAAAAAGGAAACTGCTAAGTCCCTGAGTCAGAGGAGAGCAACACAAAAGAGCCATCCAACCCCCATTTGATTGTTACATAAATGAGGAATAAACCTTCATCAAGTTGAGATCCCTGAGGTTGAGGTGTGTTTGTTAGGGAATATAGCCTAGCCTAGCCTGCCTCATACACACACTCAGTTCTCTGTTTTAAGGAGATCATTCAGGCAGCAGGGTGAAGGGATTGACTTGGATGAAGATGTGGATTCAGGGTGAGACTGAAAGCAGGGAAATGAATGAACATTGATTGCTTCAATGATTGAGTTCAAGGTCTGAATAAAGGCTATGGCAGAGGGCTAAAGAGAGCAAGGGATAGATATATGATGTTTCAAAGATACCATCAGTAAGATTTGGTTACCAGTTGTTGTAAGTGGGGAAGGAGAGGGAGAAATTTTAAGAGGTTGGGTTTTGGTCACTAGAAAAATGGTGAAGTTATTTACAAGATCAGCAAACTGGTGTTCATAGCAGAGATGTTTTGTTTGCAAAGGAAAGGAAATGATGAATGCCACTGGAACATCCGAGCATGAGTTGTCTTTGGGCTATCCAGACAGAGATAAGGATAATCATATTGTTATCATTTGCCTTTGAGTCCACTGTGACTCATGGGAAGGCCCTGTATAACAGAACAAAATGTCCAGTTCTGCTTCATGTTCATGATCTCTGGTATACTTTCCTCCATTGTGGCAGCCAGTAGGTGGTTCATCTTTCAGCACTGTATTACAATTGATAAAATTTTCATTGTCTAATATTCAGAAATAGATGACTGGGCATTTTTCCCTAGTCTGTCTTAATCTGGAAGCTTTGCTGAAACCTATCCTCCATGAATGACTCTGCTGATACTTGAAATACTGGTGACATTGATTCCAGCATTATGACAACCTGCAAACCACCACAGTGTGACAAACTGACAGATGGGTGTGGAAGAATAACAATAGGAAGTATTTATACGGTTCTTGCTATGTGTTACACATTATTTTAAGCTTCAGTCATAATACTAATTTACAATGCACAACAATCAACAATCTTATGAAGAAAACACTCATTATTTGTACTTTATGGTTGGGGAAACTGAGGCATGAGGGTACAATCACTTGTCTAAAGGCCACCCAGCTAGTAAGTGACAAAGACAGGATTCAGATCCAAGCCTATGGGCTCCAGAGTCCATGCTTTTAGATACTATGATATTCTACCTCTTGATGATCAATATCCAGCTAATAGTCTGATTCCAGGATTCCAAAAGGGCTCTGGGTTGTTAAAGATGTTATATTGTCTTTATATGTTTCTGTGAACTCCTGGGTGGTGCAAATGGTTAAGCCCTCAACTATCAACTGAAGAACTGGCAGTTTGAACTCACCCAGGTCCCACAGGAGAAAGACCTGGTGATCCAGTTTTGAAAGGCCTTAGCCTTGAAAATCCTATGGAGTGCAATTCTACTCCACAGCACATGGTGTCACCATGAGTCAGAGTTGACTTGATGGCAGCTGGCGATACATTGTGCAATTCATCAGAAAGCCACCCATCTCTGTAAGGTAATGGTTTGCACTCTTTGCCTTTGTCTGGCCATACTGGGAGCTGCAGAGTTGAGCAAATTCTCCTAAACTGTATTAGCCTGATGGCCCATCTGAAGGTGTGGCAACTCCTCTTAGAACTCTCCATTTTATAGAAAGAATCCAACTGATTTCAAGGCTGGCTCAGAGAGCCTTACCTTTAAAACAAACAAGGGAATGTTTGTGAAAGGATAAAGGGCAGCCAGCAGGGCTTGCCAAATGATCTACACAAATGCATCTTTGCTGAATTGGCTTCTGGACTCTGAGCGAGCAGGTGCCATGTGGTGTACAACTCCAGGTGGTGTCACTCACATTGTATTCTATGTGAATTCTGTATCCTTGAGTTGCTCACTATACTGACATGCCTTCCTCTCATCCACCAGCATCAGTTTCCCACTTGCTGGTGGACCATTTTTTGAGTGGCTCTGTCAATATTTGAGGAGCTCTAGTGGTGTAGTGCCTAAGGCACTTGATTAATCTACCAGCGACTCCTCGGAAGGAAGATTGGGTGATCTACTTCCGTAGTGATGCCACCTCGGAAACCCAAGGATGGGTTGCTATGAGTCAGATCTGAATCGATGGCAGTGAGTTTAGTTATGGTCAATATTTGGCATCACTTGCTGTGTGCTAACTTGATAATGATTAGATCCTAACTTCTCCTCTAACCTTGTCAAAAAGGATTTGAAATCTTATTTCTGCTGATATCAATTCCCAGTATTTTAGCTTTGCCACTCTTACTCAGTGCTACCTGGCTCAGTATCTGAGAGCGGAGAGGGGAGAAAAGAAAAAAGGCTATCAGGTTTCCTGTGGGGCTTCTGCAGGTAGCCAAGAGGGAGGAGCCCTGGTGGACACTTGCCCTATAAGTTACATGGGAAGTACAAAGCCTTCCCCAAGAATTTAGTGTAACCTCAAACTCAAATTCCTTCCAACTCCATCTTGAGAAGCCTCTGTTAGAGCTATGATGAAAATCCACAAGAAATTTATTTCAAGATGCACTTCAATATTCTTGAGTTATGGCCTAATTTAACTAAAGATAGTCATCTCCTTCAAAGTAAGTGTAAAATGGACAGATGGGAAATACCAAGACTCTTCTTTCATTTTAACAAAAGCTTTATTTCTTTCAGTTTGAAGAGAGCTCTCCTTGGATGCAGATCTGTGTGTGTGACATATTTACTATGTTCCAGGCCCTTTCATAACAATTTTTTGAAGTAGTTATTTGTATTCTAGATGTTAACTCTCTGGGTTTTCCTAAAACCTTCAGCTTACTGTGTTCATCTTAGTTTTTGAAATTTAAATGAAATTGGTACTAATATTATAAACACCAGCATCTCATTCTCTATTTATGAGGTGTAAGCAGTATTGAGGACCCAAAAAAGGATTGTGAGGCTCCCAGAGCGAGCAACAGTGGCAAGCTATTACCACCCCTAGCCCACTTGACTGTTAACCAACATGATGGCGGTTCAAACCCACCAGCCACTCCTCAGAAGGAAGGTTGGGCAATCTACTTCCATAGTGATACTACCTTGGAAACCCAGGGAAGGGTCGCTATGAGTTGAGTATGGCTTGACGGCACATAACAACAACAACAGCCTTGAAGGGTAAGGAAAGAAGTGATGTTACCAGATCCTGAAAGAGCTTTAGAAGAGGGAGGGGGGCAACCAGATAGGTAGGTAGACTAAACCAGGGTCCAACTAGGGACCAGGAATAGATCTCATCCTCTCTCCTCCCACTCCCTGACTTCTTGATGTTGCCTCCCATTTTTGCTTCCATGAAGCAGCCAGATGATGAGGGACAATGGGTGAATCAATTTATGGAAATTAACACTCTCCTGAGGCACTATAGAAACCCTGGTGGCACAGTGGTTAAAAGCTTATCTGCTAACCAAAAGATTGGCAGTCCAAACCCACAGCTGCTCCACAGGAGAAAGGTGTGGCAGTCTGCTTACGTAAATATAACCCTAAGGGGCAGTTGTACTCTGTCCTATAGTGTCACTAGGAGTTGGAATCGACTAAATGGCAATAGGTTTGGTATTATTTGGTATAAAGCACAGACCCCAGATGGTGCAAATGGTTAATGGGCTTGGCTGCTGAATTAAAGACGGGCAGTTCCAGCCTATCTAGAGACACCTTAGTTGAAAGCCCAAGCAATCTGCTTCTGAAAAATCAGCCAATGAAAACTGTTTGGAACCCAGTTCTACTTTGGCACACGCGAGGTTGCCAGGAGTCAGAGTCATGGCTTAGGACACAGAGTGGAGCAGTGGGGAGTGGGGAAGAGAAACCACATATATCTCAATCCTGTGTACAGCAGAGAATCTAACACATCTTAACAATTTTTCTAGCAGTTCTAAGTGGACTTTTGCTAGAAGCCGGAAAGAAGAACCAGAAGAAACTCGATTACACTGGGGTAACAAACAACCCCTACATTTCATAGTGTCTTAACCTAACAAATATTTATTCCTGCCATGCAAGTTGGTAAGAGATCATCCCCACACAGGCCCTCAGGGGCCCAAGCTAACAATGTCCTACCTTCTCGTAGTTTCACCAAAGGAAACACAAAGTCATCTCAGTGCTGAGGATGGAAGAGGATCGCACATATGTTTTTCACTGCTTCTTACTTGTAGTGACACACATAACATCCACTCACATTGTGTTGGTCATTTCTCATTTTCTAGCTTCAATTCTCTACCATGGACTTAAAATCCCTTCCTCTATCCATTGCACTTCTCCTCTCTCTCCACTAGATGACTGGGATCCAAATCCATGATAATTTCTTATGCAAAGGTCCTTGTTGTTGTTGTTATGTGCCTTCGAGTCAGACCTGACTCATAGCAACACCTCCTCTGGTAGCATAGTGGCTAAGGCACTTGACTACTAACCAGACGGCTGGCGGTTCAAACCCACTAGCCACTCCTCGGAAGGAAGGTTGGGCAATCCTACTTCCGTAGTGATACTGCCTCGGAAACCCAAGGAGGGGTCGCTATGAGTCAGGTCTGACTCGACGGCACATAACAACAACAACAACATCACTGCGGAAGTAGATTGTCCACCTTCCTTCCAAGGAGTGGCTGGTGGGTTTGAACCACCAGCCTTCTGGTTAGCAGTAAGTGCCTTAGGCACTATGCTACCAGAGCTCCCTCAAAGGTCCTTAGCTATCTCTTTTTTTCTCACCCCACACTACTTGTTCAGAAGACCTCAGCTTCATAAGCAAAAATACCTATTAACATACGTTCTCATGAAAAGATACATCAGTGTTCTTCTTGTAAGGAATTCTGTTGTCAGAATTTAAAGAAACTTGTTTCTCTCTGACACATAATTTCTCCGTTTAAAACATGACAACATTGAGAGCCAGAGAGGGGGAGTGATTTGCCCATGGTCACAGAGGATTTGACTCTGATTTCCTGACAATGTGCCCATGGTTCTTTCTTTTGTCCTGACCACCTCCTCTCTGTATTCTTTTCTTGGAAAAACCACTCTTCCCTTAATACCATCTGACTGGTTTCTTTAATTGTGTGTACTTCAGCTCGGCATGTAAACAAGCCAACACCTTAGTGAGAATCATTGATTTTCACAAGCTTTCATTTCAGTGACTCCAAAGATAATTGCTAAAAATAGGTACATTCCCTTCAAGATGCAGTTACAATTAACTTGTTGTGTGGTCAGGCTTCCCAAAGGCATGAGCTGTACTGAAAATGCAAGTGTTGCAACAGCCATGATAAATTTCCCCATAAACAAGTGTCTAGTAAATAATTATTGCTCAGAGGCAGCCTTTAGTGGCCAGAGTTGGGGGACAAATGGGTATAGATGTTTGGGGATGTGCAGGTGGACCTGAGTTTTCTCATGAGGGGAACATGCATCATTTTCCTTGAATGTAGCAGCAGTGAGGAGAGGGGTACTGGAGAACTCACTCATTTCAGAAGTCCATGAACACGTGATCTGTATATGAAACTCAGTTAATGTTGGCAATGTCCTTCAGCATCTAGAGGAGACATCTTAATTAGTAGAGGCCCAAGGTCTAAAAGATATTAGGCAGCAGGCTGTAAGTGAGTCTCCTTTCTATTTTCTCTGTTCCTACCTTGGGCAGTGGAGGTAGGAAGTTCTGTTAATGCTTCTCCTTTCTCAGATGCGTGGGGGAAAATTTTCTTGGTTTACCTCCTTATTGGGCTTCCCAGTGAGTATTTCTTATCTCTCTTTCTCTCTCCCTGTCTGTGGTCTTCTTCACTCTCTTCATCTCTGTTTTTCTCTCCTGGTCTTCCTCCCTGCCTCCCTCTATCTCTTTCCCTCCTCTTAAACCTATCTTCTCCCAGGTACAATGAGTGTTTGCATTTCTTCCTCTTTGTGGAGACCCGATGACCTCGTCTGTGTTTGTTCCAGCTCTTCAGCCTTTAATTGGGTGGAGAAATTAGGATCATGCAGGTCTCAAAGTCGAGATTTGAGAAGAGAGCCACAAGAGGTAAAACGAATTCTGCTTTTGATCATCTTCTGGCTACTTTTATCTTTTGTTCAAACTGGTTAGAGTCGATATTTGCAGGAAAGGCATGATTGACACCTCTGTATCTTCAACACGTCGAGTGTTGGCTGGGAAGTCTTAACAGTTCACACAGGACTAGCATTTGAGGAAAAAAGTACAAGGTGGGGAGACAGATGCTTTGGATGGGGCACCCAAGGGCACTTGGAAGCAGCACTCGGAGGCAGAAGTTTTTAGCATTTGAAATACTTTAGTAGGGATGGACATCAGGGGTCTTTAAGACATGTGTGTTGTGTTTCAGTGCCTTATTATAGATCATAGGCAGAACTTTGCTGTCCTCATCCTCAGGGCCTGGAGTTAGAAAGAGGGTAGATTTATGCTAGGTGATCACGACTTTCCCAGGAAGTAAAACATGAAAGGTTCTTGCCTTGGCTAGAGATATTTATATACTTCTTGGGATCAGCTGAAGTGCTCTCATTGACATTTAACGGAAGAAGTCATATTGGAAAGGGCACAATGATCTTAGAGAACCTTTCCTCAAAGCAAGATTTTCCTTCACCACAGACAAAGACAAGATGGCCCGTGTGAGGACCCACTACTTGTAGGGTGTAGTGGAGGAGGCGCTGGTGGTTCAGAGGTAGAATTCACACCTTCCATGCTGGAGACCAGGAGCTCTGGTAGCATAGTGGCAAAAGCACTTGACTGCTAACCAGAAGGCTGGTGGTTCAAACCCACCAGCCACTCCTCGGAAGGAAGGTTGGGCAATCCTACTTCCGTAGTGATACTGCCTCGGAAACCCAAGGAGGGGTCGCTATGAGTCGGGGCCGACTCGACGGCACATAACAACAACAACATGCTGGAGACCTGGGTGTAATTCCCAGTCAATGCCCTTCGAGTGTGGCCGCCACCCATCCATCAGTGGAGGCTTGTGTGTTTCTACAATGCTGAAGAGGTTTCGGTGGAGCTTCCAGACTAAGATGGACTTGGAAGAAAGACTTTGCTATCGACTTCAGAAAATTAGCCAATGAAAACCATATGGATCACAACTGTCTGGTCTTATGGCACCTGGGTTTTCCATGAGTCAAGGGCTGACTTGACGGCAGCTAACAACAACATGGAGAGGGTACTTTTGTACATTGGCTCATCTCTAATTTCAGCTTCAGCTGTGGAGGACAGTTCTCATATGCATTCTACCTCTCACTCCATATCCCTTCTGTAAGTCAGTATATTTTCTAAAGTCTCAGGTATTGTGTCAGAACCCATGGGACTTGATGGCAGTGAGTTTGGTTTGGCTTGGTTTGTTTTTTTAGAACTTAACTACAACTATAGGCCTTGTTTGGAGTGGGAGAAAGTGGTTGAGTGTTGGTATGAAAGGGAATAAACAGTGTAGGAAAGGGAGGCCCAAGTGCCACAGAAGGCCGATAAGCAAGGTGAGAACTTTAGGGTTTCTTGACTCCACTTTTCAAAGGTGAATCCTTGTACTGTACCTTTGCTACTGCAGGGCAGGAAAACAGACATCAACCAGTGCTAGCCTGAGGCAGTGGGAGGAATAGGAAGACAGAGAAAGAGCCCTGTGGGGGTTAAACTGGTTGGTTCCTAGCCAACCCAAGCCCGTGGAAAACAGCAGCCTAGGCACTGTCACTTTCCCAGAAGAGAGAGAGGGTGAGAAGCAAAAAAGGAAGTGATTGCATCTGCATTGTGACATCTGGCTCTCTTCCCAGAAGGTCCTTCCCCAACCCAAATTTACCAGGAGAAACACAAAGTTCTTGCCCCCATCCCTCTCTCCTTTCCTGATACTCATCACAGACAAAGTATCTGATAGTTCCTAAGGCATTTGACTTTGCAGGAAAAAAATAACACGACCTCAAACTAAATAATTTATGCCACAAGAAGCAGAAATAATGGATTTGAGAGAATAAAAAGCTAAAATGAGCAAAACAAACATCCTGAGAAAAACAAGAAAAGAACTTAGAAAAATGAATAGAAATAATCAGTTTTGAAGAATCATTTGCAAATTTTGGGCATGAAGATTATATTGCTGAAATGAAAAATATGTTGTCAATGGTGAGTTAGGCAACAGAATGAATACAGCTAAAGAACAAATTAGTGAAATGAAGGATTCAGTCAATGAATCCCTCAGAAAGTATTTGAGAAGGAAAGATCTTTGGAGAAAAAAAAGAGAAAGAGACAGAGGGGGTGGAGAGAGAGAGAGAGCAGTTAATAATTAGAGTCCCGGTATGAGTCTCAGAAGGAGAAAAAGGATAAATGGAGAGAAGACAGTAATTTACCAGAATTAAATGGGAGAGAGTATTTAGGCAAACAGAGGGGACCTTCAGATCCCCTGCTTCCTGGGCTGTCAATGAGAGGCTTTAATCCAGAGTAGCATTCCAGCCACAGCGGGACTCCTGAGTATATTCAAACATGGTAATTTATTGTTATTTATTTACAGGAAACAGATTGTCTTTTGACCTTTCTATTCCTATAGGGCTAGTTCTGAGCTGTTGCTCTCATAGTTTCTGGCACAGTGGAGGAATGCAAAATGCATAGCAGTCTCCAACTCAATGTCTCCTTGATCAGATTTTGATGAATAAAGGGATGTAAATGAGACACTAGACCATTGTTAAGCAAGATCCCCCCATATTATCAAGTTCAGACACCAAGCATCTGTGTAGCAGCCACAGATTTTAACCCCTTTGTTCCCTAGTGAAATCTTTTTCTTCAGTTCTTTTCTTTTTCCAAATCTGCTTTCTTCTCTCTACTCATTTTTTTCCCACATTAATTTTATTTTTCCTTTCTTATTATGTCTCCTGTTTTTCTTTCTATGTTCTCTTTCATCATTGGCACTTCCTCCTATTCTACCAGATTTAAAACTTTATTAATTCAAGCCATGTAATCATTCAACACTTATTTTGGGCTCCTGCTATGCTCCAGGAACCATTGAAAGCATTGGGGTTACAGTGAACATGAGCTATCAAGAACCCCTAAACCAATTCTAGAGAAAAGGATAAACAATAAACAAGTAAACAAACACTTTTTTTTTTTTCCCCTTTAAATAGATAATAATATATGCAATGAAGATAATAAATAAGTGTTAGAGAGTGATGTGGTCTGGGACAGGGCTGCTTTAGATGGTAAGAGGGAGGTCACAGAAAGTCATTCTAAGAAGATGACTGTGGTAGTTAAGGTTGTGTGTCAACTTGGCTGGGCCTGGCTGAGTGGCTGGGCAGCTGGATGGAGTATTCCCCATGATGAGACTGGTAATTAACTCCATGGTGGAATCTACTGTGAGCAGCTGAGTAGGTGCCTTAGGGATGTGGTCTGCTTCCTGTACATAAGGAGAAGCCTTGGGAATGATCTCTAGCTTTTTGGTACCCTTGAACCCTATATGTAGCCGAGTCTTCATTCTGTAGCCTGCCATGCTCTGCCGATCTTAGGACTTTCAATGGACTTGAATTAATGGCCTACCGTGTGCTTTCATAACATAGGGACTATGCCTTTTTACTTGTCAACCTTGGGTTTGTGATCAGCCTCAGCGGCCAGCAGCTGCCTGAGTGAAGAAAGCCTCCAGCTTCAATGGGCTGGGAGCCAGAGGCTGAGATGAAGCCAAGGTCAAGGGGCTTTCACCCAGCCCCTAGAGCTTGGCACTTTGAACT
>NW_006922025.1:2105882-2114111 GCF_000298275.1 Orycteropus afer afer | reverse complement strand
AAAAAAAAAAAAAAAAGAAGCAAGGAAGATGCTGGCTCTTTTGTTCTTTTTTGTCCAGCAATGTGGTGTAGTGAATGACTTAATCTGGCTCTTTTAGCCGTGGTCTTTGTGACACTGACCAGTTGCCTATGTGGAACTATGTAAATAGGAGGTGCTGGTGGTCCACCAAAGGGATTGGGTAGCTTATTAATAATGTAAATAAGGTAAATGGCAACTTTGTTGGTATGGAACCATGGACATAATGAATATGGAACCCTAACATAGGGATTGGTCAGTTTTGCCATCTCACTAGGCTTAAAATAAGCCATCCAGGGGTGGAAAAGGGGATTTCACTGACATGAAGAGAGAAGAGCCAGGAATTGAGCACATCCTTGGACCTGAGATGTCTGTGCTAAGATGATGGCAGAGAGATGGCGGAGAGAGGGAGGCTGCGGAACTAAGAGACTGGCATAAGATGGAGCAGCAGGTTTCCTGGCCCACGTATTGAGAAAGCTGAGTGTCTTTGGGCAGGAGGATTGCTGGCAGAGTGTGGTGCCTCTTTGGGAACCCACTGGCAAAACTAAAAGAGCTATGTAACACTGCCCCAAGTAGGGCAGAAGCTGAATTCAGAGAGAAATGTGCTGTGGCACAGCTGAGAACCACCTGTCCTGACGGAAGAACTGTATTCTGGCTGTTTCTGATTCTGAAATGTAACCTATTAATTCCCTAATACCATCACTCATCTGTCAGTTTGTTGTACTGTGGTGGCTTGCATGTTGCTGTGAGGCTGGAGGTTATGTCACAGTTAGTTCAAATACCAGCAAGGTCATGCATAGAGGACAGGTTTTAGCGGAGCTTCCACACTGAGAAAGATTTGGAAGAAGGAACGGGCCATCCACTTCTTAAATAATTGGCCAGTGAAAACCTTATGAATAACAATGAATCAGTGTCTGACATAGTATTGGAAAACTTTATGAATAGCCCTGAAACTCTGTCTGATACAGTGCCAGAAGATGAGCCCCTCAGGCTGGAAGGCACTCAAAATACTACTAGGGAAGAGCTGCCTCCTCAAAGCAGAGTTGACCTTAATGATGTGGATGGTGTACAGCTTTCAGGACCCCCATTTGCTGATGTGGTATGACTCAAAATGGGAAGAAACAGCTGTAAATATCCATTAATAATCAGAACATGGAAGTATGAAGTACAAATGCAGGAAAACTAGAAGTTGTCAAAAATGAAATGGAACAGATAAAGATCAATATCCTAGGCATTAGTGAGCTGAAATGGACTGATTTGGGCCATTTTGAATCAGACAACCATATGATCTACTATGCTGGGAATAACAAATTGAAGAGAAATGATGTGGCATTTATCATCACAAAAACTGTTTCAAGGTCTATCCTGAAGTACAATGCTGTCAGTGATAGGATGATATCCATACCATTACAAGGAAGACCAGTTAATACTATTGTTATTCAAATTTACACACCAACCACCAAAGCCAAAGATGAGGAAATTGAAGATTTTTACCAAGTTCTGCAGTTTGAAATTGACCGAACATGCAATCAAGATATGTAGATTATTACTGGTGATTGGAATGCAAAAGATGAAAACAAAGAAGAATCACCAGTAGTTGGAAAATATGGCCTTGGGATAGAAATGATGCTGGAGATCACATGATAGAATTTTGCAAGACCAATGACTTATTGCAAATACCTTTTTTCAGCAACACAAATGGTGGCTATGCATGTGAACTTCATCAGATGGAGTACATAGGAATCAGATCGGCTACATCTGTGGGAAGAGGTGATGAAAAAACTCAGTATCTTCAGCCCAAATGAGGTCAGGAGCTGACCATCAACTGCTTATATGCAAATTCAAGTTGAAGCTAAAGATAATTAAAACAAGTCTGTGAGAGCCAAAATATGACCTTGATTATATCCCACCTGAATTTAGAGACCATCTGAAGAGTAGATTTGATGCATTGCACTCTAATGACTGAAAACCAGATAAATTGTGGGATGACATCAAGAACATCATCCATGAAAAAAACAGAAGGTGATTAAAAAGACAGGAAAGGAAGAAAAGACCAAAATAGGTATCATAAGAGACTCTGAAACTTGCTTTTGAATGGAGAGTAGCTAAAGCAAATGGAAGAAATGGCAAGATAAAAGAGCTGAACAGAAGACTTCAAAGAGCAGCTTGAGAAGTCAAAGTTAATTATTATAAAGAAATGTGCAAACGCTTGGAGTTAGAAAACCAAAAGGGAAGAACATATTTGGCATTTCTCAAGCTGAAAGAACTGAAGAAAAAATTCAAGCCTCAGGTTTCAATATTGAAAGATTCTATGAGAAAACTCCTTCTGGCATTTTTTGCTTTCAGCCAAGATCCATCTGACATCAGCAATGATGTTTCTTGTTCCATATTCTCTTCTGAATCCAGCTTGCATTTCTGAAAGTTCTCTGTCAATATACCGCTGCCACCATTTTTGAATTATCTTCAGCAAGATTTTACTTGCATGCAATACTAATGATATTGTTCTATAATTTCCACATTCTATGGGATCATGTTTCTTTGGAATGGGTACAAATATGGATCTCTTCCAGTCAATTGGCCAGGTAGCTGTCTTTCAAATCTCTTGGCATAGCTGCATGAGTGCCTCTAGTGCAGCATCCCTTTGTTGAAACACTTCAATGGGTATTCCATAAATTCCTGGAGCAATTGAAGTGCAGCTGCATTTCTTCCTTCAATATTGTGGTGGTTATGTTTGTGTGTCAACTTGGCTAGGCCTGGTTGAGAGGGTGGGCAGCTGGATGTAGTATTCCCCATGATGAGACTGGTAATCAACTCCATGTTGGAATCTACTGTGAGCAGCTGAGTAGCTGCCTTTGGGTAAGTGGTCTGCTTCTGTATATAAGGAGAAGCTTTGAGAACGGTCTCTAGCCTATGGCACGCTTGGACCCTGCATGTAGCCATGTCATTGCTCAGCAGCCTGCTATGCTCTGCCGACCTTGGGACTTACAATGGACTTAAGTTAATGGCCTGCTGTGTGGTTTGGTAACATTGGGACTGTGCCTTTATACTTGTCAAGCTTAGGGCTTCTCAGCCTCAGCAGCCAGCAGCTGTCTGAGTGAAGAAATGCCTCTAGCTCCAGTGGGCCGGGAGCTGGAGGCAGAGCTGGACCCCAAGTTTGAGGGGCTATCCCCTAGAGCCTGGCACATTGAACTTGGACTTAAAGCCTCCAAATTGTAAGAATAACTCCTGTTTGTTAAGACCATCCCATCTGTGGTATATTTTTCTATCAGAGTGGCACTAGGTAACCAAAACAAATATCATTGGCTCTTGATCATATGCTACCTCCTGAAACGGATGAATAGCAACTAATTCTTTTTGGTGCAGTGAGTCTGTGTATTCCTTCCATGTTCTTTTGACATTCCTGCATCATTCAATATTTTGCCCATAGCATTGTTCAATATTGCAACTTGAGGCTTGAATTTTTTCCTCAGTTCTTTCAGCTTGAGAAATGCCAAGTGTGTTCTTCCCTTTTGTTTTTCTAACTACAAGTCTTTGCACATTTCATTGTGATAATTGACTTTGTCTTCTCAAGCTGCTCTTTGAAATCTTCTTTTCAGTTCTTTTATCTTGATGGTTCCATACCAGAAAGATGTGTACATGTGTTTTATTGACTATGCAAAAGCATTTAATTGTGTGCATCATAACACATTATGGATAACATTGAGAAAAATGGGAATTCCAGAACACTTAATTTTGCTCATGAGGAACCTGTACATAGACCAGGAGGCTGCTGTTCGAACAGAGCAAGAAGTTGCTGCATGATTTAAAATCAGGAAGAGAGTGTGTCAGGGTTGTATTCTTTCACCATGCTTATTCAATCTGCATGCTGAGCAAATAATTTGACAAGCTGGACTACAGGAAGAAGAACATGGCATCAGGATTGGAAGAAGAGTCATTAATAATCTGAAATATATAGATGGCACAACCTTGCTTGCTGAAACTGAAGATATCTTGAAACACTTACTGATGAAGATTAAAGACTGTAGTAGGCAGTATGGATTACACCTCATAACTGGACCAATAAGCAACATCATTATGAATGGAGAAAAGATTGACATTATCAAAGATTTCATATGACGTATTTCCACAATCAACACCTATAGAAACAGCAGTCAAGAAATCAGATGATGTATTGCACTGGGCAAATCTTCTGCAAAAGACCTCTTTTAAGTGCTAAAGAGCAAAGATGTCTCTTTGAAGACTAAAGTGTGCCTAACCAAAGCCACAGTGTTTTCAATCACCTCATATGCATGTGAAAGCTGGAGAATAAATAAGGAAGACCAAAGAAGAGTTGATGCTTTTGACTAGTGGTGTTGGCAAAGAATACTGAAAGTACTGTGGACTGCCAGAAGAATGAACAAACCTGTTTTAGAAGTGCAGCCAGAATGCTCCTTGGAAGCGAGAATGGCCAGACTTCAATATGACCTACTTTGGTCATGTTGTCAGAAGGGACCATTCCCTGGGGAGGGATAGCATGCTTGGTAAAGTGGAGGGTGAGCAAAAAAAAGGAGAAGGCCCTCAACAAGATGGATTGATACAGTGGCTGCAACAATTGGCTCAGATATAGCGAGGATTGTGAGGCTGGTGCAAGACTGGGCAGTATTTTGTTCTGTTGTAAATGGGGTCACTATGAGTTGGAGCTGACTCATCAGCACCTAACAACAACAACTTCCCTAATAAACCCCATAATCTTGAATATTGTCTGTGAGCTTTGTGTGGCCATTGCAATCAATTATTGAACCTAGCACCGTTGTAGGGAGTGCCACGGGAAGTATGGTTGGTGTCTGAATTGGTCAAGGGGTTGTAGAATGGCAGCGTGTCTGATTTCCACCTCATAGGAATCAGCGTTGGCCTGTAGATCTTGAACTTTCTCCCCATTGTGAAGTTAAAGGAGGTCAGGTGAAGCCACAGCCATGTTCTTTGTGCAAGTAGTCAGACATTTGAAAGTTCAGCCTAATTCTCTTTGAGAGTAAGGTCTGAGTAGGATAGGGCATGTCAAGAAACCTTCATAAGATGAGAAAGCCTTCTAAGACCCTTGCAAATTGAATTGGGTATCCATTTTCTATGTTTCTCTACCCCCCTCTCATAGCTGTTACCTCTTGCTGTTATCTATATATGTCTTCACAAGGCTTTGGTTTTCACAAGCCTGCCTCTTTCTCATTATTCAGGTTGTGACAGAGTGAATTATCAGCCCTTTATTCACTTCCCATTGTGATAGGATTATCTGTCCATTTGTCAGGGTCTCATGGTGGAAAGAGTGTATTTTGCTGCCCCTTGATTTTGTTACTTTGGCGGTTGGGATGTTAGCAGAGGCTTGGCATGTGTTTGTGTAGTTGGGCTGATCTTTTTGCACTTCTGCTGTTAACATAGGATAAATATGTCCTAGGAATCCAGCTCACCCCAGAAAAGGAGAGACAAGTGCATCACACCTGAATCTAACTTAAGGCCTAGAGCAAAGCCCAAAGGAGCCCAGCTAGATCAGCCCAAACCCAACAGACCCACAAATGTGTGAGCAAGAAATCAATGCTTGCTATTGTAAGCCACTGGATTTTAGGGTGGCTTGCTGTGCAGCAAAAACCGATTGACACATAGACTTTAAATGACATGTCACCTTTCCAGAGACACATTCTCTAACTACCTATTAATGCTCTGGTAATCACCCTATTTTATTTCTTCCATAACACTCTTCATGGCTTGAAATTATCTTCTTTATTTACTGACTCAACAGTTCCAACTCACAGTGACTCTGTATAACAGAACACAACATAGCCTAGTCCTGTGTTATCCTCACAATTGTTGCTATGTTTGAGCCCATTTTTGCAGCCATCATGTCCATCCATCTTGTTGAGGGTCTTCTTTTTTTACTGACCCTCTACTTTACCAAACATGATATTCTTCTCCAGGGAATGGTCTCTCCTGATAACATACTCAAAGTATGTGAAACGAAGTCTTGCCATCATTGCAACTGAAGAGCATTTTGGCTGTACTTCCTCCAAGACAGATTTGTTCTCCTGGTAGTCCATTCCTATATTCCTATATTCAATATTCTTTGTCAACACCACAATTCAAAGACATCAATTCTTTAGTTTTCCTTATTCATTGTCCAGCTTTCTCGTGTGTAGGAGGTGATTGAAAATGCCATGACTTGGGTTAGGCACACCTTAGTACTCAAAGTTACATCTTTACTTTTCAGCACTTTAAAGAGGTCTCTTACCACAGATTTGGCCAATGCAACACAACATTTGCAATGCAGATAAATAGCACTCAATAAATATTTATTGAGTGAACGAATACTGTTTACCACAATACCTTAATTGTTTGTTCATAAGTCTGTCTGTGAGCTCTTTGGGGCCAGAGGCATTGCCATTTCTGCATCCTAAGCATTCTGTAAGTACTTTCTGGTCTGAGGCTCTTTTTTCCCGTGCCCTGCCTTCTTCTGTAATTTTCTAGTAGCTTCAGCTTCAGTGCATTGGATATTCAGCCAGGAGCTAAGGCACGTTTCTGCTGAACACCAAAGGATTTCAGAGTTTTGACCCCTGGGGTCTTGATTTTATAGTCCTTTTCTTATTGACATGAATTTTTATGTGTATTCTGTGCTTTGAATAGCCATCAGTGAGGGCCGTAAGGCTAGTCATTCTTCCAGGCTACTAGGTACCCAGGATGTGCTACAGAATGATCTGCAGGTCTGCATGGTGATGAGGGACAACTTGATATCCTCTTATCACAGAGGATAAGATGGACAGACACATTCCCACTGATTTTGGTGACAACAGTAATGCTCCTGATTTGCAGTCTCCCCAGAGGCTCTCCCCTCATGCATTAAAGCATCTGTGTCAGATTTTCCTTTGTCTGAGTGTCTCGACTCTGGTCTGGAGGATGTAAAAGAAGGATTGATTCACATTGACTTTGTTAGAGAGACAGACCTTTGGGTGATGATTCCAAAACGGGATGTCTGCAGAGAGAAAGCTGCAAAGAGAGGATCTACCTGGGTGAGGTGGAAATCTTTTCTATTTCAGTCCAATATCTGTTCTCTTTTTCTTTTGGTGTCAACATCCTGACTTTTCTTTGGGAAAATTGCCCATCCTCCACTGGATACTGTATTTGTAGGGTTTCAAATATGACATTGTCTTAATTTTGACTGTGTAAATGATTTGAGTGTAGGTAGTTTATTTTACAGGTAATCTCAGAAAGCACAAGTGAGAGAGTGGGGGAAATGAGAATATAAAAGGGACATTGACAATACAGGGTATATTAACACAGGTGGATTACCACAACAGGCAATTAAAGCCCAATTCTGCTTGAGGATCATCTGAAAAACCATGTAGGACATGCCAAAGTCATTCTATGGGAGATTAAGGAGGCTGGGAAGTTTATCTGCTGACCTCCATTCTTTTTTTTCTTTATAAGATTTTTATCGTGATTTGGGTGAAAGTTTACAGAGCAAATTCACTTTCCATACAGCAGTTCACATACACTTTGCTCATGACATTGACTGCACTTTCCCACAATGCAACAGCTCCCCTCCCTTTTCCTCCCCATAGTTACCTCTTCCCTGTGTCCTTCCCTCCATGCACTCCTGCCCCCGAGCTGTCTCCCTGTGTATATACAGCCCTTCTATTCTCCCATGATTGTTCTCTCCAATGAGTGTATCTACCTAGTCTAAATGTTCACCTTATATGCCTGTCTTTTGTTTGGCTGGAAGCCACAGGAGTGGATTCAATTCCAGACCTGAAGAGCAGGTAAGGGCCATAGTCTCAGTGGTTTCATCAAGCTCTATCAGACCAGCAAACCTGGTCCTTTTTTTTTTTCCCCCTCTTTTCAAGTGATTTTGAGGTTTGTTCCACATTGTTCTCTCACTCTATCCAGGATCTCCTACATAGATCCCCCTCTGAGTGATTGACAGTGGTAGCTGGGCACCATTTAGTTCTTCTTGTCTCATAGTCATATAGGCTGAGGATCGCATGGTGTACTAGTCCCTTGGACTAATTGTTTCCATGAATCTTTGGTTTTCTTTATCCTTCTTCTCTCTAGATGAGGAGAAAGCCATTGTTGCATCTAGATGGCCACTTGCAGGCTTTTAAGATCCCAGTCGCTACTTGCCAAAATAGAATGTGGAACAATGTTTTGTGTAGTATGTTTACCAATTGAGTTTGATGTCACCTGCAACTATGGTCC
>NW_006922025.1:2070216-2079077 GCF_000298275.1 Orycteropus afer afer | reverse complement strand
ATGACTTATCCTGATAATAAGAAGAAAGCAGTATGAACATTCTTCAAACCCCCTACCTCATTGTGGTAGTTAAGTTGTATGTCAACTTGGCTGGGCCTTGTTTTGAGAGATTGGGCAGCTGAATGTAATTATTCCCCATGCTAAGACTGGTAATCAGCTCCATGGTGGGATCTACTGGTGCAGCTGAGTAGCTGTTTTAGGGATGCGGTCTGCTTTCAGTATATAAGAAGAAGCTTTGAAAAAGGCCTCTGCTGCCTTGTGGCACTCCTGGACCCTGCTTGTAGTCGAGTCTTCATTCAACAGCCTGCCATGCTGGCCTTGCTGATCTTGAGAGTGTTTCTGGAGTTGAATGAGTAGCCTGCCACGCTGTTTGATAATTTTGAGACTGTGCCATTTTATTGGTTAACCTTGGTTTTATTGGCCTCAGAAGCCAGCAGCTGCCTAAGTAAAGAGACATCTCCAGCACCAGCGGGCCGGGAGCAAGAAGCAGAGCTGAAGCCCAAGGTTGAGGAGCCTTCATCCAGCCCCTAGAGCTGGCACTTTGAATTTGGACTTCTAGCCTCCCCAACTGTAAGAGAATAAATCCCTATTTGTTAAAACCATCCACCCATTTGTGGTATTTCTGTTAGAGTGGCACTAGGTAACCGAAACACCTATAGCTCAATTTCCTTTAAAAACCCTAACCTTTTCTCAGCTCAGGGAAACAGTCATTGGTGAACATGATCCTCCTCTCTCCTAAGTTATTTATACTCAATAAAACACTCTTGCTTTTTACCTCATCCTGTTGTCTAGTAATTTGCTCCTGGCAGGTAGCTAAGAACCACATTTTTCCAGTAACAAACTCAAGTGGGATATAATCAAGGTCATATTTTGGCTCTTATGAATTTGTTTTAATTTTCTTCAGCTTCAGTTTGAACTTGCATATAAGCAACTGATAGTCTGTTCCACAGTCAGCTCCTGACCTTGTTTTGACTCATGATATTGAGCTTCTTCACCTCTTTCCACATATGTAGGTGATTTAATTCCTGTGTATTCCATTTGGTAAGGTCCACGTGTATAGCCACCACTTATGTTGTTGAAAAAAGGTACTGGTAATGAGTAAGTCATTGGTCTTGCAAAATTCTATCATGAGATTTCCGGCATCATTTCTATCACTAAAGCTATATTGTCCAGCTACCTATATTTCTTCTTTGTTTCCAGCTTTTGCATTCCAATCTCCAGTGATAATCAGTACATCTTGAGTGCATGTTTGGTCAATTTCAGACTGCAGAAATTCCCCAAAATCTTTAATTTCTTCATCATTGGCTTTGATGGTTGGTGCATAACTTTGAATAGTAGTACTATTAACTGGTTTTCCTTGTAGGAGTATGGGTATTATGCTATCTCTGACAGCTCTGTACTTCAGGATAGATCTTGAAATGTTCTTTTCAATGATGAATATGACACTATTCCTCTTCAACTTGTCATTCCCAGCATAGTAGGCCATATAATTGTTTGATTTGAAATGACCAGTACCAGACCATTTGAGCTCACTCAATATGCCTAGAATATCTATCTGTTTGCATTCCATTTCATTTTTGACAACTTCCACTTTTCTTAGATTCATACATCACACACATTCCATGTTCTGGTTATTAATGCATGTTTGCAGCTGTTTCTTCCCATTTTGAGTCATGCCTCCTCAGCAGATGAAGGTCTTGAAAGCTTTACTCTATGCCATTAAATCAACTCTACTTTGAGGAGGTAGCTTTTCCCCAGTTGTATTTTTAGTGCCTTCCAACTTGAGGGGCTCATCTTCCAGCACTATATCAGACAATGTTTCACAGCCATTCATAAATTTTTCAGTGGCCATTTTTTTTTTTTTTTTTTCTGGAAGTGGACAGCTCCAACTTTCTTCCCAGTCTTAGCCTGGAAGCTCTGCTAAAACCTGTGCACCATGGGTGACCCTGTTGGTATTTGAAATACAGTCGCATAGCCTCCAGCTTCACAGCAACATGATGTCCTCTAGGTTCATCTATTTTCCAAGATGTTTCAGGAACTCATACTTTTTTATGGCTGTGGAATATTCCTTTTTACTACATATTATTTATCTGGATATCTGGATCATAAGGTAACTCTTATTTCTAACATTTTTAGGAATTATCATACTGTTTCCCACAGTGGTTGTGCCATTTTACATTCTCACCAACAGTAGATGGGGATTCATCTTCCCTCATCCTTATCAACAGTTGTTTACTTATTTATTGCCATTGTAGCAGGAGTGAGATGGTATCTTATTGCAGTTTTGATTGCATCTCTCTAATGGCTAATGGGTGCTGAGCAAACAATCTGAGAAGCTGGACTATATGAAGAAGAATGCAGCAACAGGATTAGAAGAAAACTCATTAACTTACTTGCTGAAAGTGAAAATGGTTTGAAGCACTTACTGAACTACAGCCTTCAGTATGAATTATGCTTCAACATAAAGAAAACAAAAATCCTCACAACTGGACCAATAAGCAACATTGTGATAAGCGGAGAAAAGATTGAAGTTGTCGAAGGTTTCATTTTACTTAAATCTACAGTCATTGCCCATGGAAACAGTAGTCAAGAAATCAAATGATACTTTGCCTTGGTCATATCAAAAGACCTGTTTAAAGTGTTAAAGAGCAAAGTTGTCACCTGACCCAAGCCATGGTATTTTCAATTGCCTTATATATGTGTGAAAGCTGGACAGTGAATAAGGAAGACCAAAGAAAGACTGATGCCTTTGAACTGTGGTATTGAATATACCATAGACTACCAGAAGTCTGAACAAATATGTCTTGGAATAAGTACAGGTAGAATGCTCCTTAAACTGAGGATATGAGATTTCATCTCACATACTGGAGAAGGACATCATGTTTGGTAAAGTGGAGGGTCAGTGAAAAAAGAGGAAAACTCTCAATAAGATGGATTGATTCAATGGTTGAAAAAATGGGCTCAAGCATAATAACAATTTTAAGGATGGCTTAGGACTGGATAGCACTTTGTTGGGTTGTACATAAGGTCGCTATCAGTCCAAATTCCATGGTCCCTAATAACAACAAAAGGAACTCTGGTGGCATGATGCCTAAGGCATTTGACTGCTAACCTGAAGGCTGGCAGTTCAAATCCACCAGCCACTCCTTGGAAGGAAGACTGAGCAATCTACTTCCATAGAGATACCACTGTGGAAACCCAAGGAGGGGTTGCTATGAGTTGGAATGGACCCAATGGCAATGAGTTTGGTTTTTAATTTTTTGGTTTAATAATGACAGTGAAGGAAGGTTGGGCAATCCTACTTCCGTAGTGATACTGCCTCGGAAACCCAAGGAGGGGTCGCTATGAGTCGGGGCCGACTCGACGGCACATAACAACAACAACAACAACAATGACAGTGACTAATGACTGAGACCATCTTTTCATATGTTTATTGGCAAGTCATTCTCAGCATGAAATTAAACTGGAATAATTATTTATTATTTGCTGAGGACCTTGAGTTTTCTTGAGTATCCTCTTGTGTGAAGTGTCTGTTCATGTCCTCTGCCTATTTTTCAATTGGGTTATTTGTCTTTTTGTTGTTGAGTTATTGACGTTTTATATATATTTTCTAACTTAGGCCCTAATCGGATATTCTCAAAGGTTTTCTCCTAGTCTTTAGGCTGTCTTTTTACTCTTTTGATAAAGTCTTTTGATGAGCATAATAAGTATTTAATATTTATGTGGCCCCAGTTATCTGATTTGTCTTCTGCTGTTTTTACATTTGTAGTTACCTTTGATAATACATCTTTACAGGTAATTAGGTCCCATACTTTTGTCCTGATGTATTCTCCAAGAACTTTATAGTTTTAGGTTTAACCTTTAGATCTTTGGTACATTTGAGTTAGTTTTTGCATATAGTGTGAGGTATGGGTCCTGTTTTATTTTTCTATAAGTGGATATCGAATTTTCCAGCACCATTTGTTGAAGATACTGTTTCTTCTCCATTGAATAGACTTTGACTCCTTGTCAAAAATCAGTTGTCTATAGATGGATGGATTTATTTCTGGGTTCTCAATTCCATTTCTCTCTCTCTGTATATATCATTGAACCAGTATCAGGGTATTTTGATTACTTTTGCTGTATAGTATGTATTGAGATTGAGGACTGTGAAGCCTCCTACTTTGCTCTTTTTCAATATTGCTTTGCGTATTCATGGCCTCTTTCCTTTCCATATAAAGTTTGTGATTAGTTTTTCCATTTCAGTAAAGGATGCTGTTAGAATTTTTATCAGGATTGCATAATGTGTATAGATCACTTTGAGTAGTATTGTCATTTTTACAATATTAAGTCTTCCTATCTATGAGCATGAAATTTTTTCCATTTATATTGGACTCTTTTAGTCTCTTGTTTTATAGTTTGTATGGTGTTTTATAGTTTTCATTGTATATGTCGTTTACACCCCTAGCTATGTTTATTCCTAGGTATTTTATCATTTTCAGTGCTATTTTAAATGGTATTGTTTTATTTATTTCCTTTTCATATTTTTCCTTTTTAGTGTAAAGAACCCAACAGACTTTTTTTGTACTGATCAACAACTTCTTCTCAGAACCATTTCCTCTTCTGGTTAAAGGGTAGTTACAAGCCCCAGGCTAATCAGATGCCCTCTCTCTGGAATCTTGAGAAAAGTAACAGGGGATGGGAAATTATTGAAATCTGTTCATCCTTGTGGTGGGGTCCAGAAGAGGGTAGTCATTAGTTCTTGCTACCCAGTTGCCCAGAGTGGCTGCAATTCACATCCTTCTGGTTGGTCATCTTTTTCTTCAGGTCTCTGAGATTTTCCATAAATCTTTCCAATAAACTCCTTTTTGATTAAATTAGCTAGAGCTCATTTCTGAGAATTGCACCCAAAACTTCCTGATAGGTATGCTGGTTCCATTCTATAGAAGGCTTTTAGAAGAAGCAGACTTTAATATAATGAACAAGAAAAAACAAACAAAACAAAACAAAACAAAACAACCAAATCCACTGCCATTAAATCAATTTGACTCACAGCAACCCCTCCTTGGGTTTCCAAGGCAGTATCTCTATGGAAATAGATCTCCCAGTCTTCCCTTGGAAGAGTGGCTGGTGGGTTTGAACCACCAGCCTTCTGATTAGTAGTCAAATGCTTTAGGCACTACGCCACCAGGGCTCCCTCCAATATAATGAAAGGGACTGAAATTGACAAGTCAGAATCAGCAGGAAATTAGGCTGTGGAATAATCTTTGCTTGAGTTTGCCAAGGAGTCTAAGACCCAGTCTTCATCCTTTGCTCACACTTTAACTAGTCAACTTTCTCTAATTCACCTGGCTTATCTACATGGTCTGATCACAAGCTTCTAGTAACGGTTTTGGATAGACATATAATATGATATAATATGGTTTGATATAGTATGGTATAATATAGAATATCATAGTATGGCAAGGTGCCTAAAAGCATGGATGCTGGAGCTAGACTAACCACTGCCCCCACCCCTCAAACTAACTCACTTCCATCGAGTTGAGTTGCATCCAACTCAATAGTAACCCCACCTTGGGTTTCCCAGGCAGTATCACTATGGAAGTAGATTGCCCAATCTTCCTTCCAAGGAGTGGCTGGTGGGTTTGAACTGCCAATCTTCTGATTAGCAGTTAAATGCTTAGGCATGACACCACAGAGTTTTACCTCCCTCCCCCTAAAAAAGGAAAAACAAAACCAGTTGCTATAATCTTTATGGAAGTAAATCAGCAGGCCTTTCTTCTGTAGCATTATTGGGTGAGTTTGAACCACATATGTGATAGTTAAAGGAGCTCTGGTAGCACAATGCCTAAGACATCTGACTGCTAACCATTATGTTGGTGGTTCAAACCCACAAGCCACTCTGTGGGAGCAAGACTGGTCAATCTACTTCTGTAAAGATTTACTGCTTGGAAACCTGATAGGGGCTGCTATGAGTTGGAATTGACTTGATGGCAGTGGGTTTTTTTTTTTTTTTTAATGTGATAGTTAAAGTTATCTGTCAACTTGGCTGGAAGTGGTTTAAGCGGTTGTGGTGTGGTTGTTCCCGTGGCGAGATCTGATATAAGGTAACCACCACTGTGGTGGGATATGCTTTGAGCAGCTGACCAGTTGAAAGGGAGTTTCCTTAGTCTGATTTCAATATATATATATGGACATCCTAGGAAAATTTAGGACCCTTCTGTTGGATCTTGATCCTTTTCTGTTGCCAGCCGATCTTGGGTTCATCAGCTCCTACAGCTGCATGAGTCAGGAAAAACCTCCAGCTTGACATTTGGCCTACGAACTTGGGACTTGCCAGTGTCTACAACTGTCCTGTGAGTGAGCAAACAATCTGCCATTTTGCCTGCTGATCTTGGATTCATCATCCACCAGAGTCAGCAGCCTGCTACACTGCCTGCTAATCTTGGGTTCATCAGCCCCTGCAGCTGTGTGAGTCAGGAAAATTTTACTCATTAATCTAGTTTGCACTAGAAATTGGCAAACTTCTGCTTCTAATGGGTCAGATGTGGAAACTTCTAGCTTAAGGTCAACTGGATCCCTCCTCATTAGGTCTCATGACAAAGCTGCCCTGATACCAGCTGCTGCTGGACTAGTCTGCAAGAAGACACTCTTGGCCAAACATGAACTCCTGTGCCCTCTGCTGGCCCCCATTCCTCACATTACACACACACACACACACACACACACACACATAAGCTTTACTGGTTTTGCTTCTCTAGATAAACTAGCTTAAGAAATTTGGTACCAAGAGAGTGGGGTGCTTCTCTAACAGATACTTAAAATGTGGAAACAGGAGTAGAGTGCATCCTTGGACCTGAGATCCCTGCACTGAGACTGGCAGAGAGATGCCAATAGACTGTCATGGGATAGAGGGACAGGCTTACCAGCTAGAGGAGAAAGCAGAATACCTTTGGGCAAGAGGCTTTCTGGAGGAGTGAGCTGCCTTTGGGTGTTGATTGGTAGAAGAGGCCAGCATGAGATGGAGTAGCAGGCTTGCGGGCCCACAGAACAGAAAGCTGAATGCCTTTGGGCAGGAGGCTTCCTGACAGACTGGGTTGACTTCAGGCATTAACAGCCAGAAGGTGAGAGATAAAGGAAATGGGAAGCAAAGCTGCCTCAGCCTCAAAAGGTAAGACCATGGCCTCTGGGGGTAGAACCACCATAGCCTCTTAGGTTTCAAAGAGTTGGTTGGTTCTGGAGAATGGGGCTACTGTTCATGAGGGCCAGTGAGATGAGGCCATAGCTCCTTCCCAAAAGTGAAGGGGTGGGGCTGCCACACCCAAGAGGGAGAGGAATGGGGCCTGCCAGGCCAAGAGGGTGAAGTTGCCACTCAGATGGACTAGGAGACTTGGGCCACTGCAAAAATGGCAAGGAGGCCACATGTTCTGACCTCCTCTAATCCCACAAGAGGAAGACAGAATCACCATCAATAACCCAAGGGCTATTCCTATAAGGCCAGACATGCTGCCTCCCTCCAGCTCTTTCACCAACTGTTCCTCCCAAAGCACCCAACACCTCTCTCTTGGGTTCGATAATTCACTGCAGTGGCCACACAGAACTCACAGATTATGGAGTTTATTAGGGAAGCTCCAGGCTACAATTCAAGTTCAGGAAGAACACTCAGTCTCTCTCCCACCCACCATCCCTCAGCCAACAGTCTCCCACAGTCTCTCTCCCAGCAATGCGTGTCCCTCGGTGTCTCACTCAGCAATGTGTTTCTCTTGTGTCTCTTTCCCAGCAGAGCATGTCTCTCTTTCAGCAGGACGTCTTCCTCAACCAGCAGTCAGAGAGAGAGTTCTGCCTCTAGGAGGCCTCCTTTTGAGCTTGGCAGAGTGGCCAAACCAACCAATCATAACAACAGAATTCTAATCACCTGAGAGTGAGCCTCCCATAACATTGCATTGTGCCACACCCAACAGAGATAATCCAGGTAGATAACATTTACAATCAGGAGCTCCTCAGTTGCTCATTCCACAACTGAGTTTACAATGACTTAGGGTAGAAAAGCCATACTAAGTAATTTACTACACAGCAGCCACCTAATGAAGGTATACAGGTGCACGTTGACAAAAGGTGGAATTGTGGTAATTAAGGTTGTGTGTCAATTTGGCTGGGCCTGATTTCAAGTGGTTGGGCAACTAAATGTAGTTAGTTATTCCCCATGATGAGGCTGATAATCAATTCCATGGTGGAATCTGCTATAAGCAGCTGACTATCTGCCTTATGGATGTGATCTGCTTCCAATATATAAGAAGACACTTTGAGAAAGGTCTCCAAGTTTTTTGGCACACTTGGATTCTACAATTAGCCAAGTCTTCATTCAGTAGCCTGCCATGTTGTCTGCTGATCTTGGGATTGTTTCTGGACTTGAACCAGTGGCCTACCATGCTGCTTGATAATCTGGGGACTGTGCCATTTTACTTGTTGACCTTGGGTTTGTCAACCTCAGCAGCCAGCAGCTCCATTGGGCCAGGAGCAAAAGGCAGAGCTGAAGCCCAAGGTCGAGGGACCTTCATTCAGCCCCTACAGCTGACACTTTGAACTTGGACTTCTAGTCTCCTCAACTGCAAGAGAATAAATCCCTGTTTGTTAAAGCCATGTTTGTGGTATGTCTGTTACAGCAGCACTGGATAACTGAAATAGCCTCTACCTTTAGGTCAGGGATTGAGCACAAAATGTTTGTACTATCTAGGGATTTTGGAGCAAGACTACTTGAGTTCAAATCATAACTCCATCATTTACTGATTATATGATCCTGAGCAGACAGAGTGAGGAAGCAGAGGCAGGGATTCAGGTAAGGCTGGGGACCCAGGCCATGGCCCTCCCAAGTGGCGGGAAAG
>NW_006922025.1:2068773-2070116 GCF_000298275.1 Orycteropus afer afer | reverse complement strand
GGGGGGAGGTGGACCAGGACAGAGCGAGGAAGAAGAGGCAGGGATCCAGGTAAGGCGAGGGACTCAGGCCACGGCCCTCCCAAGCAGCGATAAAACAAAGAAAAAGCTGGGGTGGGGGGGGCAGGGCAGGATAGAGTGAGGAAGCAGAGGCAGGGATCCAGGTAAGGCCGAGAACCCAGGCCATGCCCCTACCAAGCGGCAGGAAAGAAGCAGGGATCTATGTAAGGGGAGGGTGGAGATGTTTTGAACAGCTAAGGGAGACAAACTTGTATGTCAGTTTGTCCTACTGTGGTGGTGTGTTGCTGTGAGGCTTGAGGCTGTGCCACCAGTGTCTCAGTCCCAGTAGGGTTGCACATGGTCCACAGGTTTCAACAGCTTACAGACTGAGACAGATTAGGAAGAAGGAAGAGGCCATCCACTTCTCAAAGAATTGGCCAGGGAAAACCTTATGAGTAGCAGAGAAACACTGTCTGATACATTACTGTGCAATGTTACATTACTGTGCAATGTTATAAATAGCCCAGACACATTGTCCGATCCAGTGCAGGAGAATAGGCCACTTAGGTCAGAAGGCTCTCAAAATAAGACCAGGAAAGAGTTACATCATCAGAGTAGGACCAGCCTTAATGATAGGATAAAGTAAAGCTTTTGAGACCTCCATTTGCTGACGTGGCACGACCCAAATTGAGGAAAAATAGCTGCAAACATCCATTAATAATTGGAACATAGAATGTATGAAGTATGAATCTAGGAAAATTGGAAGTTGTCAAAAATGAAGTGGAATGCATAAGGATTGATATCCTAGGCATTAGTGAGCTAGAGTTACCGAGGTTTAATAACTTGTCCTAAGTCACACAGCTAGAAAGAATTACCATTTTTCCCAAGCCTGTTTGATCCAAAACCTATGCTAGTTTTACTGTGTACATTGCTTCCCTAAAGCCATTAAGTCCCCTTTCTCTCCCCTCTGTCTTGTGCAGTTACTATCCCAGTTGTCACCTTCCAAAGCTGTGGTCTTCACATTAGGGCTGCTGGGTCCATCATTTAGCTTGTTGTTTTGTTGTTGTTATGTGCCGTCGAGTCGGACCTGACTCATAGCGACCTCTCCTTGGGTTTCTGAGGCAGTATCACTATGGAAGTAGATTGCCCCATCTTCCTTCCGATGAGTGCTGGTGAATTTGAACTGCCAGCCTTCTGGTCAGTAGTCAAGTGCTTTAGGCACTATGCTACAGGAGCTCTGGTAGCTCAGTGCTTAAGGCACTTGACTGCTAACCAGAAGGCTGGCGGTTCAAACCCACCAGCCACTCCTCAGAAGGAAGATGGGGCAATCTACTTCCATAGTGATA
>NW_006922025.1:2063746-2068673 GCF_000298275.1 Orycteropus afer afer | reverse complement strand
CCAGAAGGCTGGCGGTTCAAACCCACCAGCCACTCCTCAGAAGGAAGATGGGGCAATCTACTTCCATAGTGATACTGCCTCAGAAGCCCAAGGAGAGGTCGCTATGAGTTCGGGTCCAACTCGATGGCACATAACAACAATAACAACATATATATCTACACTGTCATCGAGTTGATTCCAATTCACAGAGACCTCCATTGGGTTTCCAAGGCTGTAAATTTTTATGGAAGTAGATTTTCTTATCATCCGACCATGGAGTAGCTGGTGGGTTTTGAACTGCTGACCTTCTGCTTAGCCGCCAAATGCCTTACCCACTACGCCATCAGAGCCCCCTAGTGGACCATTATTTCCAATCCTGTTTGCATTGTCATTTGTGAAGCTCTTTTTTGCTTAGTCTGTGTAGAAAATTGAGGACAACAACCTATAAGGATAGTTTGCATCTGACTTGCAATGATGGAGGAGGGGGTATAGCATGGTGGTTAAGGCCATGAACTCTCTGTGGAACTACCTGGATTCACACATTGCCTTATATCTACCTTGACGTGTGTTCTTTGGCAGATCGCATAATCTTTCTAAGCCCTAGTTTCATCAGGAGATATTTCTTTAAACATCTTTGTATTATTTCCTTGTTGTTGTTGTTGTTGTTGTTATGTGCCGTCGAGTCAAACCTGACTCATAGCGACCCCTCCTTGGGTTTCCGAGGCAGTATCACTATGGAAGTAGGATTGCCCAACCTTCCTTCCGAGGAGTGGCTGGTGGGTTTGAACTGCCAGCCCTCTGGTTAGAAGGCAAGTGTCTTATCCACTATGCTACATTAGTTATATTGAATTCTGTTTGTTCATTGGTGTTACATTTTTAATTAAACAAAGAAAAAATAGGAAAAAGAAAATTTAAAAATAGAATAAAATAATAAAGGAAGCCACACTCTTAGGGGTAGCAGTAAAGGAGAAAAGAAGCATCAAACAGGAAATTTATTAGCAGAAAGGTGAACTTTGGAGCTCAGTGTTTAGGAGGCTTTTGTGGAGCCAATCAAACTCCTAACTCAGTAAAAAATGAGGGTAGCTGACTCAGAAATGGTGTTCTGGATCTGGGGCCAGGGACAAGCAATCTTTCAAGGGTTCAGACTTGGACTCATTTTATGTTTGGCATTGTTTTTTTTTATCTGTCCATCCGTTCATCCATCCATCCACCCATCATCTGTTTAATGCATACAGTGTTTTTAATTTTCAAAGTTTCTTCCACTGTGTCCCTCCTCCAAATCATAATGAAATATAAAGTTTTGTGTGCTTGTCTTTAAAAATTACAATAAATGGGGACATTGGGATCCTTTTCTTAGCTTTTTTTCCTGAGACTAAGTTTCATGGATCACTCCTCTCACAGTATGTGGCTGTCACATCTACATAGCGGAAATCAGTATCCATTCAGGCTTCCAATTCTCTTAATTAGAATTTGTGCCTTTGTAAATGGCAATTGTACTTCTGGAAATCTAAGGACCTGGTGATAGACCAACTAGGGAGCTACTCCCCTTTCCTTAAGAGCATCCAGGGCATCACCTCACAATTCCCTGATGTGACTGCTTACAGAGATGTTCTCCACTCTCTGAGGTTAAGAGGAGACTTCTGGAACCAAAATGCCTGGGTTCCAATCCCAGCTCTCCCTTTCCCTGCTTATTTGACTTTGGGACAATTGGATAACATCTCTAGAGACCTCAGTTTCCTCATCTGTAAATGGAGCATTTAATAACATTTCATAAAGACTAAATGAGTTAATAGGTGAAAAGCACTTAAAACAGTATCTACTTGTCATATCATTAATAATAATAATAAAAAAAGCCAAACTAACTGCTGTCGAATCGGATCCGACTCATAGCGACCCTTCCTTGGGTTTCTGAGGTGGTATCACTATGGAAGTAGATTGCCCAACCTTCCTTCCAAGGAGTGGCTGGTGGGTTTGAATCGCCAGCCTTCTGGTTAGCAGTCAAAAGCCTTAGGCAACAGACACCATTATTATTATTGTTGTTGATAATTATATGGTATTGGGTTGCACTGATCAGGTGAGAAATCTATTATATTGTTTTGAATAGCAGAAGACACTGAGAAACCTTTATAATATAATCACATTTATGTTCAACTATATGATTTTGTGTAAAATTATATGTGTCCAGGTTTGTATGTGTATATGCATATACATATATAAGAAAGTACAAAGAAAAATCTAAAAGAACTTGCTTCAAACTGTTACCAATGAAGGGTGACTGAAAGAAGATTGAAAATGATCTTTTACTTATTATTTTGTCTTCTTCTGTATTATTCAAAATTTTACCATTGAAATTATTATTTTTACAACATAAAAATAAAAAAGAGAGGAAAATAAACCAAAAGAATGAGTAGACTTTAAAATGGAGAAAAGAACAATCAGAGAAATCTCTTTCCATTTTCTATGTAGAAAATTTACCTTTTTCCCAAGTTATTGTCTGTATGAAGCTCACAAAGGCAGCCATAAAAAGTATATATATATTTTCTCTAATATTAAAGCAATTTCTGGGATTGTTGATCCTAATGCGAAGGTGAGATTTGTCTGATATAGATCCGTGAGGTTAAGGTAATAAATCACTCTGCTGGTTGCTTCATTAGAAATTCAAAGCCTGCAGATGCAACTCTCAACGTGTCTATGGCTCCCCAGACACCACTAGTCTGCCCACCCCCACTTCCCAAGGCCTCAATGGGCTGAGCTCACAGGATTTGGAACTCAACATTTTTCTTCACATGTCTCAGTCTTCCTTTATACCTATCCCCCAACCTTAGTCTATGAGAAGTACCCAGAAATGACTTACTACAGTGGGGAGCATAGTCAGAGGTGGAAAAGCTGAAAAAACATGTCATTGTGTACCAAGCAAATTGACATAGAAACCTGGGTAGCCAGAGCAATGGTGGACAAATTCTCAGCAACAACTTATAAAGTGAAAGAAAGTATTCTGTCCATTCTCCTAGAGTGAGATCTGCTTAATGACACACCCATGATGTTTAGAACCACTGAAACTAATTAACCAAATTTGTATTGATTTTTTACAGTGAGGACTGGTAAACCATTGCAAAGGCTAGAATTCTCTGGTCTAACCTTTAAGATGCCCTTCCAGGAATTAAAGTAGTTGAAAAATATATTGAAAGCATGATTGATGGAGGTTTAATCTGGAAAAATATGACTTTGGAATGAGCTATTCCCAGGTTCGAATCAGAGCTCCACCTAGCTTTGTTAGGCATGTTGGTGAAACTCTCTGAAGCTAGTTTGTCATCTGGATTACAGAGATAATAATACCGTTTTAGACTGGATCTTTGGAAACAAACTTTGAGATGGAGGGTTGTGAGCAGAATGTTTATTGGGGAGATACACTTATAAAAAAGTGAGAATTGCACAATTGGGCAAAGGGATAAGCTGACCTGAAATGTGGCTGCAATTTAGGCTTCAGCTAATCCTTCTGGGAGTTCTATAGCTGAAATAGCCCTAGAGCATTATCCCAAATTGAGGTAGAAGGCTGAGCCTTTGAATCCTTGCATCAATCAGTCATTGGTGAGAGACTGTCCCGGGAGGTATGTAACCTGTGCCATGCAGTTCCTTATAACTGAGTTCCTAGTGAGGGCAGATGACCAGAACAGGTAAAAGGAGAGCCCCCAGACAAGAGGCAACCAGGGCAGATGGCTAAAACAAGTAAGAGGAAGAGCTCCGAAGCAGGAAGCTCAGGGAGACGAACTTGTCGGTCTGGTTGTCATACTGTGGTAGCTTGCTGTGAGGCTGGAGGCTGTGCCACTGGTGTTTCAGATGCCTGCAGAGTTGCCCATGGTGGATGGGTTTCAGCAGAGCTTCCAGACTGAGACATGCTCAGAAGAAGGAATAGGCCATCCACTTCTCAAAGAATTGGCCAGGGAAAACCTTAGCAGTGAAACACTGTCTGATATATTACTGGAGAAGTTTATGAATAGCCTTGAAACCATTGTCTGATATAGTGCCAGAAGGTGAGCCCCTTAGGTTGGAAGGCACTCAAGATATGACTGGGAAAGAGCTGGCTCATCAGAGTACAGCCAACCTTAATTATATGGATAAAGTAGAGATTTGGAACCTCCATTTGCTAACATGGCATGACTCAAAATGAGAAGGAATAGCTACAAACATCTGTTAATAATTAGAACATGGAATGTATGAAATATGAATCTAGGAAAATTGGAAGTTGTCAAAAATGCAATGGAATGCATAAAGATTGATATCCTAGGTGTTAGTGAACTGGAATGGACTGGTTTTAGCTGTTTTGAATTAATCATGTGATCTACTGTACTGAGAATGACAAATTGAAGAGGAATGGCATGGCATTCACCGTCACAAAGAATGTTTCAAGATCTATCCTGCAGTAGAATGTGGTCAGTGATAGGATAATATCCATACATCTACAAGGAAGACCAAAGGTATACACCAACCACCAAAGCCAAAGACGAGGAAATTGAAGATTTTTACCAACTTCTGCAGTCTGAAATAGATTGAACATGTAATCAAGATGTGCTGATTATCGCTGATGATTGGAATGCAAAAGATGGAAACAAAGAAGAATCACTGGTAGTTGGAAAATTTGGCATTGGTGGTAGAAATGATGCTGGAGATTGCACAATAGAATTTTACAAGACTGAACCCCAGGATTCAGGTGAGGAGAGACAATGCAGGGACGCCCAGAGTAGCAGGCCGGAAGAGCAGGAGAAAGGAGATAAAAGCCTTAAACCTGGACAGAAAAGCAGTCAGCCCCAGGGTTACAGGTGAGAAGAGACAACACAGGGATGCCCAGAGTAGCAGGCCGGAAGAGCAGGAGAAAGGGGATAAAATCCAGGAAGCCAGAGAGAAGAGCAATCAGCCAAAGGGATTAGGTGAGGAGGGGAAACTCAGGCCC
>NW_006922025.1:2056495-2059871 GCF_000298275.1 Orycteropus afer afer | reverse complement strand
GCCTTCAACGAGATGGATTGTTATGGTGGCTGCGATGATGAGCTCAAGTATAGCAGGGATTGTGGGGCTGGTGTGGGATCGGGCTGTGTTTTGTTCTGCTGTGCATGGGGTCCCTATGAGTCAGAAACGACTCAACGGCACTTAACAACAACAACAACAACAACAACTTATTCATCGCAAATACCTTTTTTCAAAACACAAACAGAGGCTATACACGTGGACTTTGCCAGAAGGAATTGGATTGACTACATCTGTGGCAAGAGGTGATGGAAAATCTCAATATCTTCAGCCAAAACAAGGCCAGGAGCTGATTGTGGAACAGACCATCAACTGTTCATATGCATGTTCAAGTTGAAGCTGAAGACAATTAGAAGAAGTTCATCAGAGCCAAATTATGACCTTGAATATATCTCTCTTAAATTTAGAGACTGTCTAAAGAATAGATTTGATACATTGAACACCAATGACCAAAAACCAGAAGAATTGTGGGATGACATCAAGAACATTATCCAGGAAGAAAGAAAAGGTCATGAAAAAGACAGGAAAGGAAGAAAAGACAAAATGGATGACATAAGAGACTCTGAAACTTGTCCTTGAATGAAGAGTGGCTAAAGCAAAAGGAAGAAATGACAAGATAAAAGATCTGAACAGAAGATTTCAAAGGGCAACTTGAGAAGACTAAGTCAATTATTATAATGAAATGTACAAAGACATGGAGCTGGAACACCAAAAGGGAAGTACACTTTTGGCATTTCTCAAGCTGAAAGAACTGAAGAAAAAATTCAAGTCTCAAGTTGCAATATTGAGAGATTCTATGGGCAATACATTGAATGATACAGGAAACATCAAAAGAAGATGGAAGGAATACACAGTCACTGTATCAAAAAGAATTGATTGACATTCATCCATTTCAAGAGGTGGCATATGATAAAGAACCAATGGTGTTGAAAGAAAAAGTCAAAGCTGCACTGAAGGAAGTAGCATGAAGCAAGGCTCCAGGAATTGATGGAATACCCCTTGAGATGTTTCAACAAACAGATACCATGCTGGAGGCATTCCCTCGGCTATACCAAGAGATTTGGAAGACAGCTACCTAGCCACCTGATTGGAAGAGATCCATATTTGTACCCATTCCAAAGAACAGTGATCCCACAGAATATGGAAATTATCAAACAATATCATTAATATTGCACACAACTCTTACTGAAGATAATTCAAAAACGGTTGCAGCAGTGTATTGACAGAGAACTTCCAGAAATGCAAGCTGGATTCAGAAGAGGACATGGAATGATATAATATGCTGATGTCAGATGGATCTTGGCTGAAAGCAAAGAATACCAGAAAGGTGTTTACTTGTGTTTTATTGACTATGCAAAAGCATTTGATTGTGTATATCATAACAAATTATGGATAACATTGAGAAGAATTGGAATTCCAGAACACTTAATTATACTCATGAGGAACCTGTACATAGACAGTAGGCTGTTATTCAAACAGAACAAGGGGATACTGCATGGTTTAAAATCAAGAAGGAGTGTGTCAGGGTTACATCATTTCACCATACTTATTCAATCTGTATGCTGAGCAAATAGTCTGAGAAGCTGGACTATATGAAGAAGAACATGGCATCAGGATTGGAGCAAGACTCATTAACAACCCATGATACACTGATGACACAACTTTGCTTGCTGAAAGTGAGGATGACTTGAAACATTACTGATGAAGATTGAAGACTACAGTCTGCAGTATGAATTGCACTTCAATATAAACAAAACAAAAATTATCTCAACAGGACCAATAAGCAGCATCATGATAAAGGGAGAAAAGATTGAAGTTGTCAAAGACAACAGTCAGGATATCAGATGATGTATAGCTTGGGCAAATCTGCTGCAAAAGACCTATTTCAGGTGCTAAAGAGCAAGGATATCTCCTTGAAACCTAAGGTGCACCTGACACAAGCTATGGTATTTTCAATCACCTCATGTGCATGTGAGAGCTGAACAATGAATAAGGAAGACTGAAGAAGAGTTGGTGCTTCTGAGTTGTGGTGTTGGCAAAGAAATCTGGAAATGTCATGAACTGCTAAAAAATGAACAAATCTGTCCTAGAAATGCAGCCAGAATTGTCCTTGGAAGCGAGAATGACCAGACTTCGTCTCACCTATTTTGGCCATGTTGTAAGAAGGGATCATTTCCTGAAGAAGGATATCATGCTTGGTGAAGTAGAGGGTCAACAAAAAAGAGGAAGGTCCTTAACAAGATGGATTGCTGCTGTGGCTACAATGATGGGCTCAGGTATAGCAAGGGTTGTGGGGCTGGCATAGGACAGGGCAGTGTTTCGTTCTGCTGTACATAGGATCACTGTGAGTTGGAGATGACTCGACAGCACCAAACAACAACAGTGAAAGGGCTGCAAGGTTCCAGCAGCCTATATTGCCAGCATCTGGGGTTCATTGCCTTTGAAGAAGGGCTCTTGGCAGAGCTCTGTATTACCTACTACTGGTGGGTGCTCTATGGATTTGTGGGGATTAAAAAAAGTGCATAACAGAGTTGCAGTCATACCACAGAAGATCTCCAAACGTTGATTCCTTTCCTTCTCTTTCAAGAAATATTCCTGAATAACTTGGAAAAGTATGGAGACATTTTTTCTTGTTTCATCAGAAACTGTACCTTCCAGTGGCCAAAATCCTTCCATCCACCACAAATATCTCTTTGCTTCAGATAGTACAAAATAAACAGTAATAAAATCTTAATCTCTAATTTCCTTCATCAGTCACCACAGAACCTATAAGTACTTAGAGGATGGTTTATCTGATATCAGTTACATATGGCCATGTTTTTGCGGTTGAGTTTTGGAGACCCTCTCATTTCCAGGTAGGTGAGGCTTGATGAAGAACAATTCTAGATATGGTTAAGGCAGTTTATTAGACTCCCTTTCACCCCATTGGGTTCAGTAGCAGAATGTCACCTTTTCTTGACTTTGAACTCAAACTTGTATGGAGATGTCTTTATCACAATCCTTGAACATTTACTATCCAGACCAAATGTACTCAGAAGGATTTTACATTCCTATGTCTTGTTTTATGTTACTTTTTTTCTTTTAACCCTAAAACAGTGTCTAGAACAGGGTAGGGATAGATCTGGAAGGGGAGACAAAAGGGCAACTGTGGATATTGCAGGTTTGGGAAGATAGGATCATCCAGGGGAGGGACAAAGGACATTGGGGTATCCAGTGTTTTTTTAAAAAAAAAAAGTGCCCAGTCTCTGGGTCAGTGAGCAAAGTGACTGAAGCAGAATTGTCTGCAGAGGGGGTTCCGGCAAGATGGCGGACTAGGCAGAAGGATTGCACAGACCCTCTTCAACAAAGAAAAGGGAAA
>NW_006922025.1:2047434-2048282 GCF_000298275.1 Orycteropus afer afer | reverse complement strand
AAAAAAAAAAAAAAAAAAAGAATTGTCTGGAGAGCCAAAGCTTTTGGTTGGAGGACACTGTGTAGTTATTAAGCCACTTTTGTTTGGAAAGTAATAAAAACCTACTCAAGGTAGAAAACTTTATTTTTTAAGAATACAAGAATGTTTTAAAGAATCCAAGAGTATGGATGCAACTGGTTTTCAGAAACAGACTACAGTTGGGAAACCCAGGAAAATCTCTGTTATTATTCACTTCTGCTTCTTTCTGTGTGCACTGTGGTGGTTTTAAGATATGTACTGAAGTTCTTGACAATTCGTCCTTGAGAAGGTGGAGCCTAATTCCTTTCCCCTTGGTTATGGGCTAGACTAAATGTCTCATTTCTAATGAATAGTCTATGGCAGAAGTGATGGTATGTGATTTCTAGGACATATAAGGCATCGTGGCTTCCTATGTGCTCTCTTTCTTGGACCACTTGCACTGGGTAAAACCAGTTTCCGTGTCACAAGGACATTGGAAACGGTCTTCTGGAGTGGTTCATGAAACACGGAGCTGAAGCCTCATGCCAACAGCCATGTGAGTGAGCCAGCTTGGAAGCACATCTTCCAGACTCAGCCAAGTGTTCAGATAACTCCAGCTCCAGCCAACTTTTTTTTTTATTATTATTTTTATTGTGACTTGGGTGAAAGTTTACAGAGCAAATTCACTTTCCATACAGCAGTTCACATACACTTTGTCTCATGACATTGACTACAGTTTACCACAATGCAAGAACTCCCCTCCCACTTCCTCTTGATAGTTACCTCTTCCCTGTACCCATCCCTCCACACACTCCTGCCCCCTGAGCTGTCTCCCTGTGCATAAACCACCC
>NW_006922025.1:2034814-2047334 GCF_000298275.1 Orycteropus afer afer | reverse complement strand
CTGAGCTGTCTCCCTGTGCATAAACCACCCTTCTTTCTCCCATGATTGTTCTCTCCAGGGAGTGTATCTACCTCAGGTAAATGTTTGCCTCATATTCCAGCCAACTTCTTGACTGCAACCTAATGAGAGCCTGTGAGCTAGAACCATTCAGCTAAGCTTTTGAATTCTTGACCCAAAAGGAGCCATAAATAAGTCATGCTTATTGTTTAAGTCATGCTTATTGTCAAATATGGCAAGGATTGCGAGGATGGCACATGACTGGGCAGTGTTTCATTCTATTGTATTGTCAGAGGCGACTTGAGGGTACTTAACAGCAACATTGTTAGAGCGATTTGGATGATTTATTATACACAAATAAATAATTAATACAGGACTGGAAGTAATTATACCAACAGCTGTACTCCGTTCAGAGAGAGGTGAGAGGATAGGGGAGCCTTAGTTGTATTTCCAGTTTCCCAGAGGAAAGATCCTCCTGATGGATTCAGCTTACAGGAGGTGCTCAGATGTGAACTTGTGGTTAACATGGTGGGGCAGTGTCCTATTATATTTACATGGACACTTCCAGTGTAATCATATATAGATGATGTTTTGCTAAGAAGTACCTGAGGTACCCTAAAGCAAATTTCATATCGGAACGTGATTTTATTTATTTTGTCACCATAACTTACTGCTGTTGAGTCGGATCCAACTGATAGCGACCCCTCCTTGGGTTTCCAAGGTGATATCACCAACCTTGGTATGCCCAATCTTCCTTCCGAGGAGTGCCTGGTGGGTTTGAACTGCCAGCCTTCTGGTTAGCAGTCAAATGCCTTAGACACTGTGCCACCAGAGCTCCTAATGTAGTTGATGCTTACCTTGGTTATATGCAGTGGTTTGAACTTAGGTGTTAATGCTATGTATGAAATATAAGTGGTGATTGACTTTTATTGTTGTTGTTATGTGTCATCGAATTGGACCTGACTCATAGCGACCCCTTCTGACTTTAGCTGTGTGTTTTTAAAAGGTAAGTGGTTACTTGTGCTTGACAGCCCATCCCCTGCATTTCCTTTTATCCTTGATGTACTTGTGCAGCCCCAGCCCTGCCTTCCTAGCCACTTTCAAGATGATGGGCATGTACAAAATTTTCTTCTGATATCTGTTGTAAATTTTTTTTTCCAGAACTCTTCCATACCTCTTGTTAGTCATGGAAAAAAAGTAAACTTACCTAGTTTTTATAGAAGTAATTCTGCTAGGTGCTCTCTCTCTTTCCAAATAGGCTTGTTGGAAAGAGTTCAACACAATCAGGCTTGAGGTTGTCTGATCCATACATTAAGTCACACACACACACACACACACACACACACTCATTCCCATTGAGTCAATTCAGACTCATAGCAACCCCTGTTGGGTTTCCAAGGCAGTAAATCTTTACAGGAGTAGATTGCTCCATTTTCCTTCCATGGAGAGGCTGGTGGGTTTAATCACCAACCTTCTGGTTAGCAGTCAAATGTCTTAGTCACTACACTACTAGAGTCCTTACCTTAAGTCAAGCAAATGGTGTTAAAATTAAATGAGTTCTTAGGGAGTAAATGAATCATCATAACGATGGGACGTACATTACAACTTTTGGGAAAATAAACTTTTTTTGTATAGTACACATTACAACAAATTTTCTTTTTGAAGCAAACCTGTATGTAGACTCAGAATTAGGATTATACTTGGAAGAAAATAACAACAACTGAAATTGTGATGTTTTGAAGAAACTATGCATAAGCAAACTAGGTAGAACTCAATTCATGATAGTTAGGTGTAGAATAAGTATAAATCTGCTTAGAAAGGATAGGAAATCCAGTTTACTGTTTATATTTTTAGATTCTTTTCGTAAATGTCTTGTAAAGCTCCAGATTTAACTCTTTCCTAACCAAACCAAAGCAAACTCACTGCTATCAAGTCGATTCTGACTCGTAGTGACCTTCTTTGGATTTCTGAGCCTTTAAATCTTTATGGAAGTAGATTGCCCCATCTTCCTTCCTTGGAGTGGCTGATGGGTTTGAACCACTGCCCTTCTGGTTAGCAACTAAATGCCTTATCCACTACACCACTAGAGCTTATTCTTTCCTAACAGTGCAGTGTTTGTCTTCTCAGCAGTTTTCCATTTTCTTTCATACTTCCTCATTTAATTATCCATTAAGGCTTAGAGGCTCTGGATTCCATTACATTTTCTCTATAAGACTGAGGCTATGGAGTTCATAATTTTTGATTTCCGTATTATTAAAAGTGAAGAACTACTTTTTCATCTTCTGTTTTTATAGGTCTTGTGTTTCTCAGGCTGTTTACTCAAGGATGGGAATGGTGAACAACTAATGTTGCTGATCCTGAGGCAGAAATGGGAGAGCTAGGCAGGCTCAGTGTCAGAACAGTTGGTCTCTCAATTGTGATTTGTAAATCCACTTTTGTGGGTCTAACATTCATTGGATAGTTTTTCCTTACAATGACATTAATTTAATTATCAGTTCTAGTTTATGGTGTATTGTGAGTTTTAAAACTTTGCTGAGAAGTTTGGATTGGGTTGCTAATATAAATCCAGAAATACTTGATATAATATTTTTGAACTCTTTTGACTCATATTATCACATTGATTTCCAGAATCATCGTGGCAGTTTATACTCTCAGAAAGAGTCTGTGGGAAGGCTTGCTTCAGTACATCTTTCCATGCCGGAGGAGCTCTAGTGGCACTGTGTTTAAGCATTGGGCTACTAAGCAAAAGTTCAGCAGTTCAAACCCACCAGCCATTCCATGTAAGAAAGATGAGACAGTCTGCTTCTGTAGAGATTTATAACTTTGGAAACCTTATGGGGTAATTCTACTCTGTCCTATAGGGTTGCTATGAGTCAAAATCAACTTAGTGGCAATGGGTTTGGTTTTTGTTTTCCAGGCTGAGTATTTGCTAGTTTAATAGATCTTGGGCATTACTGTCTTCTGGAGATTCAAGCGCTCAGTCAGTAGTCCACACTGCAAAGGCTGAAAGTAATCTTATCTTCTTAAAATGCCTTTGTGGCATAAAGCCTAAGGCATTTAACTGCTAACAAGAAGGATGGCAGTTCAAACCCACCAGCCACTCTGCAGAAGGAAGACTTGGCACTCTACTTCTGTAAAGATTTATTGCTTCAGAAACCCAAAGGAGGCTGCTATGAGTCAGAGTCAACTCGGTGGCAGTGAGTTTGAAAATACCTTTGATTATAAGTGTCTTGAACATTCATATTTATTTGTGTTTCATCTTATCCATGATCTTTGCTTTTTTCCCCATTATAAAAGTAGACTGTTTTGTTGTTGATAAAACAATCAATAAGGATACTAACTCTATGTATTTCATGATGGTGCTAGTCTTTAAGGATTTATTTTGTGAAGTCTCCAAAAGAGTTTATAGAACTTGAAGAAATACAAAGATAGGAGAATAAATATATCCTATCTTCTTAATTGTGGTTAATCAACCTACTTTACTGCTTTTATACAGAGGCCAGTTAGAAATTTTAATTCAGTGTGGTGTGGTAGAATAAGCTTACATTTTAGAATAAAACAAAACCAAAACCAAAACCTTGATTTAATTTGCAGCTCCATCACTTGCCATTTTGACATTTAACTCTCTTAGCCTCAGTTTCCTGGTATAAACTGAGAATAATGCTAATGCTTGTGATGTTGGATTATTGTTTAAGAATTAAACAACATAAACTGCATGAAAGTGATTTATGAACATATGTAACCTTCTTTGAATTTAAGCTTGGTGGTCAGTCCTCCTGAGATTGGCTTCCAGCTGCCAACACTCATGACACAGTTAACTTAAATGAAGGTTAAAGAAGGATACAAATGGTTTTGAGATAAGTAGAAATTTCAGTCCATTTCCCTTGAGAAGAGATGGAAAAGACATTTTTCATTTTTATAAAAATAATGGCTTTAAACTAAACAGGTAAAGAAAAAGACAATGGTCTGAGGATTTAACCGTTATTATGAACTTGCTCCAGCAGCGAAGAGGTAAGTGATTAGTGACAGCAGGCAGATATAGTAATTTCACTTTTCTAACCAACACTAATCTGTCACTGATGAAGCCTCTACCACATGGCTGTTGGTCTGTCACACTGTGGAGGCTTGTGTGTTGCTAGGATGCTGGAAGTTATGCCACCAGTATTTCAATGTCAGCAGGGTGGAAAGTGGACAGGTTTCAACAGAGCTTCCTAAGACAGACGAGGAAGAAGGACTGGTGGTCCATTTCTGAAAAAGTTGGCCACTGAAAACTTTACAAAATCAGTGAAACATTGTCTGATATTGTCAGAAGATGAGCCCCTCAGGTTGGAAGGCACTTAAAATATGACGAGAGCTGCCTCCTCAAAGTTGAACTGACCTTAATGATGTAGATGCAGCAAAGCTTTTGGGACCTTCATTTGCTGATGTGGCATGACTCAAATTGAGAAGAAACAACTGTAAACATTAATTAATAATCAGAATGTGAAATATACTAAGTATGAATCTAGGAAAGTTTGAAGTTGAAAAAATGAAATAAAATGCATAAAGATCAATATCCTAGGTAGCTGAACTGGACTGGTATTGGCAATTTTGAATTGGACAATCCTGAAGTCTACTAGTGGAAGCAAGACTGGGTGATCTACTTCCATAAAGACTTACTGCCTTGGAAACCCAAAGGAGGTTGCTATGAGTTGGAATTGCCTCAGTGGCAGTGGATTTATTGTCTACTATGTTGGAAATGATAAATTGAAGAGGAATGGTGCTGCATTCATCATCAAAAAGAACATTTCAAGGTCTATCCTGAAGTAAAATACTGTCAGTGATAGGCTAATACTCATATGGTTATAGGGAAGAGCAATTAATACTACTGTGATTTAAATTTACACACCGACCATTAAAGAAAAGATGAAGTATTTGAAGATTTTCACCAACTTCTGCAGCTTGAAATTGACCAAACATGCAATCAAGACACATTGATAATTACTGCTGATTAGAATGTGAAATTGGAAACAAAAAAGAAATATCAGTAGATAATGAGAGAAGTGCTCTGGAAAGACCAACAATTTATTCATTGCAAACACATTTTCTCAACAACATAAACAGCAACGATACACGTGGACCTCACCAGATGGAACACACAGGAATCAAATTGACTACATTTGTGAAAAAAGATGATTGAGCAGCTCAGTATCATCAATCAGAACAAGGCCAGGGTCCAGCTGTGGCACAGACCATCAATTGCCCATATGGAAATTGACATTGAAGCTGCAGAAAATTAAAACAAGTCCACAAGAGCCAAAATACAACCTTACATAGATCTCCTCTGGATTTAGAGACCACTTGAAGACTAGAGTTGATGCATTGAACACCATTGAAAACCAGATGAATTGCGCAATGACATCAAGGGCATCGTAAATGAAGAAAGCAAAATGTCCTTAAAAAGGTAGGAAATAGAAGAAGAAACCAAAATGAATGTCAGAAGAGACTCTGATATAAAAGAGCTAAACAGAAGATTTCAAAGGATGACTCAAGAAGACAAAGTAAAGTATTATAATAAAATGTGCAAAGAACTGGATTTAGGGATTCAAAAGAGAAGAACATGTTTGGCATTTCTCAAGCCAAAAGAATTGAAGAAAAACTCAAGCCTCAAGTTGCAATACTGAAAGATTCTATAAAATATTGAAAGATGAAGGAAGCACTGAAGGAATTGGTGAAAAACAAGTCTCTAATAATTGATGGAATACCCATTGAGATGTCAACACATGGATGCAACACTGGAAGCACTCACTCATTTAAAGCCACGAAATCTGGAAGAGAGCTGCCTGGCCAAGATGGGAAGAGGTCCATATTTGTGCCCATTCCAAAGAAAGGTGATCCAGTGGAATGTGGAAATTATTGAAGAATATCATTAGTATCACACTCAAGTCAAATCTTGCTGAAAATATTTAAAAAATGGTTGCAGCCATTCATCAACAGTGAACTGCCAGGAATTCAAGGTAGTTCAGAAGAGGATGTGGAATTAGGGATATCATTGCTGCATGTGAGAGCTGGACAATGAATAGGGAAGACTGAAGAAGAGTTGATGCTTTTGAGTTGTGGTGCTGGCGAAGAATGCTGAAAGTACCATGGACTGCTAAAAGAACTAACAGATCTGTCCTGGAGGAAGTGCAGCCAGAATGCTCCTTGGAAGCAAGAATGGCCAGACTTCGTCTCACCTATTTTGGTCATGTAAGAAGGGACCATTCCCTGGAGAAGGATGTCATGCTTGGTAGGGTGGAGGGCCGACGAAAGAGGGGGAGGCCTTCAACGAGATGGATTGATACAGTGGCTGCGATGATGGGCTCGGGTATAGCATGGATTGTGGGGCTGGTGCGGGATCGGGCAGTGTTTCGTTCTGCTGTGCATGGGGTCGCTATGAGTCGGAAACGACTCGACGGCACTTAACAACAACAACAACATCAGATGGATCTCAGCTGGAAGGAAAGAATACCAGAAAGATGTTTACCTGTGTTTTATTGACTACAGAAAGGCATTCAACTGTGTGGATCTTAACAAATTATGATAACGTTATAGATAACATTGTAAAAAATGGGAATTCCAGAACACCTAATTGTGCTCTGTTGGCACAGTGCCTAAGGCATTTGACTGCTACGGTTCAAACCCACCAGGCAGTCTGTGGAAGGAAGACTGGGCAATCAACTTCTGTAAAGATTTACCACCTCAGAAACTGAAAGGGGGTCGCTATGAGTCGGAATCAACTCGATGGCAATGACTTTGGTTTATTTTTTTGGTTAATTGTGCTTATGAGGAACCTGTGCATAGACCAAGAGGTTGTTATTGTTGTTGTTATGTGCCGTCAAGTCAGACCTGACTCATAGTGACCCCTCCTTGGGTTTCTGAGGTGGTATCACTATGGAAGTAGACTGCCCAACCTTCCTTCTGAGGAGTGGCTGGTGGGTTTGAACCACCAGCCTTCTAGTTAGCAATCAAGTGCCTTAGGCACTATGCTACCAGAGCTCCCAGACCAAGATGTAGTCATTCAAATAGAACATGGAGATACTGCATGGTTTAAAATCAGGAAAGGTGTGGTCAGGGCTGTATTCATTCACCATACTTATTCAATCTGTTTGCTGAGCAAGTCTGAGAAACTGGACTATACGAGGAAGAATACAGCACCAGGATTGGAGGAATCCTCCTTAACAATCTATATGTAGATGACACAACCTTTCTTGCTGAAAGTGAAGAGTACTTGAAGCACTTACTGATAAAGATCAAAGACTATAGCTTTCGGTATGGGTTATACCTCAACATAAAGAAAACAAAATCCTCACAACTGGACCAAGAAGCCACATCATGATAAATGGATAAAAGATTGAATGTGTCAAGGATATATTTTACTTGGATCCACAATCAACCTCCATGGAAGCAGCAGTCAAGAAATCAAATAATATATCACCTTGGGCTGCTGCAAATGACCTCTTTAAACTGCTAAAGAGCAAAGATGTCACATTTAAGATTAAGATGTATCTGACCCAAGCCATTGTCTTTTCAGTAGCCTCTTAAGCACATGAATGCTGGACAATGAATAAGAAAGACTGAAGAAGAATTGGTGGCCTAGTGCGTAAGGCATTTGACTGCTAACCAGAAGGCTGGTGGTTCAAACCCACTAGCCACTCCCTGGATGGAAGACTGGGCAATCTACTTCTGTAGAGACACCTCCTTGGAGGGATTTCTGATAGCATAATGCCTAAGGCACTTGACTGCTAACCAGAAGGCTGACGGTTCAAACCTACCAGCCACTTCTTGGAAGGAAGATGGGGCAATCTACTTCCGTAGTGATACTGCCTCGGAAACCCAAGGAGGGGTCGCTATGAGTCAGGTCCGACCCAATGGTACATAACAACAACAACAACACCTCCTTGGAAGACCAAGGAGAGTTCCATACGAGTCAAATAGACTCCACAGCAGTGAGTTCAGTTTTGTTTTTTTTTTTTTAAGAATTGTTGTGTTTGAATTGTGGTTTTGGTGAAGATTACTGAATATACTATAAACTGCCAGAAGATAGACCAAATTTGCCTTGGAAGAAGTACATCCATAATGTTACTTAGAAGGGAGAATGGCCAGACTTTGGGGATGTTATCGGGAGAGACCCGTCCCTAGAGAAGGCTATCACACTTGGTAAAGGACAGGGTTAGGGAAAAAGGGCAAGACTCTGAAAGAGATGAATGGACACAATGACTGCAACAATAGGGTCAAGCGTTGCAGTGCTTGTGGGGATGGCACAGCACAAGGAAGTGTTTTGCTCTGTTGAACATATAGTTGTTTTGAGTTGAAACCGACTCTGTGACACCTAAAAGAACAACAATGGAGTCTAGGCTTTGTTATTACTAGTATCTCCAGAAAGTCACCTTTAGTAAGGTCCATTCTTTTCCTGGTTTTTCCTTTATATCACTTTGGTGGAAAATTGATTCCTGATAAAAGAAACAGAATCAAAATTTTCTACCTTTTTGTCCTGAGTTAGCATGGACTAATGGGAATGAGCACTAAATTAAGTCAATAAATTCAACAACATAAGATGTACCTTTTTAAAGTATGATTTTAGCTAATCATTTAATCTAAGCCTCACTTTTCTAACCTTCCCTGAACACTCTATAGCTGTGTTGTGGTAAGTGGTAAGATTATGTGTATAAAAACCTCCATGTTGTTATTGTGTGCCATCGAGTCAGACCTGACTCATAGCAACCCCTCCTTGGGTTTCCGAGGCAGTATCACTACGGAAGTAGATTGCCCAACCTTCCTTCCGAGGAGTGGCTGGTGGGTTTGAACCGCCAGCCTTCTGGTTAGCAGTCAAGTGCCTTAGGCACTACGCTACCAGAGCTCCCCAAAATAAGGTGTAATAATGTCATAAATGTTACCACAATAAGTATAACTTTAAACAATAAGAAAATTGTTATCTGGATAAGTAATGGCAGAACTTGGTTGCCATATTGAACTATTTTCCACGTACAGGAAAATAGTTAGAGCAGTTTAAGAAAATGAAAAAGAAATGACATCCTCTGAGTCAAACCTTCCCATCAACCAGTCTTGCTGCTGTAATTTCGGAATACTGCCACCAGGTGGTGATAGCGAGCCATGTGGTGATAGGGACCTGTGTTGCCTTCCATGAGTAGGGAGACAGTCCCCATTGAGAGGTTAACTTTATAATTCACTGTGAAGCCTAACCTGGTATCCAGACCTCTCAGGACTAACTCAGGTTTCCATCTTACAGGCAAAATTGTCACCAAAGCCTCCCAATAGCTTTCATCAGCTCCCTCTCAGGTTTTTTTTTTTCCCCCCATTAGCTGTTCAGAGCATTGCCCTTACCAGTGAGATTGCCTCCTCTCACTGCCTACAACTTCCTTGCTTAGTCAGCAGATTTCTGACACTTTCACTATCCGTCTTTCCTTCCCTAATCTCTTTTCAGAGACCATAGGATCAAAGCTTTCGGGAGAAAGAAAAAATAGAGGAGCCCCAGCTCATGCAGAGCATAGCTTTTCCTCTACCCCCACACGCCACGACAAAAGCTTTAGTTCTCCCCTTTGGCCTCCCTGCAGAGTTTGTCCCACTGTTTCGTTTGCCTTACTCTTCTTCCCTACTGCAATCACTTTTCCCTGTGAGCTCAGTATTTGAGATTGTTTATACACTGTCCATTTCTATGATGAGTCTTCTTAGCAGCAGACTTTAGTACTGCATATTACTCTTCTCTCAGGCAGATTTATTGGAAAATATACTTCTTAAAGGCTTACAATTCCTTTGGGGATACTTACAGCCCAATTAAACATAAACTTTACATAATTTCTGCACCAGGATTAGGTTTGGCTGCAAGTATCAGAAAACTAAAACTGACTTATTTCTCTCCCATGTAAATGGAGTCTGGAGTCAAACACTCGAGTTTGGAAAGGCTTCTTCATGACTGACCTAGCTCTTTTTATCTTTCTGATAAATAGAAACGATTTCAGCATATGGCTTTTATCACCAAGGTCACCTCTTGATCAGAGAGGCCAGCTGGGTCTCTAATCATCACAACTGTATTTCAGGCAGGTGTAAGGAGGAAAGGAAGAAGACAAAGGGGCGGATGTCCCAGCTGAGGTAGTAGGTTCCTTTATGTGGCCTTCCTGAAAGTTCATGCCAACATTTCCATTTCCATTTCATTGATTGGAACACAATTATAGAGTCACATCTAGCCCCATTGGAGGTGGGGCAAAGTGATCTTGTATGAATATGTTGCCATGCCAAATAAAGTCAGGTTCTGTTACTAATGAAGAAGAGGAGAATGGATACTTTTTTGGCAACTATCGATCTCTGCTGTAATTTTATACCACATATCTTGGTTTGTGTTAAATCAGCATTCTAGTCATCTTACTTGATGACTTACTTACTTACTCTGTTTCCATTCATCTCTCCTTTAACTCCTTCCCAGATGAAGGAAGGATAGTGTGATTGGTCAGATTTTAGATAAGTTTACTGGGGGACAGACCCACTGTACACTGTGCTACCAATGCATGGTCATGGTAGTCTCTTTCTTCTTCCTCCCTTCATGTGATTGGAGAGAGATTGTAATTCATGGGCCTAACATCTCCTCATTTCTTTGATTTGCTTATCTTACATACAGCCAAGGACTGGATGAAACTGCCCAGGAAGGAAGGAGGATAGAACATCAGTGTTTAGGCTGAAGAAAACCGTACACAAGGTAAAGAACATTCAAAAAATGCTGCACATAAAATCAAGAATTTAGCATCTTTGATGTCCACCAGGGGACACTTTGTTGTTGTTCTTATTTGCTGTCAAGTCGACCCTGACTCATGGTCGACCCAGGCATGACAGAAAGGAGCATTGCTGATTCTGGCCATGTTCATGATCACTGGCATGCTCAAATCCATTGTTGTGACCACTGTGTATTTCAAATGGCTTCCAAACTAGGCGACTCATCGTCCAGCACTGTATTGGACAATATTCCTTGGGATCCGTAGGGGTTTGTTGGCTGATTTTGGGAAGTAAATTGCCAGGGCTTGCTTCCTGGTCTGCTTTAGTCTGGAAGCTCTGCTGAGACCTGTTCACCACAGGTGACTAAGTTGTTGTCATGTGCCGTTGAGTTGGACCTGAGTCATAGCGACCCCTCCTTGGGTTTCCCAGGCGGTATCGAAGGTATCAAACCCTATGGAAGTAGATTGCCCAACCTTCCTTCCGAGGAGTGGCTGATGGGTTTGAACCGCCAGCCTTCTGGTTAGCAGTCAAGTGCCTTAGGCACTGTGCTACCAGAGCTCCTTCTTGTGGCAAAGGTGGAAGTTTGCAAACTGTTCTTACCAAATCCACTCTTGTCATTGGCCGGGAATAGATGTAATGGACAGGAATTGTGAAAGTATTATGATTTTGGCAGTGAGGAAGGCATTTGGCTGCTAACCAGAAGGTCAGCAGTTCAAACTCATCAGCTTCTCCATGGGAGAAAGATGACGTAATGCACGTCTGTAAGGATTTACAGCCTTGGAAACCCCATGGGGGTCACTGTGAGTCAGAATTGACTTGATGGCAGTGGGTTTGGTTTCAGTTTAAGATATTTGTAATAGCCTTCCTCTGACTAAGGTTTGCTCTAGGATTGCCTGTCTTGTGTGTCATGAGGCCCACCATAAAATTCTGCTGGCCATTGCTTATTTTAATTTACATTGTTCTGGGATCCTAGTGACCACAGATAAAGTGTGTGTGGAAGTATGTTGTTGTTGTTGTTGTTGTTATGTGCCGTCGAGTCAAACCTGACTCATAGCGACCCCTCCTTGGGTTTCCGAGGCAGTATCACTATGGAAGTAGGATTGCCCAACCTTCCTTCCGAGGAGTGGCCGGTGGGTTTGAACTGCCAGCCGTCTGGTTAGCAGGCAAGTGTCTTAGCCACTATGCTACCAGAGCTCCCGTGTGGTAGTATAATATCTATAATTCAGTTGTCCCTTGAATCCTAAACTTCAACATCCTAAACCAAAATCATTTCTTCTATCCAAATGTGCTTCTTCTTTTGAGTTGTTTATTTTTAATGTCATCCACCATCTTTCCAGTCACCTAAGATTAAAGCTGACCACTGTGTTCAGCTCCTGGTCTTCTCCTCATTTCCCAAGTCCCATCCCACAATCCTCCAGAACCTTTTAAATATCTCTATGTTCATCCCTTCATCTCTTTTCTTTTTTCTGCTGACCTTGTCTAGGTTTTCATGATTGTCATCTGAGTTAATATTGCAGCTACCTTGATGGTAGTGTACTATAGAAGGAAGCTGGTGATTTTGGTGAGGAAAATTTCTATCACAGAAAGGCAGGAAGACCAGTGATATAATCTAGGGCTTCAAGAGCCTTGACATAAAAATTAGGGTACATATGCCAAAAGTGAAGATGGCTTTAGGTAATAATTGAGAATCACAAAGTGAGAAAGGTTATATTCCTCTGTCAAATTAAAAAAAAAAAACAAAAAAAAACCCCGATATATGTAAGTTTTTTTCTCAATGCAA
>NW_006922025.1:2017287-2027165 GCF_000298275.1 Orycteropus afer afer | reverse complement strand
TGTGTTAATTGGTTTCCCTTTTCTTTGTTGAAGAGGGTCTGTGCAATCCTTCTGCCTAGTCCGCCATCTTGCCCCGCCTCCCTAAAAAAATTTTTAAACATCCATCCCCTACCTTTCAGTCTAGTACCTAGAGCTTACTACTCTTAGCTCTTCTGATATTTATCTTCATATTTGTAAATTCTTGATTTTAAAAAATGTATAATTAAAACCATTTTGTCTTTGATTTCCTACCACAGTACATGAGAATTGATCTTTCTTAGATCACTTCCATCCTCCCACCCCACTCCACTTCCCTTTCTCACACTCTCAATATAATTGCATCATAACTTTTAAGTTATAGTTTTACATTATTATGATTATGTTCATGCTGTTGTCAGATACACCATGAAGTGACCTATGACTACAATCCTTTTCATTTTTCCAGGAGTTAATAATTGCTCTCCTCCTCTTTTTCTACTGTTTGCTTTGTTTTCTATATATTTACCACTTTCCAAATTATCCAACAAAACTCTCAAAATTCATTTAGTGTCATTAACTACGTTAGAAAAGTTTTCAGATGCATGTGTGTGTGTGTGTGTGATCATTTCTGGAGCCCCTCTTACTCCAATTTTGATTCTTGCTCCTTAAGCCATCTATATAGATAGATGTGATCCTGAAACATCACTATTATCCTGGGAACATCGTTGGCCTCTTCTGTTGGATTGCTTCTCTTCTGGGTTCTATGTGTTCCTTTTCCTTGATGTACACCCTTTAGTGTGGGAGCTCTGGTGGTGCAGTGCCTAAAGCATTTGACTACTAACCAGAAGGCTGGCAGTTCAAACCCACTAGCCACTGCCCAGAAGGAAGGTTGGGCAATCTACTTTTGTAATGATACTGCCTCAGTAACCCAAGGTGGGATCACTGTGAGTCGGATCAGACTCCATGGCAGTGGTTGCATTTTTTTGCATACACCTTTAAGTACTGTCTGAGAAAATGTGAAAGAAAGGTAAATTTTTTGAGACCCTGAGTGTCTAAAGTTAATTTTATTCTATTTTTACAAAAAAAAAAATGATAGTTTGGTTAAAAAATTCATGATTGGAAATTATTTTTCCTCAGTTAAGATGTTTCTCTAGGATGTTCTGGTTTCCAGATGACATTAAAATCACCATACCTTTATGTGTGACCTATTATTTCTCCTCCATAGAATGATCTTCTCCTTATCCATTATTTCAAAATGCCATCAAAATGTGTTTTGGTGTAGGTCTTCATTCATTGTTCATTCAATGAATTCTTCCTTCATTGTTCAGGGTGTTCAACACAAACACACTGCCATCAAGTTGGATCTGACTCACAGCTATCCCTCCGTAGGAGGTATCACTACGGAAGTAGATTGCCCAATCTTCCTTCTGAAGAGTGGCTGGTGGGTTTGAATCTCCAGCCTTTTGGTTAGCAATCAAATGCTTTAAGCACGACACCACAAGAGCTACTATTCTGGGTACAGGAGGTTTTGTTTTTTTTTTTTTTTTTAACTGACAGCTCAATTCCTTCAGTTCTTGGGGAATTTAATATATGATAATATTCTGCTTTCTCTTTCCTTCTTTTGAAATTGCTGTCAGATAAAATATACATATTTAGGTTGATATGCACCCATGTCAACAACACCCAGACAAATATTCTGTACTTACGAGCACTGAAATTGTCAAAGATTTCATTCTACTTGGATCAGTAATCAACGTACATGGAAGCAGTGGTCAAGAAGTCAAAGTATTGCACTGGAAAAGTTCGCTGCAAAGGACCTCTTTAAAGTGTTGAAGAGCAAAGATGTCACTTTGAAGACTAGGGTAGACTTGATCCAAGCCATGATATTCTCAATAGCTCCATATGCCCGTGAGAGCTGGACAGTGAATAAGGAAGACCACAAAAAAAATGGATGCTTTTGATTTGTTGTATTGGTGAAGAATATTGAAGAAGAATTGAAGAGTATTGGACTACTAGAAGAATGAACAAATCAGTCTTGAAAGAAGTAAAGCCAGAATGTTCTTTAGAAGCTATAGTAGCCAGACTTTGCCTCTCATACTTGTGTCATGTTATTAGAAGGGACCAGCCCCTGAGGAAAGATGTTATGCTGGGTAAAGTGGAGGGTCAGCAAAGAAGAGGAAGACCCTCAGTGAGATGGACTGACACAGTGGCTGCAACAATGGGCCCAGCATGGCAGTGATTGTGAGGATGGCACAGGACCAGGCAGGGTTTCATCCTGTTGTTCATATGATCATTGTAAGTTGGGACCGACTTGACAACACCTAACAACAACAACAGCAAAGAAGATGTCAAAAAGAATGAGAAGACTCTTGAGATAAATCATGGTGCATGTGCTGGACAATGGGCATTGGGGAAGTTGGATTAGGTAGAAGATTTTCAGAAATGAACAAACTTACAGTCCTCAGTGAGGTCTTTCTCCCATCCACCTCTCTGACTTGGACTTGTTTACTCCCTGGAGGTTCATATTAATAGAGAATGATTTATTGGAGGTGGTCCAGCAGATTAGCTATGAATGGGCAGGACCTGTTAGAAGTGGCGATGCATTCAGATTCCTGCAGTCATTACTGTGGTGCCTCTGAGTATTCAACAGCTGGTCTCCTGAAAGCATGTGTTCAAACCTTGGGAATTGGCCAGACTCCCAGGTACCAGGGGAAGGGTGGGCTTAGGGTTAGTGGGTGATTTTTGCCCCCTTTCCCTCACCCTGGGTTAGATGGATAACTCTGTGGAGTGTGTGGCATCATAATATCTGTTTCCTCACACTCTTGCAAGGAAAAGATTATTAGTTGAGGGAAAGTTAAGTAAAGGTGGGTCAATTTTATCTGAATCAATTTCCCCAACTCTTACTCTGACTTTGTAACTTTTAATTGTTATTGTTATGTGCTGTCGGCTGGTGGGTTTGAACTGCTAGCCTTCTGGTTAGCAGTCAAGTGCCTTTAGGCACTACGCTACCAGAGCTCCTAACTTTTAATTAGAAGTCATGAATTGCTTTCCACTTATCAAGTCCAGCCTGAAAATATGTTACAAAAATCGAGATTCCTAGTTTTTCTTTAAAAAATAAACAAACAAAAACCAACAAAAGAGACGTGGTAGCAGTGGGGCAGCATTTCTGTGTGACAGTTAGCTGGGTTTCAGCAGCTACCACCTACCTCTGTGAGAGGCATGTGCTCTCCAGCTGGCCGCTTCACTGTTCAGACTACTGCCTGGACTCTGGGCATTTGTGCTTGTGTTCGTCATGTCCCTGTTTTAACCTCTCACAACATGCCCACAGCTCATCACTGATGTGGAGTCCCAGGTGTCCCAAGGATTGTGCAGCTGTGTTCACGTTTCTTTGTACAATTTTTGACTCATTCAATTTATTCCATAACCTGATCCCTGGTTTATTTTCTATGTTTTGGGGCTTGTTCTTGCTCTGTGGGTAGGGTATTCACACATAGTATCCTTGGATTCGACTCTTAGTTCTCCTTAAGTCTCTGGAATCAATGAATCTCTAATCTCTTTCTACTCTAGATCACTTTTATTGAGTAGACTATTCTGGCTCATCTGGACTCAATCCTTGGTATTGGTCTATTAGGTTGATGTCCAGGATGGATCTGCTGTGGTCTACCGTAAGGGCAAATTCAGACAAGGACTGCATTAAGGGAGGATCCATGTAAATCTAAGATCCTACAGTTGGTAAATGCCCCTGAAGAGTCCTGAGGCAGGAATTCTAGAGCTTCTTGATTAAGTGATGCTGGAGGATAAGTCCACCTGGAACGCTCATCTCAGATGACATCATAGTATGTATTTTTTAATAAAGGTTAGCGGGAAGTGCCAGTGGAGAGAACAAGTTTGGCAAACAAGGTGTCAGGTAACAAATAGAGCCCTAGTTGGGCCAGGAAAGAAAAAGAATTTGTTGGGTGGTTAGACAAGAAGTTAGGGTCTGTGACCAGAAGGCCAGTTCCTCAAGAACTCTGAGTGAAGCTAGTTGCTACCATTGTATGGCAACCCATCTTCAGGTGGGGATGATATCACAGATTTTTTTTTGTTTTAAAGTGTCATATTGACATAGAAAATTGTCGTATTTATGCCAGAAACAGATAGGTTTGTGTCTTTGACATTGTCTGGTCCAATCTCCTAAATGTTTACAGTGCATTTTATAATGTATTTATAGTGTAATTTATAAAATTGATTCATGCAAATTCTACAAAAGTTGAAAACTCCCCACTCAGTGAAAATTGTATTATAATTTTATATTCCTTCCAATATGTTTTCTATGCAACATGTATATGTATTTGTTTTATTTCCTTATTTTACAAAAGAGAAATCACATAGTATTTAAGTTTATTTTTGTTTTTATTTTCAAAATGTGTGGACATTTCCCTATGCTATTAAATATTCTTTAAAATATAATTTTTAATGGCTGCATATTTTATCATCTGGATCTAAAGTAGTATATTTACTCATACCCTTATTACTAGATACTTGGTTTACTTTCAGTTTTTTTTTTTTGTCAAAATAAAAATAATGCTTAGATTAGACTCATTCTAGCATAAATATTTGGCTCTCTAAATATTTATTTAAATTAAATTCTGAGAGGAAATAAATAAACTCATGAATGCCAACAATTTTTCCAGTTGATTTGCTTGGATTTTCTAAGTACATAATGCTATATGCAAATAATGAGAAATGTTTCCATATCTTTTCAACAATTATACCCTTTATTTATGTTTCTTGTCTTATTGCATTGGCCAGACCTTCCAGACCAATGTTAAATAATTAGATCAGCATGGGCATATTTGCTTTCTTTCAATTTCTAATGGAAAATCCTCTAGTGATACATTGCCATATTTCATATGCTTATATTTTATTTAGGAAGTTTTCATTTATATTCACAGATAAAATTGGTCTATACTTTTCTTTTTCTCTGCTTTCCTTGTCAAGTTTTGTAACAGGGTTATTTTAGCTTTGTAAAATGTAAAATGTTTCTCTTCTGCAGAGATATTTCTTGTGTCAGGAGGAGATAGCAATTTTTTAACAGGCAAACATGTATATTTGATGGGCCAGTCGAATGGTTTTCTTTCAACGATGCAGGCAGAAGATACATAATTGAATTCCCACACTCAGCTCAAACTGGTTATCCTGTCAGAAAGCTGGCATGTAAAATGATGTGCAATTGCTTCAATTGCAAGAACCGAAGCGTTTAGACAATTCTCCCTCTTCTGTTTGAGATGCAGAGTCTGCTTCTGAGTTTAGAACTGTCAGGAGTCCAATTTAGCCACTTCTAGTCTTGAGGAATTTGCTGTGGGCCATTACTGGCCCTGTTGCTACAGCAGTGCTGACGTGTCAACTGTCATCCTCAAAAAGAGACCTAGCTCGTCATTACAGGCAGTCCCCAGCTTACGAAGGAATTACATTCCTAAATCTGTCTTTAAGTCACATTTGTATATAAGCTACAACAGTCAGGTATGGTTCATATCCAACATCAGTTAGTCAAATGCTTGTCTTAGTATGGAGTATATATTGTATCTCTCTATGCATAAAATCATTAAAGAAACACTTCCAGATACACTAAAACATTAAAAAAAAAAAAGAATTTAAAAATTTTTATTGGTATTTGAGTGAAAGTTTGTAAAGCAAATTGGTTTTCCATTCAACAATTCATACACATTTTGTTTCATGACATTGATTACAATGCCCAAAATGTAACTTCTCTCTTCCCAATCCCTTTCTTTGTTTCCGTTTCCATTTGTCTTTCTTTCCTGTCTCTTCCTATCTTCTGAGCTTTATGCCTGGGCAAAAGCTGCTCTTTTGTTATCTTATGGCTGATTGTTCTAAGGAGGGCCTAACCCTTCAGTGTTATTATTCAGTTTATAGGCCTGACTATTGCTTGGCTGAAAGCTGAGTTCACTTCCAGGCTTGAAGGTGTCTAAGGGCCACAGTCATAACACAGTGATATGATAATAATGTTTGATGTGTGTTACAAAGTAGGGCCCATTTGTTATTATGAACCATTGTATATACCTCTAGTTTTTAATATAATAAAGGAGTTGGTTTGTAACTACAAGTTGTATGTAAGTTGGACAGACATGACCTGGAAACTGCCTGTATACACATTTGTGCTGGCCCCTTTGCTAGCAGACTTGTCAGTATGTTTGTGGGAAAGATGTCCAACTATCAAATCTCACCATTTCAGATTCTCAGAATTGACACTCAACACTCATCTGCTGGTGACTCTTCAAATTCCAGGTTAAGTATGGCAGAGGTGAGCTCTGCTCACCTGCTCAAAGCAAATATTGGGACCATAACAGAGATGACAATGTGACCAGTTTGTTGTTGTTGTTATGTGTCGTCAAGTCAGACTCAACTCATAGTGACCCCTCCTTGGGTTTCCAAGGCAGTAGTATGACTACAGAAGTAGATTGCCCCATCTTCCTTCCAAGGAGTGTCTGGTGGGTTTGAACCGCCAGCCTTCTGGTTAGCAGTCAAGTGCCTTAACCACTATGCTACCAGTTTAGCACACTAAATTGCCAAGCACTATTAATTCTCTTTCCTAAATATCTCAGGAGTCTATCCACTCTTTTCCCATCTCCATTGCCATACACAAGCCATCATCAACCCTCACCTGGATTGTTGCAAACAACACTGTGATTGCTCTTATTGTTTCTTGTCTTTTTCCTCTAGTCTATCCATTCTCAGGCCAGGCACAGTGATATTTCTGAAATATCTATAAACTGATCAGTAACCTGATTTGGCTACTCTCTTTCCTAAAATCCCTCAAAGAATTTCCAAAGGACTCCAGATAAAGTTAGAACTTCTTGGCGTGGCTTAAAACAAATCTGCAATATAGCTTCTACTTTCCTCTCTAGCTTGACTTTCTTCTTCTTCCTTCTCTGTAATCCTGTTTCACAGAAGATTTTTTCCGTTTCTCCTGTGCACATTTCTCCTTTGCATATGATGTCTTCAGTCTAAAAAGTTACTTCATTGGTTAATATCTTACCATTCCCAGCTCAGTTCAGGCATTATGTTTCATGGAATCTTTTCCTGACTCCTCTACGCTGAATTTTGACACTCTTATTCTTTCCTTTCATAGTGCCTGCATCATGGCTTGTATAACTCTGTATTGCAGGTGAGTGCTTCCCTAGATGCCTAAAAGTCAGAGAGAACAAAGGCCACACCTCACTTACTGCTGTTTTCCCAACCTTTAGCATATTTCTCAGTATACAATAGGTTCTCAGTAAATATTTGTTAAATCAATAAACTTTATTTTTGCTTCATGGCGAGGTCTCTTCAATCATCCACAGGAAACTGAAATTTCTGACTGTGAAAGTGACCCCCAAGTGAGAAGATAATTGAACTCAACTTTTATTTTCAAACCTGAGGGATTACTCAATAGATCTTGAATAAATGAATGAGTGAAAAGGTAGTTTATATTTTTCCAGTGCTTGGCACAGTGCAATACAAATCATTCTTCATTTAAGATCATAAGCTTGGGTTTCATCCTCAAAGCCTTTACTTACAACTTGTGCGATCTATAACAAATGTAATTATCTTCTGCTATTTAACTGGCCTAATCTGAAAAAGCAGACCCTAATCTAAGTTTACCTCATAGGTTTAGTGAAATTATATATGTAAACATAATGTGTAAAGTGTCAATCATGATAAAAAATTAAGATGTGAACACATTGAGGTAGCACAGTATTAGAATGCCAGCTACCATTTGTTGAGTACTTAATATTTTCAGTGCATCATTTCATTTTCCTAATCATCTTGGATAAAATATGTACTTGTTTGACATATGAGGCATTTGAGCCTCATAGAAGTTAAATAACTTGTTCAAGTTCACAAGGTGGTAAATGATTGAGCCAAACTTCAAATCCATACCAGAACAGTGAAAAGATGACAGATGTTTTTTCCAGAAAATTTTTGCACAAGTCTTGGTTCCTTTACCCATTAGTCCTGGGATTCAATGGCACATGTCTTAAACCACTTAGCCTCAATTTTCCTACTTATCAAAAAGAGATATAAATATTTGCTTCACGGCATTGTGAATATTATAGTTTTACAATCTGTTGGGCTGTTCCCATTCACCATTTTACTGACCATCTGTAACTTTTCCCAGGACTCAATAGAAAGGACATTTATCTCAATGCTGATAATTGTATTTCTCGCCCTGATTTTCACTCTTTTTTCGGTTCTGGAAAGAATCAGAGATTCTTTACCATAGTGTAAGAGCATGGGCTTTGGACCCAGAAGGATCCAGGTTCAAGTAGTGGTTCTGCCGTTTACTGGCTTGAGGAAATTATTAACATCTTTAGGCCTCAGTGTCCTTAGCCCTAAAATGGGACCAATAATAGGGTGATGAAATGGTTAAAGCATTTGCCCAAAAGTCGGCTGATTGAACCAACCAGCCACTCCATGGGAGGAAAATGAGGCAGTCTGCTTTCATGAAGATTTACAGCTTTGGAAACTCTATGGGGCATTTCTGCCCTTCCTAAAGAGTTGCTCTCCACTCAGCACAGTGGGCTTGGTCTTGGTTTATGTCCTAGGATTGCTTGTGAGGCTTAGATGAGACAATGTATGTAAATCCTTTATCGTAATTCATGGTACTTAAGAGAGACTTCATCAGTGACACCAAAAGCAGTGCGAAGGTAAGAAATAACATTAGAACACAGCTGCGCACCACTTAGGAAGCATATGGACTCTAGCAATGTTATTGTCAAATTAGCTTTTGATATTGGTATTATTTTTTCCCTATTTCACAAATGAGGAAACCATTGCTCAGAGAGGTTTAATGGTTCTCTAGGGTCACCCCTCTGGAGTTCAGTCATGTCCGGGAGTTCTCACTTTCTGTGCTTTGTTCACAGCAGCACAGTGCTGGAGAACTAAAGAGAATTTAGAGGCTTTTGGGGAAAATGGTCGAAATAACTGAAGTTCACCTGAATTCTCCAAGAAACAATGTAGAGCTCAGAGCTTCCACAAAAGTTCAGTGCAGAGAGTAAGCTGGGGAATATTAGTTTCTTGAAAATGCTGAGAAAGTTATTGAGCCAGTGAACTGAGAATGCAATAGTCCTATTAAGTGACCTTTCTCTCCTCTCATGTTTGTGGGCTATGACCCAGCAACAGTCCAATGACTGGGCTTATTCTGTGGATGTCCATACAGCATTTTTCAGAGATATACCTGGCCATCAACACTGCTTCATAAACCACCCAACTGGACAACATCGTACTATAAATGGAAGAATTTTAAGGGTTGCTAAATGGCCATTTGTACATTCTTCTGAGTCCAACTTTCTCATATGGATTTTTAAAGGCATTCTAAGAGACCTCCACTCCCTTAAGTAGGTCCTGGACCTTATCAATGTTGTAACCATAAATGTATTAGATCTGAACAATCCACAAAGTTGAGGCATTTTTATATATGACCACTCAGAGAGATCACATTGCTTTCTTAAGGTCTCTCTGCTACTAGTTGACAGAGCCAGCATTTACCTTCTACCTGCAAACTCACTCTCTCCATAGATGGAGGGGCTGGACTGCACCTGTTAGTGATAGCACTGAGATGTGGCAATCTCTTGAAGGGTGGCAGACAATGGCTCTTGAGTCTGGTTCAAATCCTTGCTCTCCATGTATTAGCTGTCACTTTGAGCAAGTGATTTAACCCTCCAGAGTCTCATCAGTGAAATGAAATACCAACTTCATAGGGCTATTTTAAGAATTCTATGAGAAAATACATCTAAAACACTAAGGACAGGGCCTGGCATATAACAAGTGCCCAATGAAAGGGAGTTCTGATATCATTTGATCTTGATGATTTAGAATCCCACCACTTGTGTTATCAAATTAATAGTCAGGATTCAGACCAAGAAACCCAAAGAATCTAG
>NW_006922025.1:2012909-2016647 GCF_000298275.1 Orycteropus afer afer | reverse complement strand
CTGCGCCACACCAATCCCTGCAACCAGAAACAGCTCAGAGAAGACTATAGCCAGACCGGCTCTTTTCAACTCCCCGCGGAAGTGCCCACACAGGAAATTCTCAGTGTCCACGCTTTTCCATTGGCCGAAGTGTCCGCCCCCTTCAACCCACTTCCGCCCGAGACTTGAGTTCCAGCTTTTACAGATTTTGCTGTAATTCACTCCTTTCATGGGGATGAGTAAGTGATGTTGAGAGAGGAGGGAATTAATCCTTGAAAGCTTTTTTCTTCTCTAAAATGGAATGAAAACTTGAGCAGCATTTCTCACTACAACCCATCAGCAAAAACAGCAATGATAGATAACAATTTATTAAGATTCTACTACGTTCTGGATACTATGCTTAATTTTTTAATGCATTGTATTGTTTATGCCTTACAAGAATCTTGAAGTGGGAATTGTAATTATCCACGCAGTGGATTGATTTCAGAAATGGCCTGAACTTGTTTACCTCTTTCTGTATTCATGCCCTTTGGTGGTGCTCTCCCACACCGACTCTGGGCTTGATCATGTACTGTTTTGACCACTGGGACACTAACAGAAAACTGAAAAGTGCTTATGGGTTGAGTCTTGCTCTCTTGCTGCTCTTGGAAACCTGAACTGCATGTGAACAAGTCCAGGCTGGACTGCAGGATGATGGGACTTTTCTAGTCCAGTTGATCAGGGTTCTCCTAGCTGACACTCAGCCAATCCCCAACAACTGGTAGCTGACCCCAGATGCATTTGGGAGCTGCACTAAGACCAGAAGAACTGCTCAGCTGAGCCAGGCCCAAATTGCCTGCATATAATCAGGAACTAGGAGCCCTGAGGGCACAGTGGTTAAATGCTTGGCTGCTAACTGAAAGGTCAGTGGTTCAAAGCCACCAGTCCCAGTCCCTCCTTGAGAAAAAGATGTGATGGTCTGTTACAGCCAGCCTTGGGCACCCTATGGGGCAGTTCTATAGGGCCAATATGAGTCAGAGTAGACTTGATGATAAGGGGTTTTAGAATCACAAACTAATAAATGAATGTTGTTTTAAGTTACTATGTTTTGTGATTTGTTTTTCCTTTTTTGAGGATAGAAAATGCTCCCTGAAACAATTCCATGAGGACTAATAGGCTCAAAGAGGTTAAATAACTTTCTGTTCTTGCACAGTCAGTAATGCTAGAGTAGAGGAATGAGTGGCTGGACTCCAGAGTCCCCACTCTCTGTAATTTGGAGAGACATATTTTGGTAGGAGGAAGGGCAGGAAATGAACCAAGCAAGGAGGTCATAATATCTTAGAGTAAGTTTCCTGTGGAGTTGGGGAAAGGCGTGGTGAGGAGTCCTTAGCTCCACTATGTCTATCTTCCACTCTTTTCTTCTTCTTACTTGTCAGGGGAAATCCTTTGAATGAGAGTGGCTCATGGGATTGTCTTCACAGATAGGCAGGGAAGAATCCGAGGTATTGTTCCTTGGGAAATATGTGTTCCTGGACCTGTGATGGGAATGAAAAGAAGGCAGAGGCACCTAGTCTGGGTTCAAAAAGTAGCTTTGGAAGCTCTGTATAATTCCCTGGTTGTACTTTACTGCTGCAACTTTATCTCCTGCCACCATTTCTGAATCTTCATATTTCCTAAAATGTGCAACATCCTTAGCCTCTACACGATGCATGCTAGTATCACTGCTCCCCACTCTTGACCCCACCTCCACCACCAGTTGTAGTGAGCAAACATGACTGCAGTCATTGCCAAATATCCAGTGGTGAGAGATATTTATCTCACCTGTAAAATAGGGTTAACAGTGTTTCCCATCTCATAGAATTATTCTGAAGAGGGAATAAGATGAAGATGAAGTTCAGCTATTCAGAACTTCTCATTTCCTAAACAACAGAATCCCTTTCACTTCCACATTTTGGGTATTTTAGGAGATGGAACATTTTCCTCCAGTCCTGTTATTTCACCTCTACTCTTCAATATTCAAGGAAGAGTGAACACTAATCATATTCATTGTGCCGCCGAGTTGCCTCTGACTCATTGCGACCCTAGGTACAACAGAACGAAACACTGCTTGGTCCTGTGCCAGCCTCACAATCATGCTATACCTGAGTCCATCGTTGCAGCCACTGTGTGAATCCAGCTCATTGAGGGCCTTCCCCTTTTTCATTGACCGTCCACTTTACCAGGCATGATATCCTTCTCCAGGGAATAGTTCCTTCTGACAAGATGGCCAAAATAGGTGAGACAAAGTTTGGCCATTCTCGCTTCCAAGGAGCATTTTGGCTGCACTTCTTCCAGGACAGATTTGTTAGTTCTTTTGGCAGTCCATTATACTCTCAGTATTCTTTGCCAACACCACAACTCAAAAGCATCAACTCTTCTGCGGTCTTCCTTATTAATTGTCCAACTCTCCCGTGGATAAGAGGCTATTGAAAATACCATGTAGAATGAAGTAATATGAAGTCTTTGACAAGTTCAATTTTTTCTCCATTAATTGTGATGCCATTTATTGGTCCAGTTTTGAGGATTTTTGTTTTCTTCATATTGAGGTGTAATCCATACTGCAGACCGTAGTCATCAATCTTCATCAGTAACTGCTTCAAATCATCCTCATTTTCAGCAAGCAAAGTTGTGTTGTCTGTGTTTTGCAGGTTGTTAATGATTCTTCCTTCAATATTGATGCCATGGTCTTCTTCATGTATAATGCTCAGCATATATATTGAATAAGTGTGGTGAAAGGATACAACCCTGACACACTCCCTTCCTGATTTTAAACCATGCAGTATCCCCTTGTTCTGTTTGAATGACAGCCTTCTGATGTACGTACAGGTTCCTCATGAGTACAATTAAATGTTCTGGAATTCCCATTCTTCTCAACATTATCCATAATTTGTTACGATCCACACAATCAAATGCCTTTGCATAGTCAATAAAACACAAGTAAACATCTTTCAGGTGTTCTTTGCTTTCAGAGAAGATCCTTCTGACATCAGCAATGATGTCCCTCATTCCACATCTTCTTCTGAATGCAGCTTGCATTTCTGGAAGTTCTCTGTCAGTATGGTGCTGCAACCATTTTTGAATTATCTTCAGTTAGATTTTACTTCCATGCGATGTTAATGATATCAATTGATAATTTCCACATTCTGTGGGATCAGTTTTCTTTAGAATGGGTACAAATATGGATCTCTTCCAGTGAGTTGGCTGGTATCTGTCTTCCAAATCTCTTGGCATAGCCAAGTTAGTGCCTCCAGCACAGCATCCATTTGTTGAAACATCTCAATGATATTCAGTCAATTCCTGGAGCCTTGTGTTTTTGCCAATTCCTTCAGTGAAGCCTTGAATTCTTCCTTCAGTATCATTGGTTCTTGATCATATGCCACCTCCTGAAATGGGTGAACATCTACCAGTTCTTTTTGGTACAGTGATTCTGTGTATTCCTTCCATCTTCTTTTTATGTTTCCTGCATCGTTCAATGTTTTGCCCATAGAATCTTTCAATATTGCAACTCGAGGCTTAAATTTTTTTCCTCAGTTCTTTCAGCTTGAGAAATGCTAAGCACATTGCTCCCTTTTGTTTTTCCAACTCCAGGTCTTTACATATTTCATTAAATTAATTGGCTTTTTCTTCTCAAGCTGCTCTTTGATATCTTCAGTTCTTTTATCTTGTCATTTCTTCCATTTGCTTTAGCTACTCTCCATTCAAGGGCAAGTTTCAGAGTCTCTTCTGACATCCATTTTGTTT
>NW_006922025.1:2010013-2011859 GCF_000298275.1 Orycteropus afer afer | reverse complement strand
TGCTATTCATAAGGTTTTCATTGGCCATTTCTTTGAGAAGTGGATGGCCTCTTCCTTTTTCCAAGTCTGTCTTACTCTGGAAGCTCCACTAAAACCTGTCCATCATGGGTAACCCTGATGGCATTTGCAACACTGTTGGCATAGCCTCCAGCCTCAAAGCAACACTCAAGCCACCACAGGATGACAAACTGACAGACAAGTTCATCTCCCTTACCTGTTCCAAACTGCTCCACTCACTTTCTGACCTCCCTTAAAGGTGCTCCCAACAGCCGCACACCCGGCTCTCCTTCTGGGCCTCCCTTAAGGCTGCTCCAACACCCACATGTCTGGCTCACCTTCCAGGCAGCCTTTAAGGCTGCTCGCAACTACCATATTCATTATTACCCACAAAATTGATTGGATGACTGCTACTAATGGGCTTTATTGTTCTTAAACGCTATGTGCATGGTGGCATTCTCTCTTCTCTCTCTTCGACAGTGAAGCTCTAGGCCCCACACTTACATGGAATGGTGTTCAAACATTTTTCTTTCTTCTAGTTTTGCAATTTGGGTTGTGCATAGTAAATTCTGAATAAATGTTAACTGGCACTCATTTTCTTTGGTATTTTTTTGCAGATGATTGAATAATCCTAGAACTTAGCATTTGGAAGTCCCTGGCTAACCAGAAAGCTGGTGGTTCAAACCCACCAGCCAGTCCTTGGAAGGAAGGTTGGGCAATCTACTTCCATAGAGATACTGCCTCAGAAACCCAAGGAGGGCTCACTATGAGTCAGATCTGACTCGATGGCAGTGGGTTTTTGGGGTTAATGCAAACAGATAACATGTGTGAGTGCTAACCAAAAGGTTGGAGGTTCAATCTACCCAGAGGCACTCAGAAGAAAGCCTGGTGAACTATTTTCTAAAAATCAGCCATTGAAAACTATATTTAGCACAGTTCTACTCTGACAAATATAGGGTTCCTGTGAGTTGGAATCAACTCAACAGGAACTGGTTTGGGGAGGCATTTTTTGAGGTATCTAATTGCTTCATCCTTTCAGGGTTCACCCCTAGAAGACAGTCTCACTCACTGTTCTTAGTCCTAACTTCAGTTGTAACTCAGTATATTACATTGTAATGAAATGGCGTAGTGCCTAACACATTCCACTACTAACCAGAAGGCTGGAGGTTCAAGCCCACCAGCCACTCCTTGGAAAGAAGTTTGTACAATCTACTTCTGTAATGATACCACCTTGGAAACCCAAGGAGGGGTCACTAAGAGTTGAATCCAACTCAATAGCAGTGAGGTTTTTTTTTGTTGTTGTTTTATTTTTCTTTTAGACTATTAAGTTCTCTGGGTCTTTAGCACCATATCTTTATGCCTTTGTGTCTATATTATCCAATCCAGGAGCAAGAAAGGATAACATAGATAGGAAACAGTTTTTCATAAATGAAAAATCCTGTGTTCAAGTCCTGGTCCTCTCCTCCATAGTTTCATGACATTACAGTCTTTTGGAGAATTAATTTCTTGAGTGAAAAAATGAAGATAATCATGACTATCTGACAGAGTTATTGTGAGACTGACATGAAATAAAATATGTAAAACTCCGTGAGACTTTGCAGACATTGAAAGAACATTATTTTACTTCTTTCCATATGAAACCATGTGTGAATGGAGCATGAGGTCTGTGCTGCGTGGAAGGTACCAGCTCATTGAGCTGGTTTGTGTGCATTTCTACCCCAGATCTGGCTCATTTACATGCATCCATCCCTCCAATTAATGACTACAGTGCCCGGTTTCTCCTTAAGTTATTTCAAGCATCACCCTTCCCCAGGTGATGTCTCTGAGATTGATAGCTATGGAATCACTA
>NW_006922025.1:2007170-2009218 GCF_000298275.1 Orycteropus afer afer | reverse complement strand
TTTTTTTTTTTTTTTTAAATCTTCCCTCAGATGCTCAGGTCTCAAGCCCTCTTTTAATTCAAGAGCAATATTTTCTTTCCCTCTCAGTGTGTTTGTACTTTCTTAGAAATGTTAATTCAACAAACATTGACTGATCCTTTCTCTGTATGAGCCTTGGTGCTATGGGATGGTAATATGAGTTAGAGGAAGGCTCTTGAATGACTCATACGTGTACATACGTGTACATATAAATGGCCAGACTGCATCTCACATACTTTGGTCTTGTTGTCAGAGGGACCAGCCCCCTGGAGAAGGAAATCATGATCGGTAAGGTAGAGGGATAGCGAAAAAGGAGAACACTCAATGAGATGCATTGACACAGTGGCTGCGACTAAGCATCCAACAGTTGTGAGGATGGTGAGGGACTGGGCAGTGTTTCATTCTGTTGTACATAAGGTTGCTATAAGTCAGAACTGACTTGACAGCACCTAACAACAACATATATACATATACATACATACATATATAGTGAGGATGACTTGAGGCACTTACTGATGAAGATTGAACAACACAGTCTGCAGTATGGATTACATCTCAATATAAAGAAAACAAAAATCCTCACAACTGGACCAGTAAACAGCATCACAATATATGGAGAAAAGATTGAGGTTGTCAAAGGATTCACACTGCTTGGTTCTACAATCAACGCCAAGGGAAGTAGTCAGGACATTAGATGATGTGTAGCACTGGGCAGGTTGGCTGCAAAGGAGCTCTTTCAAGTGCTGAGGAGCAAGGATATCTCCATGAGGACAAAGGTGCGCCTGACACAGGCCATGATATTTCCAATTGCCTTATATGCATGTGAAAGCTGGACGATGAATAAGGAAGACCAAAGAAGAGTTGATGCTTTTGAGTTGTGGTCCTGGAGAAGAATGCTGAAGGTACTAGGGACTGCTAAAAGAACTAAAAGATATGTCCTGGAGGAAGTGCAGCTGAGATGCTCTTTGGAAGCAAGGATGGCCAGACTTCATCTCACCTACTTTGGTCATATTGTCAGAGGGGACCACTCCCTGGAGAAGGATGTCATGCTTGGTAAGGTGGAGGGTCAAAGAAAGAGGGGAAGGCCTTCGACGAGATGGATTGACATGGTGGCTGTGACAATGGGCTCAAGTACAGCAAGGATCATGGAGCTGGTACAGGATTGGGCAGTGTTTTGTTCTGCTGTGCATGGGGTTGCTATGAGTTGGAAACAACTCAACGGCACCTAACAACAAGAACAACAACAACATACATACACACACACACACACATATACGTACATATGTACACAAACATATTCATACATATATACATAAACATAACACACACATACACATATGTATAAACCTGGTGGCACAGTGGTTAAAGTGTTTTGATAATAACCAAAAGGTTGGCAGTTTGAACCCACCATCCACTCTGAGGAAGGAAGATGTGGCAGCCTGTTTCTATCAAGATTACCACCTATCTACTGCCATGGACTTGGTTCTGACTCATAGTGACCCCATAGGGTTTCCAAGGCTGTAAACCTTTATGGAAGCAGACTGCATCATCTTTCTTCCACAGAGAAGCTGGTGGGTTCGAACCACCACCCTTTTTGTTAGCAGCCAAATGCCTTAACCACAGCACCACCATTTCAGTCTTGGAAATCCTATGGGGAAGTTGTGCTCTACCTTGTAGGGTCACTGTGGTAGTTAAGTTTGTGTGTCAACTTGGCTGGCCTGATTGAGGGGCTGGTTGTAGTATTCTCCATGATGAGACTGGTAATCAACTCCATGGTGGAATCTACTGGGAGCCCCTGAGTGGTCTGCTTCCTGTATATAAGGAAAAGCCTTGGGGAATGGTCCCTAGCCTATGGGATGCTTGAACCCTGCATGTAGCCATGTCATTGTTCAGCAGTCTGCCATACTCTGCCAACCTTGGGACTTTCAAAGGAATTGAATTAATGGCCTACCATGTGGTTTGGTAACATCAGGACTGTGCCATTTTATTTGTCACCTTTGGGCTTGTCAACCTCAGCAGCCAGCAGCTGA
>NW_006922025.1:2002427-2006853 GCF_000298275.1 Orycteropus afer afer | reverse complement strand
TATACATACATATATATTTATATGTATATATATTTAGAGAGAGAGAGAGTCAGAGAGAGAGAGACAGAGATAGAGACAAAGAGACAGGGACACACAGACTATATACAGATACACTATATAAGGAAGTACACTGAAAACTCTAATAGAAACTTACTGAACAATTTCAGTGAAGGGGATTATAGAAGGCTTTTCTCTTGGGAGATTCGTTTTGAAGTTCATTTTGAATTATGTATAGGTGATGGGTTTAAGCCAGCTGGGTATGTAGGGTATTTAATAGAATAAAACCAAAAATCAAACCACTTGCTGTTGAGTCCATTCCGATTCATGGTCTGTCAGAGCAAAACTGCTCTATAGGATTTTCAATGGCCATTTTTTGGAAGTAGATTGCAGATCTTTCTTCCAAGGTGCCTCTGGCTGGACTCAAGCCCCCAAGCTTTCAGTTGGCAGCCAAACGTGTTAACCATTTGTTCCACCCAGGGACCCCTCAAATAGAGGAGATAATATATGAAAAGTCACAGCAGCCTGTAAGAATGTAGGCTGTTACACTGGGGAAGGATGGGAATGTGATGCAGCTGAACACTAGGATTTCTCAGAGGCAATGATGGTAAATGAGGCTGGAAACACAATCAGGGTTCGAGTCAGAGAGGTCATTTCACACTGGATTAAAGAACTGACCTTGGACATTTTCCTGTGGATTATGTGGGACTATTCAAGCTTTTTAAGCAACTTGTTCAAACATGCATTCTAGGAAATTGTTACAAGTGGCTGTGAAGATTAGATTATTCCAGGGAGAAATTGGGACAGGATGTTTCTTACCCTTTCAAACTATCAAATCCTGCTCAAAATTCCTGAATATGAACTGATACTAAATCAACCTTCCCATATTCTAGAAATGCAAAAATCAAATGATGACTAAGCTTCACATGGAAAAGTCAGTAACATACACACCCAAAGGGAAGACTGCAACAGGCACACAGTTTTAATATGAAGACTGTTGTTACAAAGAAGTCTTGGTTCAGTAAGGCATGGCATGGAAGTCCAAGGTCTTTGTGGCCACATTGTTATTAACATGTTATTAACATTCTCTCTGATTTATGTCACAATTAAACCATAACCCCAAAACCAAAGCCATCACCATGGAGTCCATTCTGACTCAGAGTGACCCTACAGGACAGAGTACAATTGCCCCAAAGGGCTTCCAACGTTGTAAATTGTTATGGAAGCATACTGTCACATTTTTTTACTGGCTGGTGGGATTGAACCACTTACTTTTCGGTTAGCAGCCCATGATTAAACCGCCATACCACCAAGGCTACTCAATTAAAAGAAAAAAAGAATAAAAAAAAAAACACTACCACTGAGTTGATTCTGACTCTTAGTGACCCTACTGGGTCACTTTATGGAAATCTTTATGGAAGGAGATTGCTTCATTTCCTCCCACAGAGCAGTTGGTGTGTTTGAACCACCGGCCTTCTGGTTAGCAGCCAAATGCCTTACCGACTACACCACCAGCCCATAATGATCATTAATTAGAGAAGTTGTTTTTACCTCTTTGTTTCCCAAAGTCTTGTTTTGAAATCCAGTAGATATTGCTCAGGATCATTTTCCGTCAGCCAGTATTTAGGTTGTTCATTATGGACTCTTCTTAAATTCTCCCAGGCAAAGGTGGTTGGTCATTCCCTCTTCTCTGTAGGAATAAGTCTACTTAAAAATTTACCACAATACAGTGTGGTTACATTTTTGAAGGGCAGTACAGTGTAGTGATTACTGGTCTTAAAATAGAAAATCTTTCTTTTGAGTTCTGGTGCTGCCATCCACTAGTGGTGTAAATATAAGTTGCTTAACTTTTGTTTGCTTCAAGCCACCTTATTTACCTTACAGGGCTGTTATAAGGAGAAAATGAGATAATATTTATAAAGTGAGCAGGACAGAAACAAGTACAGTGAAACCTGTGAGAGCTGGAACTTGATGAGACTGCCTTCTTTTTCCAGGTTTTGCAATTTTTCCATCTTTGACAGGGTGGAGTCTTACCACTCTTCTATTACAACTTTTAGTGGAAGATACTGAGTTTCCCTCTCTGACAGATTTCTGCCTTCCAGGTTTTACTGTACATTGTAACAACAAACAAGAATGTAGTAGGTACATAATGCAAAAAACAAAAAACCAAAGTGGTTGCTGTTGCCCATGAGTCATTTCTGACCCATGGTGACCCATGTGTGTCAGAACAGGACTGTACTCCACCGGATTTTCAGTGGCTGTGGCCTTTTGCAAATAGGTCATCAAACTGTCTTCTGAGGCTATGTTAGGTGGATTTGAATTTCCAACATTTCAGTTAGTAGCCAAGGAGCTCTGGTAGTGTAATGCCTAAGGCACTTAGGCATTAAAATTATTTTCTAATTTTAAAATTATTTCCTTGGCCTTTTCAATAATATGAGCACTCTCTGGTGGCATAGTGCCTAAGGCATTTGAATGCTAACCAGAAGGCTGGCAGTTCAAACCCACCATCCACCCTTTGGAAGGAAGTTTGGGCAATCTACTTCTGTAGTGATACCGCCTTGGAAACCCAAGGAGGGATTGCTATGAGTCGGGTCCCACTCGATGGCACATAACAACAACAACAACAAATTAGTAGCCGAGTGCATGCTTAACTATCTGTACCACCCAGGCAGCCATGGTATATAGTATAGTAAGCAAATAACCTATAAAAATTATTATTTCTCTAATTATCACACTCTCTTTAGTGTTTCCAAAGCTTTATCATGTCATGGCATACATTAAAAATGACATGATTTATATAATGTTCTGGACTGGGTTTCCTAGAGGAGCAAAATCAGTGAAATGTATATATAAATCTACATAAAGAGATTTAATTCAAAGAAATAGCTCACTAAATTGTAGGGGCTGGGAAGTCCCAAATCCATGGGTCAAGGGGCAGGCTGAAGGCTACTCCTGGTTCACGTGGTTGCAGGGGCGAAACAACACAAAATTAGCACGTTGGGCAGCAGGCTGCTGGCTTATGGGGTTGGGAGATCTGGCAAATCCAAAATCTTAAAGTCAGGTGGCTGGCTGAAGGCTTCTCCAAGAACCAAAGGTCAGACCACAAGATGAAAACAGGATAGAGAGAGAGCACACATTTTGACAGAACATCTGTATCTATTGGATGTAGGGCACACCCCTAAAGAAACTCCCCTTCCAACTGATTGACTGCTCATATCAGATCACAAAATAGAGGATGATTACATAATATTTTCAAAACCACTGCCAATCATGAGTTAGCCAAGCTGACATATAACATTAACCATCACATATGGCATGTTGGAATAAATAGACAAGCCATTTGTGTTTGAGCTGACTAAACTGAGGGGCTTATCCCATCATAGGACATTCCCAGCTGCCCTGACAGCTGGAGGGATCAAAATTTAAGTACCTTTGTAACCCAGTTGTGGGGAAATCTGACGTGACTATCTAAACTAATCAAGGATGGAGTTATTAAACTTCTTTGTATCTTGTGTGCCTACCATAGTCTTTGTGTCACAGTGCAGGTACTTAATAAATGCTTGTTTCAACAAATTGATGAATGAATGAAAGTCAAGAAGGTGCTATCTCTCTTTGCCCATCTAAGGTGATACCCTTTTGTTTTTGTTTTTGTGCATGGGAAAACAGTGTTCACTAAATACATCTTTGCTATTTTCTGTCCATATAATGCATTTTGATATTCTAAAATTACTGTAAAATTTGCCAAACCACTTGGGAGTAAGGGGTAAGAAAGTCCTCTTGAAGGATGTGTTGTCACAGAATACTTGGTGAAGCTGGTAAAGTTTCACACTTGACCCACCAGGAAATGTTTGGTCATTCACAGGATTCAGAACATGTCATGCTGGGCAAAAACATTTATGCCTTATTAAGTGGCCTATTTTTCGAAATGTGAGAGGGAAGTCTTTCTGTTCCACTGTAGCAGGGAGCCAACAGTAAGTAGGTTAATATGCTCTTGGGTTAAAAGTTTCCACATGGTCCATAAGTCTACAGGTAAAAATGGACCACAGATTGTAGTCTATATAAGGAAGTAAAAGTTTCTAATTAGTGGACTTCATTTCAGAATTTATCCAGTGTGTAAAATATCATTCAAGAGCACTCCAAAACCAAACCAAACACATTGCCACAGAGTTGGACCTGACTCATAGTGACTCCTCCTTGGGTTTCTGAGGTGGTATCATTATGGAAGTAGATTACCCAGCCTTCCTTCCAAGGAGTGGCTGGTGGGTTTGAACTGCCAGCCTTCTGGTTAGCATTCAAATGCCTTAGGCACTATGCCACCAGAGAGTGCTCATATTATTGAAAAGGCCAAGGAAATAATTTTAAAATTAGAAAGTATCTGTATCAATGATAAGAATGAAGAAAAAGTTTTAGTCAGGTGGCAAAATAAGGA
>NW_006922025.1:1999255-2000197 GCF_000298275.1 Orycteropus afer afer | reverse complement strand
CTTGGCCTGAATCCTGGGGTAGTTATCTCAGTGCTGAATTACAGCTAATTCTAGTCCTAGACAAAATTGTGAGTGGCAGGGGGACAAGTAAGGAGAAAATATATTTATGTGGCTGTGTCCTGAGGAAGGGAGTCAAAGTAATTAATTGAGGATGCCATTTCTCAAAAAATTTCTGATTGCAGTAAAAATAACAGAAACAAAAGCTATGTATGCTGCAGTGTGGCTGTCGTAAAATGTTTCTCCACTACTATTCACACATGACTAGAAATATTGATACAGGAATTCACAGCCTTTGGAATTTATTACAAAGGAATAATAAATCATGTACTCGAAAGGATATATACAAACATGCTCACTTTGCGATTTTTAAAATAGAAGAATTAGAAATAACCTAAGTGTCCAACAATGGGGGATTAGTTAAATGAACTATGGTATAGCTGTCTAATGGTGTTGTGGTAGTGAAGCACTTGGCTGCTAACAGAAAGGTTAGTGGTTCAAACCCATAAGCCTCTCTATGGGGGAAATATGTGGCAGCCAGATTCCATAAAGATTTACAGCCTTAGAAACCCTAAGGGGCAGCTCTACTCTGTCCTATAGGGTCACTATGAGTTGAAATCGACTTGATAGTAATAAGTTTTTTCAGGGCATATAATGATTATTTTTTTAATAATGGAATGATATCATATATCCATATAGATATAGATAATATTCAAAATATTATTATGAATAAGAAAGGATTTTATAAAATAATATGCCTGGTATAATTTCATTTGTGTAAATCTCATCTATCTAGCTAGCTTTTACCTATCTATCTATCATCTATTTACCTGTCTGTCTGTCTATTTAACTATCATCTATCTGTTATTGACCATCTGTCTTCTATATATCTATCTGTACAGGTATATGCTCCAACATACCAGGTATAATTATCTCTGACTTTTA
>NW_006922025.1:1997681-1998846 GCF_000298275.1 Orycteropus afer afer | reverse complement strand
GCCAGCCGTCTGGTTAGCAGGCAAGTGTCTTAGCCACTATGCTACCAGAGCTCAGAAAGGATAGTCCGGTGAATGGAGTCCCCGGATCTATTTGGAGCATGTGTTATCCATAATTGTAGGTCAGTTTAACTTCTGGTAAGTTTCTGTGTTGCTTGGTAGATTGGGGAAAGGGTAGAAGTGGAATCCAAAATACTGATGGAAACTTATCCTTGATCAGGATTAGTTCTCCACTCCTTCATGAAGGTGATTTCCTTACTATGTTCCAAGTGTATATCTCCAACCGAACCTTCACTGATTTCTAGTCATTCTTCTCCTGTCTCTTCACTGTTCTGCCTTCAGTCTCTCCTGGTGACCACTTTAATAGTTCACTTGTTGGCTCACACTATATGCCATTCTCCAATCCTACCCTTCCTGAGAAAACTCAGGCTACTTAGGGAAAATAGCTCTTAGTTCTTCTGTTAACAACTTTAAAATTATCTACTTTTGGTTCCAAATTTCTTCCTTCCCTCTTGTTTCTGAGAAAGTGGTGAAATTCTCTTGTCTAACACTGATTCCTTGGATTGCAGATTCCCTTGTCAATTATCACCTCTTCTTTTTTCTGTTTTCTTGATTTTTGACCTCTTCTTTATTATCTCTTCCCTCTAAATCTAAAAACATGCTCACATTTCTGCCATATTGAGGGAAAAAGTCTTCACTTCCACTTCATACTTGAAATAGAGTCCTTTCTTTTCTCCATTTTACATTATAGCCACTTGCGAGAATAATCCACACTTCTGGCCCCACTTCCTCACAGTTGAGTATTTGCTGAATGCCCTGTGATCTGGCTGCCATCACGCCACAGAAATCAAATTGATCACTTTTCTGTCCCTGTCTTCTTGATTTCTCTGGGACAATTGATTTACTTGCCTCTTTCATCACCCCTTGAATTCTTTTATTATCTTTTTCTGTGAAATCACTTTCTCCTGGACAACTTCCTGCTTCTTTGTGCCATCACTCCCAGTGTCCTTCCTAGACTCTTCTTTCCTTTCTAGACCCCAAGGCACTGTTATAATTACTCGGGTCTTCTCACTCTTCCTGGTATTCCTGGAAAATATAATTTCTATTTATGATTCAAGGAGCTCTGGTAGCATAGTGGCTAAAGCACTTGACTGCTAACCAGAAGGCT
>NW_006922025.1:1989728-1997011 GCF_000298275.1 Orycteropus afer afer | reverse complement strand
AACAACAACAACAACAAAAGGATCCCGTACCTTTAACCTCCTCCCCCAGCAATTTATATTCCCCATTGCTTTTGGAGTGTTCTAAAATTATAATCAATCACATCATCTTCTCAAATTTCTTCAGTGGATTACCTTGGTTTTTAATTCAGTTTGAACAAAGATATCCTTATATAAGCTGGCTCTGACCCATCTATCTTGTCTCATCCATTTGTATTCTCATAGAATACCCTCTTTTTAAAATGACTCTGTCTTATCAAATTCTGTATTCTCTGACAAGATGCCTCTTTTCTCTCTCTCTCCTTGGCACAATGTTACTTTCTGTGGAAAGATTTTGTCACTCTTCCAGTCTAATTTAAAAATTCATTCCTCTGTGACTATACTCTAACCATGCATTTATTCCGAGTCCTCTCCAACATAATGTAAGTATTTGAAGGTAAGCTTATCTTATAGACTTTAGTGTATTACCTGGTGCCTATCAGGAACTGATCAATAAATACCTTATTGGTTATTGATAAATATATATTAAATAAATAAATATTTAGGATAAACACATTCATGGAATCAATAAATTTGCTTTTTTTGTGTGTATTTGTCTTACTTTATACTCTAGTTTAAGATCCCTGTGTGGCACAAGCTGTACCCTTGACCACTAGCTAAAAGCTTGCTAGTGTGAACTCACCAAGAAGTGCCACAGAAAAAAGGCCTGGCAATCTGCTTCTATAAAGATTACAGCCAAGAAAACCAACTCTATTCTGTAACATAAAGGTTTCCCTTGCATCAAAATTGACTCAACAGCAACAGAGTTTTATTCTACATTTTAAACTCTAAGAGATTATATAGACTATATATTAGAATTGAACGATACCAACAGACATTGGAGTCAAATCTTTGTATTTTACAAGTGAGTAAACTGAGGCCAGAATGACAAAGAGATTTTCTCCACTGTCCTACGATTATGTATATGGCAGAGCACAGCCTAGAACCCCTGTCATTTGAAGTCTAGTTCAGTGCCTTTTCTGGCTTTGGGCCTGCCCAGAGCTCTGTGCTTAGTAGGTGCGGCAAATGCTAGTTGAATTGAATGGGATTACTTCAGTGTGACTCACCATAAATTGTTACTGACCCCACACACATGGGCTATTGGCAAAGCTGCTTATTAATCCAGTAATAATTCTGAGGCAATCAAGCTTCATTAAGTGGGGTTTGGCCTCATTTTCAGAAGCACTTTTAGATTGATAACCATCACCTGGCAGCTGGAGCAGATATTTTGGCCAATGAATTGCAATGCCTCATGTAACCTGCATTCCCAGCAGTAGAAGGAGCAGTCAGTCCCCTTTGCAAATTGGCCTTCTCTACTCAAAGTCTGAGCCAAGGTTTCCAGTCCCTTCAATAGCTTCCTCACCTGAGTTCTGCCCCACCAGTTTCTTCTGCAGTTTCTTGCACAAAGGAAAGATCTAAGATCTGTGTCTACCAGTTCTTTACCACCAACTGCACAACCCAGAGGCAAAGACTTCTGTGCAGATGATAAGCAAATACCCATTTGGATACATATGAAAAATAATCATTTATAGTTCAAAAATCTGTGATCCTTGTTTTTCAAAGACAGAGCTAAATTGACAATCACATGTCTCAATGCATCAACAATCACCTCTCAATGCATAATGGCATTAGGTACAAAGAATGTGTGGCTCTGACTTCCCTTTCCTGCTGGGCACTAGGAGAAATGTACTCTGATTCCTCCAACCGTATGGTATTTGTGCTTGTCAAACTAAATAAAGATACTTCTATTTTCTGGTCCCTTTGTAGTTTGAACCCATTCACTGAAATCATCTTGGGTTTTTGTTTGTTTGTTTGTTTGTTTTAGGAAGTTCTCTATACCTTTAAATGAGATTTATTCTTTATTATTATTATTTTGTAGTATTAATCCTATGTGGCAGATTCTGTGTGGAAGCTATAAGCAAAGGAAGGAAGAGAGTTATCTGTCTCATGTCTTTGCTGACTACCACATAAATTCCCTGCTACAGAAACACATCCTTTTCAGAGTTGATGTTTCTGAAATTAATCAAGGTGACTCTGTTCCTTAGTTCCTACCAGTTGCCATTGAATTGATCCTGACTCATGGTGACCCCATACATTGCAATGTAGAACTATGCTCCATAGAATTTATTTATTTATTTATTTAACCACAATCTTTATTGGACAGATTGTCATGTCTTTTTTTTTCCCCAGAGCCATTGTTGGATTTGATCTGCTGACCTTTCAGTTAGCAGCCAAGTGCTTTAACCATTAATCCACCAGAGCTCCCCACAGAGTTTTCAAAGGTGTGACCATTGTGGAAGCAGATCACCAGATTTTTTTTCCAAGTCATTTTTGAGTGATTTGTACCAGGACCCTTTCTGTTAGTTGAACACTTAACTGTTTGTGCCATCCAGAGATTCCTGCCTTGGTCTCTAGGCCTACCTATTTAACTGCATCTCTGGAAAAGTCTTGTCAGTCTTTGGTATGTTTGTTTCTAGACATCTTGATTTACTCTATTTTCTCGGCTTCCTAATGCTGCTGAGAGAAGACTTTTGTGGTCATGTAAAAATATTTTATAAATAAAAACAGATGGAATGACTTAGATTCAGGGGCATAGCCATGCATTGATAGACATGTGCCCTGCCATACTCAAAGTGCTCTAACTGAATGACTTACCACATATTCTGGGAGAAGGGAGAGAGTCAAAGATTATGATAGCCAGCCTCCACAATGGCTAGCTTAGCAATTTCAAGGGAAGCAAAATAAGTTTCAGACTAATACTAGTCAACATTTATATCTGGCATGTCTGCATTAATCAAGACTCTTTGTTACAATCAATGGAAGCCCAACTAAATAAAGATTATTTCTATTTTCTGGTTCCTCAAATATCCACCACAAAGACAAAACAAACAAACAAAACATTTAATGGGTTAGCTCACAACAGGAATGGCTAGATCTAAGTATTCTGACGGCCTCTTTTTGTTTTCTTCTACATGTGGTTCAATTGCAGGCATTCTCATCATCTAAGTTTGGGTATCACCACCACCACTACCACCATCAAAAGCAGACCCTGAGATAAGGTCTTAGGTGCAGGTAGCTTAATTAGAAGGTACGGTGACCATGAAAACACGCTATTCAAGTCTTCTGCTGCAGGAAGCACAGTTGACTGACAGCCCACCTCTTACTCTTCTGCATCTGCCAATTTTGTTGTTGTTGCCGAAGCCACATTGGGGAATGTGGCTGATGGCAGCACAACCAGGCACTAATGTCAGATCATTTCTGTTGAGATGAGTGACTCCTACAATGGGTGACTTTTGACTTGAGAAACCCTCAGTGTTATGGGCAAAACTTTTCATATAATTGTGCTATAGCCCGTAGCTCTTCCTGCTAATTATCCTACCTTTCTGCTCTTCTTTATTTTGTGAGACCTGTATCGTGATCTGAAAACTAGCCCTGCCTTCTCTAGTTCCCTCTCCTTTTCTTTTTTTTTTTTTTCACAGTAATTTTCTCACATACCTAATCTCATCTTGGCACCTGCTTCTAAGAAAACCTGAACAAGGACTTCCTTGGGTTTCCAAGGCAGTATCACTACAGAAGTAGATTGCCCAATCTTCCTTCCAGGGAGTGGCTGGTGTGTTTGAACTGCCAGCCTTCTGGTTAGCAGTCAAGTGCCTTACACAGTATGCCACCAGAGCTCCCATCACAGCTGTCGGTTTTGTAAATTGATGTAGTCAAAGGGAATATGGCGCAGGGCATCAGTAGCATCTGGTACACTCACTGTGGCAAAAAAGTACCACTTGTGGCTTGGTGCACAAACTGTTAAGTGCTTGAAACATGGGGGTTTGAAACTACCCAGAGGTACCTCAAAGACAAGCCTGGTGCCCTTCTTCCAAAAGGCCTTGAAAACCCTGGGGAGCACAGTTCTACTCTGCACACATGGGATTGCCATGAGTTGGAATCAACTTGATGACAACTGTTTTGGTTCTCCAGTGCTACTCTAACAGACATACCACAGGTGGGTGCTTTTCACAAACAGGGACTTATTCTCTTACACTTTAGGAGGCTAGAAAGCCAAGTTCAAAGTGCCAGCTATAGTGGCTAGGTGAAAACCCCGTGACTTTGGGCTTCAGCTCTACCTCTTGCTCCCTACCCACTGAAGCTGGAGGCTTATCTTAATTCAGACAGCTGCTGGCTGCTGAGGCTGACACACCCAAGGTCCACAAGTAAAATGGCACAGTCCCCAAATTATCAAGCACCATGACAGGGCACTAGTTCCAGTCCAGAAATAGTCTCAAGATTGGTAGACAACATGGGACGCCACTGAGATGAAGACTTGGCCAAATACAGGATCCAGATGGGCTAAAAAGCTCAGAGACATTTCTCAAAGCTTCTTCTTGTACACTGGGAGAAGACAGTATCTCCAGGGCAGCTTCTTAGCTCCTCATAGCAGATCCCACCATTGAGTTGATTACCAGTCTTATCATGGGGAATAACTACATCCAGCTGCCCAACCACTCAAAACTTGGCCCAGCCAAGTTGAAACATTACCTTAACTGCCACAATAACTAACAACAACAGTGGCTTGTAACATCCTAAAGAATAGATATTTCACAGAATGTTTCTTTTTCAAGAATTTCAGCTGAAGTTTTGTGTCACTTAACCATCCCTGAACCAATCATCGTAGCTATGGAAATGGAACACTCTGTCACCTGATGATGTGTGATCAGAGCGCTTCTCCAACACACATCTACTGACAGAGGGGAAGTGATGGATGTTCTCCTAAAAGAGGTAATGAATAGATGATAATCCTGTGACTACCATAATACACTATCTCAAGGCTTGGACAATGGAGGAAGATTGTAGATTTAGCACTTTGCAGTTTCCAGTCAGGAAGTACATGCAGGTATTTGTATTACATGGATTCTTGGGTGCTACATTTGCCAGAAAGCACATAGGAAAAATTAGCAGTTGTCCCTTAGTGGTATTCTAGAAATAAGCTCTTTGCTACCTCCTAAGTGAGTTTCAAGGAGCTCTGGTAGGATAGTGCCTAAGGCACTTGACTGCTAACCAGAAGGCTGGAGGTTCAAACTCACCAGCTACACCTTGGAAGGAAGGTTGGGACATCTACTTCCATAGTGACACTGCCTCAGAAACCCAAGGAGGGTCATTATGAGTCAGGTCTGACTCGATGGCACATACCAACAACAAACAACAAGTGAGTTTCATTGACTTCATTGGCTGGGCTGTCATTGGTTCAGGGCCTGGTAAGCTAGAGCCTGCTAATGAGGATGTCTCATTGCTAGCAAAGGGTTGGCAGTCTTGGAAATGTAGTTCTCCAACTGCTTTCCATACTTTTCTTCAACTATGAGCACAGGCCATGTTTGTGTTTGGTTTGAGAAGTAGCCTCTGCTCTAGTGCCCTGTAATGGGAGAAAACAGGAGAAGTCTACAATTAACAATTAACAGCTTTATCTCTACTTAAATCTAGGAGACATAATTAGTTGGTTCCATCTGTTACTGATACCTGCTGGAGTCAGCCATTCACACCTCAGCCAGATATTGTAGTGAGTAGGAGGGTCTGAAAAGGAAACATCAAAAATAACTCATGTTTTGTTTTTCAGACATCTTGCCCCCATGGAGTTGGTCTCCAACTCTGCTTCCCTAAGGTGTGTATAATTTACTGTCAGTTGGCAAGGAAAGGTGCGAGCTACTAATATGGGAACGGTCGATGTGTAAATTTTTCCAGGGAGCTGAGAGCTTCAATTTAAAAAGACAAGATATCTTCTCATAAAGAGTGGAGCAGTAGTGAGTGTTTTCCCAATTGAGAACACATAGCAGTATCAGAGTCGGGTTAGGACACAGAGATAAGAAACATTTTCAGAGGAAAGTCCAATTTTGGATGGACCAGGAAATGAGCCAACAGTTGGGGCCTCTATAACTGCTCTATAACTCTATAAGTGGCTTGTTCACAACTAGAACGGAAGAAATGAATCAGAATTTGCATCTAAGTCTCTCTTATTCTGCAGCCTGTTTTCTTAATCATTATGATCACGCAGATGGAAGGAAGTTTCCTGGACATCAGGGTCTCATGGGAATTAGAAAGGGCCAGCAACTTTTATTTTTTGAGGACAAAACAGCCTTGCAAAAATGAGGTATTTAAAAAGAAGTGTTCCCATTTACATAATTAATGCTTTTAATGTAAAAAGGTACAGAGCAATATAGTTGGGCTATTCACAAGATAATTACAGGATTCATAAAATATTAATTCATAGTACTACAAGTGGTAGAGCCTGGATTTGGGATTGTATTAGTCAGGGTCTCAACAGGAAGAGATGGGATTATTCAAGGAGGGCTTCCTTAAGCAGCACAGAAAACAAGTTGAAAGTTCTAAGAGAAACATTCTTTTTCTTTCAGTCATGTTCATCTATTTCTGAGATTGTGTATGTAAGCCTCATTTGCAGATAAAGTCAAAGTCTCAATTTGAGAGCTGAATGAATGCAAGGACCTGAACTAATGAACTTTCAGTTTCCCCCTGTGGTAAGCGTTAATGGACTTCATTCTGTTGGATTATTGGAGGCTAAGCTGTTTCTCTTTAGGGAGATAGACAACCAGAGATAAATGAGAACCCCAACAGAATACCCAAGTCTGGCTTGAATTGCATCTAGGGAAGCATGTTCACATTTCCCTACTCTTTTGTGTCTTCCCACAAACAAACAAACCAGTTGCCATTGAATGGACTCAGACTCGTGGTGACCCCAATGTCTCTTAGAGTAAAACTATGCTCCACAGGGTTTACATTGCTATGAATTTTCAGAAGCAGACCTTGAGGCTTTTCTTCCAAGGCACCTCTAGGGAAGTTTGAACCACCAACCTTTCAGCTAAGAGTTGAATACTTAACCATTTGCTTACCCAGGGACTTTGTGGCTTTAATCATCTTCACCTTTCAACCTAACTCACTTACTGGCTTTCCCATTGGACATAGCTCCTACTGCTTCAGTCATTCCTTGCCACAGACCCAAGCTAGCAATTCCTTTTCTTTCAGGTATAATTTAGGGCAAGGCTTTTAGTTCTCCTCCTAATCTCTTTCTGCCCACTGCCCTTTACCTCACTATATGTAATTCAGGTGCCTTCATCAAACCTCCATTACTGCAATTTGGCTACCTCTACCCTGACTCTCGGGAGCTCTGGTAGCATAGTGGCTAAGACACTTGCCTGCTAACCAGACGGCTGGCGGTTCAAACCCACCAGCCACTCCTCGGAAGGAAGGTT
>NW_006922025.1:1985684-1989283 GCF_000298275.1 Orycteropus afer afer | reverse complement strand
TCACTGAGGGTTTCTCTCACTTCACTGACCCTCTACTCTCTTTTCTAATGATTGTTTTTTTTCTGATGATACGTCCAAAGTAAGTGAGTTGAATTCTTCCCACCCTGGCTTCTAAGAAGCATTTTGAATGTGTTTCTTCTAAGACTGCTTTGTTCATTCTTCTGGTAGCCTATGGTGTATTCACTATTCTTCATCAACATCACAATTTGAGTGCATCAGTTCTTCTTCTGTCTTCCTTTTTCATTGCCCAACATGAATTCCATGCATATTAAGCAATTGAAAAGACCATGGTTTTGGTCAGGCATGCTTAGTTGGTAAAGCGACATCTTGGCTTTTTGAAACTTTAAAGAGGTCTTTTGCAGCAGATTTGTCCAATGCAATACAATTTTGATTTCTTGACTGCTGCTCCCATGAACAATGATTGTTGATCCAAGTAGAATGAAACTGTTGACAACTTCACTTTTTTCTCCATTTTTCATAGTGCTGTTTATTGGTCCAGTTGTGAGAATTTTCATTTTCTTAAAATTAAGTTGCAATCTTTCACCTTCATATTAAGTTATAGTCATCGACCTTCATCATTAAGTGCTTCAGTCATCTCCATTTTTGGCCTAGCACAGTTGTATCATCTATATATCACAGATTGTTAATGAAGGATTCACCAATTCTGACTCTTCACTAGGTCATAGCAGTAACTGGGTCTGTCTTCTGCTCATGCTCCATTTCCATATTATTTTAATTGTTGTAGCCCTGTAATATATGATAAATATCTGGCAGAACTAGTCATCGATCTCTTAGTAGGTTTCTTTACACACACACACACACACACACATACACACACATATATATATAATCTATGACATAAAATACACTTATGACATTCTGCACTAAATAAGAAATCTCTCACTGGGATGATATTATGGATTAAATTGTATCCCTCCAAAATATGTGTTGAGCACCTGTACCTGTAAATATGACCATATTTAGAAATAAGAGCTTTCTTTTGCTATGTTAATAAAGTCATTCGTAGAGTAGGGTAGGTCTTAAACCTAATTACATTTGAGTTAATAAAAAATCAGAATAGAAATAGAGACACAATTGGGGAAGACACAATTGCCAAGGAACACCAGGGAATGCCAGTGAACACCAAGGGATGCCCAGGATTGACAACAGTCACCAGAAACTGGGAGAGAGGCTCATAGAAGGGATCAACGTGATGGGGACCCTGATTTGGATTTTTAGCCTCCAGTGAGAATGGTGAGAAAATAAATTTCTGTTCTTTAAAGGCATACTTTTGTGGTATTTGTGTTTCAACAGCCTAGATAACTAAGACAGATATTACCTGGATTTGGAAGGCAATATGAAAGAATTCTTAGTATACAATTTTTAGTGTCAGACTTACTCCAGCCCTCATTGCTAACTGGTTGTTTGATTTTTAGAAAAGTTATTTAACATCTCTAAGCATAAGCTTTCTCCCCTGAAAAGCAAAAGTATTAATAGTTTTGTGAGAGAATAATCAGTCATTACATTGTCTCTATAAGTTAATTTTTATAATTTTATGTGTTTTATAACATTTTTGGTCTTCTTATCCAGGGGCATGATGTATGGCTACTTTAATAAGACCTCTGTACACATGACTACAAATAAGAGTTTTATAAATAGTACTTTTTTGACAGAAGTTTATTCAGAGATTTTTTTTTATTTGTGTGGAGTTCTTTTTGAATGGAATCTCTCTTTCCTTTATATTTTTCTAACCAGTGAGTGGTAATATTTACTAGTATCTGACCTTTTTGTTCGGTTTTAAAATGAATTGCAGTAGTTATGTTCTTTAGGCTTTATATAGTTGTTGATTTTAGGTGCCACCAAGTCAGCTCTGACATGTAGCTACCCTGTGTACAATCGAACAACACACAGCCCAGTTGTGCGCCACCTTTGCAATCCTTCGTTGGTCTTGCAAAATTCTATCATGTCATCTCTGGTGTCATTTCTGTCACTAAAGCTGTATTTTCCAACTACTGATGATTCTTTGTTTCCAGCTTTCATATTCCAATCACCAGTAATAATCAATATACCTTGATTGGATGTTTGGTCAATTTCAAACTGTAGAAGTTGGTAAAAGTCATTTGGTTTAGTGGTTGGTGCATAAATTTGCATGCTAGTAGTATTAATTGGTCTTCCTTGTAGGCATATGGATTTTGTCCTATCACTGAGAGTATTGTACTTTAGGATAGATCTTGAACCATTATTTTTAACCATGAATATGATGTCATTCTTCTTCAATTTGTCATTCCTGGCAGAGTAGGCCATATGATTATATGTCTGATTCAAAATGGCCAATTTCAGCTCACTAATGCCTAGGATAATGATCCTTATGCATTCCATTTCATTTTTTACAACTTCCAAATTTTCCTAGATTCATACTTTATGCATTGCATGTTCTGAGTATTAACAAATATTTACATCTATTTCTTTGCATTTTGAGTAGTTCCACATCAGCAAATGGAGGTCCTGAAAGCTTTGCTCCATCCATATCATTAAGGTCAACTCTACTTTGAGGAGGCAGCTCTTTCCCAATCATATTTTGAGTGCTTTCCAACCTGAGGGGCTCATCTTCTGGTACGATGTCAGGAAATGTTTCACTGTTATTCATAAAGGTTTCAGTGGCCAATTATTGGAGAGGTGGATGGCCCCTTCATTCTTCCCAGTCCATCTTAGTTTGGAAGCTTTCCTGAAACATGTCCACTGCGGGTGCCCCTGCTGGTATTTGAAATATCAGTGACATAGTCTCCAACCTCACAGCAACATGCAAGCCATCACAGTACAACCAACTGATAGATGAGTGGTGGTTTGGGTTTTATAGGCATACAAATATATAATTTGCAAAAAATTACTGTTTTGCCTCTCCTTTTCCAACATTTATACGTCCCCATGTGTTTCATATCTTACTGCTATGGCCCCAAACCTAGATATTAACCAAAAAATCACTACCAAGTCTTGTCCTATATTTTCCTTTTCTTACCACACCTCATACACTTTTGCAAAATGTCAATGGGACAAAGCTTAACTTAGGGGTTTCGAATTTTCTTGCAAAATAAGCACATTCTATTTCAAATTACAAGAATTATAACTCTTCTTTATTTTTCTAATACTTAACCATCTACTATTTTAAGTGGGTCCTTGGTGTAGAATAGTGTCTCTGAAATGGTGGTTCTTGTCTTCTGGTGTGAGTATGCTTGCATCTCATCAATAGTAGTAATGGTATGTGCTTAAATTTCTATTAGAAAAGTCTCACTAAATGAGGTAGCAGTGAGTTCTGCTTGTGATAGCAACTTGGCAACAATTATAGCTGAAGTTTGCACAAAATGATTAACATAATTTATATCACTAAATTATATACCTGAAAAATGTTGAATTGAAAAATGTTATTATATTATAGGTAAAACAATAAGAAAGAAAATACTTACTAAACAAAATAAGCATTTAAATATCTGCCCTTTAAAAATAGTACAGTTTTGAGAGCCTCCAAAATGAAGAAACATGAATGGAACATAGTAGAGCCCAGTGGGGTAGGTTCATGATTCCACCACTCATCCAAACACTAC
>NW_006922025.1:1981846-1985499 GCF_000298275.1 Orycteropus afer afer | reverse complement strand
ACACACACACACACATACATACATACATATAAGTTGGGCAAGTCCCAAGTTCCTGGATCAAATGTCAAACTGGAGACTTTTCCTGACTCATGCAGCTGCAGGAGCTGATGAGCCCAAGATTGGCAGGCAGTATACTGGCTGCTGACTCTAGTGGATGGCGAATCCAATATCACCAGGCAGAATGATGAATTGCTTGCTCATGAACAGTTGCAGGCAGCACAACAGGATCCAGATACACAGAGGTTCTCTCATTTTCCCAGAATGTTCATATATATATTGGAAGCAGGCCACACCTCTAGGGAAACTCCCTTTCAATGGATTGGCTGCACAAAGCATATACATCCAATCTCATCATGGGAATAACCACATTACAACTGCTTAAACACTCCAACTTGTGATCCAGCTAAGTTGACACACAATCCCAACTATCACACTAGATTTCAAGGCAAATTTCACAGTACCACATAGCATAAGTTAGGGAATTAGGCTTTGTTGAGAAAGGCAAACTGTCTACCCAGGGTCAGCAATAGGAGAGAATTTAGAAGCTTTATTTCTCTCATTGATTTGTAGAGAAGCATGTGAAGTCAGAGAATTCTTGTAGACAGTGTGAGTTTATATTCTAGAGAAGGGGCTCTTTATTGTTTCCTTTTTTGTAGGAAAGACATGTAAGTGGGTGAATAAACAGGCCATGAGATGCTCCAGCTGTTTACAGACATTTGCCAGGCAATACCAGCTCTCCAGCACTTGGAGATCTTGGGGTCCATGTGAAGTTGTAGTGTCCTCAACCAGGGTTGAGAAAGATGCCATTGATCTCAGGGTGTATCCTCTCCCATCAAAGAAGGAAGGAGCCTGGTCCCAGTTATCTCCTTATCCAAGCAATCCAGAGTGAGCTTCTGCGGTCACTTTGAGACAGTTTGACTATTTGTAACACAGTTATAGATTGCTTCATATACACCTATAATAGACCATTATTTCATAACAGGAAGCATACAGGACAGTGATAATGAAATGTGGTACGTTAATGAGAAACAAAACTATAATAATTTACTTCAAAGTGACCTTCTCCAGACTTGAAAGTTGCATTCATCTGATAAAAAAATCTTATGTGGTGTTGCTGAAATATTCCTCAAAACTGATGTTAAAAGTAGAAAATATAGTTACAATTTTATCCAATTTGAGTTTTCATTAACTGAAAATAATGACTCTCCACACCTGCAACGTGTTGTTTATAGATAAGTGCTTGCAAATATCATCTGGAAATTTTTCTTGCATCTTATCATTTAGAACAACAATTATAGGTTCAAAAAATCAGCTCAAAATTTAGAATTCCAAACATGAAAGGAGTTTTTGTCTTTTTTAATGCTGTGCATTATAGTAAAATTTCAATCCTCATGACTTCATTTCTTTTCACAAGTCAAAATTTGTCTTAATATTATGAACATTGATGAATGATTTTTATAATATATAATAATATAGTGCTATAATATAACATTTTTCAAAATCAATTAACTTGTTTATTAATGCATAAATGATTAAAAGATTCCTAAAGGCTTACAGGACTTGCACATGCCAGTGATCATGAGGATGTTGTAGGAATGGGCAACGTTTTCTTTTGTTGTACATAAGGTCACCAAGTGTAGCTTATCACACAACAGCTGTCCATCCGGCAATCTATCTGTCTGTCTATCTGTCTATCATCTATCATCTGTCTATTGGGTTAAAAGAGTATATTTAGGTAGGGGTTCATGAGTCAAAAAGAGGTTGGAGAAAACTAGTGTAGTGGAAAAGGCTCTCTCATTTACTAACTCTGCATTTGGGGAAGTTACTTAACTTTTCTGAAGCTTAAAAAAAGAAAAAAAAACTCAAAACTCACTGCCATTGAGTCGAACCGACTCATAACAACCCCTCCTTGGGTTTCTGAGGTGGTATCACCACTGAAGTAGATGGCACAACCTTCCTTCTGAGGAGTGGCTGGTGGGTTTGAACTGCCTGCCTTCTAGTTAGCAGTCAAGTGCCTTAGGCACTATCCTCCTTTCTGATGCTCAGTTTTTCTAATCTTTAAAATGGGAAAGTGATGCCTACTTTGTAGGGTTGTTTCAATAGTTACATAAAAATTGTATATGTGAAGTACTTTGCACCAAGCAAGTTCTCATTACATGATAGTTTTTATTATTGATATACTTTATACACTGAGCACCTATGATGTGGCAAGTGTGGTTACATAAATAAAAGGATGGACAGAATGAAATTTTACACTAATGTTAATGATTACAACACTCTGAAGTATGGGTGTATTCTGGGGTGTATATACTTGTTCAGCATTGAAGATAGTAACAAATGTTTAAATTTCTATCATAAATATTTCTATAAAATTAGCATTTAAATATTTTCCCTTTAAAAAGAGAAGTTTGAGCATTGCTTTTTGGCTGTTTGATTATGGAAGAGAGGTTTTCCTGACATACCTAGACTAATAATAGTGGTTACGATGTATGGGGAGTCCCTGGTACAAAGAGTTAATGCCATCGGCTGCTAACAGAAAAGTTGGAGGTTCGAGACCACCCATTTGTGCCTTGAAAGAAAGGTTTGGAGATCTACTTCCAAAAAAATGAGCCACTGAAAACCCTATATAGCATACTTCTCACACACATGGGGCTCCTTGACTCAGAGCTGACTCCACAACAACATTTTGTTTGTTTGTTTGTTTATACGGATGGGATGCTTCCCATGTGTCTGGAACTGTACTCGAGATTTATGAGTACATTGCCACTTAATGCTAAAAACAAACCTGTAAAGTCATTCCCAAGGTCCAGATGAAGAAGCAGAAAGCCAGAGAGGTTAAGTAACAGTAGATCTAGACACCAGATTTTGGCAGTTTAGTGTCAGAACCCACATATTAGACCACATTGGCCTGTGGGTATCTTAAAGTCGAAGAAAATTGATCCATGGCAGAGGATGATGGACCTCATTCTGGAAACAAGGCTCCAAAGGATGGAGTGAGCTAATTTGGTAGGGATGCTTAGGAAGCTGACCGTGGAAGGAGTTTGAGAAGGGGAAGCTGCACTGATGGGAGGCCATAGTATTTTAAAACCAGTTACCACTGAGTCAATTCTGATTCATGGTGACCCCAATGAGGGTCAGAGTAGAAAAGTGTTCCACAGGCTTTCTTCTTTTTTTAAAAACTTTTTGTTATACTTTGGGTTGACATATTACGGAGCAAACTGGTTTTCTGTTCAACAATTCACACACATTTTGTTTTGGAACATTGACTACAATCCCCACAATGCAGCAGCAATCTTCCCACTTCCTCCTTATGTTTACCATTTCCATTCCTCCTTCCTTTCTATCCCTTCCTCCCTTCTGAGCTTCATCCTTGGGCAAATTCTGCCCCTGGGATCTCATATACTTGATTATTTTGAGAAGTGCAGACCTCCCTGATATTATTGCTCACCTTATAGGCTTGCCAGTTGGTTGACTGAAAGTTAAGCCACTGGAGTAAGTTCAGTTCTGGGCTTGAAGGCTGTCTAAGGCCATAGTATTGGGATTCCACACTCTCTATCAGACCAGTAAGCCAGGCCTTTTTTTTTTCCTTTAGTTTTTTTCCACCTTACTCGGAAGGAAGGTTGGGCAATCCTACTTCCGTAGTGATACTGCCT
>NW_006922025.1:1954926-1959713 GCF_000298275.1 Orycteropus afer afer | reverse complement strand
TCTGTGTTTTCCTTGATTTTATCTGTGTTCTTCTTGATCTGCCTATCAATCTGTTCAAAATACCTAGTTATTACTCTTTTGAATTCCATATCAGGTAGTTCCAAGAGCATTTCTTCTTCCAGAAGATTTTCTGGCCCTGTATTTTGGGCACTTGGTTGAGCCATCTTGTCCTGTTTTTTAGTGTGATTTACAGTCGTCTGTTCACGTCAAGACATTGTGCTGTTATTGTGTTAATTTGTTGAAGTTATATGAGTTTCTCCCTGATTTTTGTAGTTGTTGTTCTTCTTTAATATATCTGGGGGATGGGGCAGATGTATTACTCTGGTTGCTCCTTTATCAGCACTAGGTTGTTTACCTCCTGTTTCCAGGTGGATTTGGTGGCAGGTGGTGTGTGGGTATGAGTTTCTCATTACTGGTCATGGAGAACAGCTGACAGCTGGCTGTGTGATGTTGAACACTATTTGTCGTCAATCCAGTGGTGTTGGAGTAGGTGGTGGCATATGTTCAGTGGGTAAGGTGGCAGATGTGGTAGCCTTGCCTGGGTAGAGTCATTTGTTCCTGACTCTTTGATTACTGATCACCAGTGTGGGTGCTGGTGCAGTACTAGTTGAGTGGATCCAGTTATTTACTTCTTGCTCTGATCAGAACCCTGCTTATAATAATTAGAAATAGCCTCACTCTGCTGGTCACTGCTCTGTATGCCCACCTATTCTCTGCTTTTGTTACTCTCTTGCTTTCATCAATATTTTATCTACTTTATCCTTTCATTTGAAGTTCTGGATCCCAGGATTGTCATCCATATCTGTTTCATTGGTTCCTAGAGTCTTTGTTATAGAAGGTGTATTTGCCTAGACCACCATCTTGGATCCTCCATAGAGTTTTCAGTGGCTGATTTTTTTGGAAGTAAATAACTAGGCCTTTCTTGTGAGGCACCTCTGGATGGACTTGAACCATCAACCTTTTGGTTAGCAGCAGAGCACACCAACCATTTGTAGCACTGAGGGACTCCTGTAATATTTTAAAGGAAAAATAAAGACAAATTAAACTAAGGGAATACAAGAGGAAGGTATAAAGAGAAGGAACTGCTCTTTGGTAAGTAACAGCAGGGTGACCAATGTATTCAATCTAAGTAATAACAGGCAACAGATGGAACTTGTCCAAAATCACTGGCTTATGGTATTAGGTCCTAAATATCTATGATCTTGGAAGGAATGAAAGATATTTCTGGCATCCATGTGGACTCTTAATGGCCACAAGTCTACCCTAGGAATAGTCACTGTGTTTGGTGGGATTGGGTATGCTGATAAGATAGCCTTCATGAAGTGTCCACTCTTACAGTTGTTGGGGCAGGGACCTTTACTGACAGTTCCAACAAGTTGGAGAGGGGCAACATTCAAAAGCAAGGAGTTTGTTACTAGAGTAATGGGGAAGGCTATTGTATGGAAAAACACATACGCTATTGTGCTTGCCAATGTTGAGCAGAAATCTTCTTTGTCTCCTGTTAACCTGTGTCTGTGGACCAACAGCATCAGTATCACCTGAGTACTTGAAACTTTCTGGCCTCCAACTTTGTGTCTCTGAATCAGAATCTCTGGAAGTTGGTAACAGAAATATGTCCTTTAATAAAACTTCTGAGTGATCTTTTGTATGCTAAAGTTTGGGAACTTCCATTTGGTGAGTTATTTTTAATTTTCTGTATATTGTTTCTTCAAATGTTTTGTGAAATATAGCCAGAGCCTGAAGAAACATTCATAAATACTGAGAGGAGAACTTTGTCCCTGACTATCAAGTCAACAAAGCCAAGAAGTTCATAACTAAGAAAATATTATCCATCTGAGAAGAATGTCTAACTAAATATTTTTTATCCTTTCATCTTGGTGACTGAGAAAAAGCAGGACTTTTTAGCATTCTTGTCTGGTAACAGATATCACTTAGAAATCCATTTTATAATCATTTATATTGGTTTGCTTTGGGTCTATTTACATAATTCTGTGAGATGCATGGAAAGAAAGGTAGTGTATTATTTTTCTGCAGCCAAATACATGGAAAACCACTTTCTAAGGTAATTACCACTTCAGCGCTCCCTACACAGTCAGAGGGCACTGTGAAAAAGTGTGCCTTCTGGGTCCAGGGCCACTGAAGTGTGGAAAGAATGCAGTTTCTATCTGGGAAAGGGAAACAACATGTTTTGTATGAAGTCTACTTGCTTATATGCATAATTTGTATGAAGATTATGGAGTAGTGGCTCCCAAGGCATGATGGGAGGATGGGAGTTCATTTCAGAACAAATGGTGAACTTTCAATCCACTTAGGTGTGGTGCTATGCAGCAGGACAGAGCGGGGGGTAGGGGGGACCTGACCTGCCAGCAATACTGGAAATTTGAGTCATTCTTGCTGAGAATTAAATCAGAAAAGGTTATCTATCCCAGTGGATGACAGTGAGGACTTTTTTTCCCCCTTTAGTATTTTTTTATTTTCTTTATTTTATTGTGGTTGGGTGAAAGTTTACAGAGCAAATTAGTTTTCCATTTAACAATTTGTGCACATTTTCTTTTGTGATAATAGTGGAAATTCCCTCAATGTAACAGCACTCTTCCTGCTTCCTCCTTGGGTTCCCCATTTCCATTTGTCCTTCTTTCCTGCCCTTTCCTGCCTCTGAGCTTTGTTTTTGGGCAAACACTGACATTTTGGTCCCCTAAGGTTGAATATTCTGAGAAGTATGTTCGTCATAAGTGTTATTGTTCACTTTATAGGCCTATCTGTGTGGCTGCAAGGTGATCCCTAGGGGTGTGTGCAGATGCAAGTTTGAAGGATCTAAGTGTCACAGTCTCAGGGTTTCCACTAGTTTCTATCAGACCAGTAAGTCTGATCTTTTTCATGATTTTGAATTTTGTTCCACATTTTTCTCCCATTCTGTCCAGAATTTTTCATGGTCCCAATCAGTGTAGTTTGCAATAGTAGCTGGGCATTCTCTAGGTCCTTTGGTCACAGCATAGTGGAGGCTGTGGTTCAAGTGGTCCATTAGTCCTTTGGATTGATTTTTTCCTTGAGTCTTTGATTTTCTTCACTCTTCTTTCCCCCAGATTGGGAGAAACCAATGCTATTCACCACAGTAGGGTGTAGAGCATTGTCTTTGTGAACTATATTATGCTACTGCATAAGGTGGATTAATCTGAAGGGCATTATGCTGAGTAAAATAAGTCAATAACAGAAGGACAAATATTGTCTTAGTCCAATATTGTAAAAATTCAAGGAAAGGTTGAAGGAAATTTCTGTGTTGGTTATCAGGGATGAGAGGGGAGGGGAAGGGAAATTCCTAGATAGGTTTTTATATATACATGAGTTCTAATGGTATAGTGCCTAAGGCATTTGACTGCTAACCCGAAGGCTGGCCATTCAAACCCATCAGCCCTCCTCAAAAGGAAGATTGGGCAATCTACTTCTGTAGAGATACCACCTTGGAAACCAAAGGAGGCATCGCTATAAGTCAGAAACAACTTGACAGCAGTGAGTTTGGTTTTGGTTTTATAAACACCAAACTCACTGCCATTGAGTTGGATCCAATTCATAGCAACCCCTCCTTGGGTTTCCTAGGTGGTATCACTATCGATACCACCAGAGTTCATCTATATCTATCTATATCTGTATCTATATCTATATCTCTATAGCTCAAAGATTATTAGTAGTTACCAGGATTAGAAGGCTAGGAGGAAGGGGGAAGGGGAAGCTTTTTTTTGTGGGGCATTGAGTTTATGCTATGGTGGTGGAATATTTTGGAAAAATATAGCAATAATGGTGGCACAACATGACAAATGTCATCAATATCCCTGAGTTGTAAATGTGGAAGTTGCTGGGTTGGTGAAAGTCTTGGTGTGTATGTTTTCACCACAATAAAAGTAAAAAAAGAAAAAGTGTGTTATAGGAAATTTGACATATCTACACACCTTTGAAATCACCACAATCAAGATAATGAACATATATATCATCCCCAGATGTTTCCTTGTGCCTTTTTGTAATCCCTTCTTCTTACCTCTCACTCTACCCCTATATATCCCCCAACCAACCAACCAAACAAACAAACAAAAAACACTGCCTTCTAGTCAATTCCAACTCACAGCAACCCCAATTGGGTTTCCAAGGTGGTAAATCTTTACAGAAGTAGATTGCCAGGTCTTCCTTCCACAGAGTGGCTGCTGGGTTTGAACTGCTAGCCTTCTGCTTAGCAGTCAAATTCCTTAGGCACTGCACCACCAGAGCTCCTTTATGTATCTCCAGGCAACAATTTACCAGTGCTTTCTCTCACTATACAATGTTTTGCATGTCCCACTAGTCACCCACACCTGCCACACCTGCCACCCATTCCTCAACCCAATGGATGAATGCCACTACATGTTTCTGCACCACTGGATCAATGACAGACTGTAGACATCAATGGCTCACTCCACCTGTAGCTGCTCTACATGACCAGCAAACAGAGACCAGTGGCCACATTCCCATTTGTTATTCTATCCACCCAGAGATAGGTGGTGAGCATTCCAGTGCTGCTAACTAGTAAACAAAGTAGCATGTTAACCACCCAGATATACCAAAACAAATAAAAAAAGCAGAGTGAAACCGAAAAACACACAATCAACAAATAAATACAATGACACCAAAATGTTCCAAAGACAACAAACAACTTCAACTCAAAGAAATAGGACAAGATGGCTCAAACCAGGTGAGCAAAATAAAGAACCAGAAAACCTCCCTAAGGAAGAAACAGTAATGAAAAAGCTGATAATGAAGTC
>NW_006922025.1:1952320-1954006 GCF_000298275.1 Orycteropus afer afer | reverse complement strand
TTTTTTGACTCTTCATTCAGTATTGTTTTTTCATTTTCTAAATTATTTCATTTGAAGATCAGGAATTCTTCATATTGATACATTTATTCTTGTATGAATCATATAAGTATATGTTTTTGCTGTTGAATCTAATAATTTTTTTCCTAACTTAAGGTCACAGAACTTTTTACTTAAGTTTTCTTTTCTTTCTTTCTTTTTTGTTTTAAATAGAGGTTTTATAGTTTTAGGCTTTATGTTTAGGTCTAAAATAATTTTGAGTTCATTCTTGTATATGGTGTGAAGTGTGTATCAAAGTTCCCTTTCTTTCATTATTAATAGTTCTTCCATATGGATATCGTTTTCCAACACCTTTTGTTGAAAAGACTATCCTTTCCCCACTGAATTAATTTTGTAAGTTTCTTGAAAATCCATTGTTAATATATGTGTAGATTTGTTTCTTGACTCTCTATTCTGTTCCATCAGTCTGTTTTTCTAAAATTATGCCATAGCACGACACTATCACAGTCATTGTAGCCTTATAATTAGTTCTGGAATTAAATAGTGTTAGTCTTCTAACTTTGCTCATCTTCTTCAGTGTTGTTCTAGCCATTGTTTGTCTTTTGCATTTCTATGTGAATTGTAGAATCAGTTGGTAAATCCCTAGATAAAAAGTCTGTTAAGATTTTAATTGAGGTGGCATTGCATGTATAGATCAATTTTGGGGGAATTGACATCTTAAATATTGAATCTTCTGACCCACATTGTATATCTCTTCATTTACTTAGGTTTTCTAAACTTTATCTTAATGTTTCATGGTATTCAGTGTACAGGTTTTTCACACTCATTCTTAAGTATCACATATTTCATGATGGTCTATAAACAGAGTAATTTCAGATTGTTCCTTGATAGTATATAAACAGGGAACTCTGGTGGCAAAGTGCCTAAGGTATTTGACTGCTAACCTTCCTCAGAAGGAAGGTTGGGCAATCTACTTCCATAGTGATACTGTCTCAGAAACCCAAGGAGGGGTTGCTATGAGTTGGATTCAACTTGATGGCAGTGAGTTTTGTTTTGTTTTGTTTTGTTTTTGGTATATAATCATACTTGTTATTTTTAAAAATTGATTATGTATCCTACAGTCTTACTAAACTTACTGATTAGTTCTAATAGCTTTTTTTTCTAGCTTCTATCAGATTTCATACATAGACAATCATGCCATCTGCAAAGAAAGACAGACTTAATTCTTCCTTTCCAATATAGGTGTTCTTTATTTCATTTTATTGTGTTATTATGTTATCTAGAACTTAACATTGAATGCTGTGTAGAAGTGCTGAGAGTGTACCTTTCCCTAAAGGGAAATGATTCAGTCTTTCACCATTCAGTATGATGTTAGCTGTAGATTTTTTGTAGATGATTTTAGGTCAAAAGATGAGAAAGTTTCCTTCTTTTTCTAGCTTTCTAGAATTTTTTTTTTTTTTTTTTAATCAGGAATAGATGTTGAATTTTTTTCAAACAGCTTCTCTGTGTCTGTTTAGATGATAATATGCTTTTTCCTTTTTAGTTTGTTAATGCTTTTGATCACATAGATTGATTTTTAAATGTTAAACCAACTCTACATTCTTAGGAAAATTCCATTTTGTCATGAAGCATTATCTTATTTATGTATTACTGTATTGGGTTTACCAAAATTTTATTAAGATTTTTTTT
>NW_006922025.1:1949246-1951395 GCF_000298275.1 Orycteropus afer afer | reverse complement strand
CCGCCCAGGCCAGTGCTAGCTTCATGATCTCTACTATACTTGAGCCCATCATTGTAGCCACTGTGCCAATCCATCTAGTTGAGGGCCTTCCCCTTTTTCGTTGACCCTGCACTTTCCCAAGCATGATATCCTTCTCCAGAGAATGGTCCCTTCTGACAACATGACCAGGGTACTCTATGAGCAGAAATGACCAAATGGCTACATAGTATACTAATACTAAAATAATACATAGAGCCTGAATCTACTATTGGTTGAGTTCTTAGTATGTGTCTGGTACTATTCATGGCAGTTCACATGTGGTAACTCTGGTGGTTCTATGGTTAAGACATTAGCTTGCTAACCCAAAGCTTGGCAGTTCGAACTTACAAGCAACTCCATGGTAGAAACATGGGGCAGTCTGTTTCCATTAAGTTTTGTAGCTTTGGAACCCCTATGGAACAGTTCTACTTTGTCATATTCAATCACTGTGAGTTGGAATAGACTCACCAGCAATGGCTTTTTAAAAACCCATTTGTAGAGTTGGATAAGAATTCAACCTGACTTTGGTGTTGTAGCAGTCAGATATTTAAGAGATGGCAGGTGCTGCAAGGTATTATAATATCAGAAGACTGACAGGCAGGACCACAGCTAACTCATGTGTGGATGCCCTCTAAACATGTTAGGTATTCCCTTATTGATTGATACTTAAGAATGTTCTCAATGTTTTTCTATTACAAACCAAGCTAAAGTCATCATAATTATATATACATCTTTGTGCACATGTGCCAAAATATATAAGATCATTCTTAGAAATGGAATTTCTGGGTCAAAGGGAGTACACAATTCAAATTTTGATAAAAACCAAAAACCGAACTCACTGCCATGAACTTGGATCTGACACACAGTGACCCCTCCTTGGGTTTCCAAGGCAGTATCTCTACAGAAGTAGATTGCCCAACCTTTCTTCCAAGGAGTGGCTGATGTGTATGAACCTCCAGTCTTCTAGTTAGCAGTAACATGCCTTAGGCACTAGGCCACTAGAGCTTGCCCTATAATTATATTATGCCAATTTACATGCAGCTAACAATATATGAGAATTTCTGTTTCTCTCACTTTTACCAACACTGTTATTAATCATTTTAATTATTCCAACTTTATGGGCAAAAACTGATACTCTAATGTTTTAATTTGCATTTCACTGAAAATATTTTTATATATATTTGACAAGTTGTTTTTTTTCCCTTCATCTTTAATTCCTATCTGAATCTTTTTGCTAATTTTACTCATCCTTGTTTGTCTTTCCTTAGAGATTTGTTGGTGTTTATTTCATATTCTGGATCTTAATCCTTTCTCTGATTTCTCTGTTGCAATTATTTTTCTTTGGGATCTTTACTTTCTTATGCTCTCATTTGTCTTAAATAATTTTATAATTTTTATGTAATTAAAAGCATAAATATTTTCTCAACAGCATTGGGTTTTAAGCTTTTCTTAGGAATTCAGTCTGGATTCCAAGATGATAAGCATATTCTCTTTCATTTTGATTTAGTATCTTAAGAATTATTTTTTTAAGATACATGTGTTGGTCTCTCTTCATCTTGAGCAAAGAAGAGTGAAGAAAGCTAAAGATGCATGGAAACATTTAGTCCAAGGGGATAGTGGACCATGGGAACCTCAGCCCACATGACTCTGAGACCAGAAGAACTAGATGATGCCTGGCTACAATTGCCAACCACTCAGAAGGGATACATTTGGAGATCCTGGAGAGGGTGGGAGAAAAAACCCTCAAAAATTAAAAGAAAATAAAAGACCAGGCTTACTGGTTTGATAAAGACTGATGAAAATTGAGGACTATGGTTCCAAGTCACACTTCAGGCCTGGAATTGAACTCACTCCTGTGGCTTAACCTTCAGCCAAACAATAGCCAGGCCTACCAGCTGAACATTACACCAAGGATGTGCATTCATTTGAACAATCAACAGTGGGAGATCAGAAAGGCAGCACTTTCACAGGGAGAAAGCATGGAAGGCACGAATGCATAAGAAAGAAGGACACAACGAGGAAAACATAACCACAGGAAGTAGGAAGAGAGTTGTTAAAATGTGGGGATTGCAATCAATGTTACTGAGAAACAAAATGTGCATGAATTGTTGAATTGAAAATGAATCTGTTC
>NW_006922025.1:1946329-1948056 GCF_000298275.1 Orycteropus afer afer | reverse complement strand
GGACGGCATATATAAAACAATGAAGGAAAAGAACTTCCAACTAAGAATTCAAATGGCCCATCAAATATGAGGGTGAAATCAAGATATTCTCAGACAAACAGAAATTAAAGGATTTTGTGAAAACCAGACCAACCCTACAAGAAATGCTTAAGGAAATCCTTCCATTAGAGAACCCACAACAGAGAACAACAAATTAAATTCAGGACATGTGACTTCAACACTAAAGCCAAATCAGAAATAGATGCTCAAAATAAGGCCATAAAACACTTTACACAAAGAAACAAGGGAGTCCATCTGCAGATGACACCAGCAACAAAGCAAATAGAGGGAATAAAGGTTCTAGTTACAAAACTTCTAAATAGAGAGGAAAACATGATAATGTCCTTATAGAACAAACTGTTCCAAAATATAGAGATAAAAATTCACTCCAAGGTAACCGCATAGAAAATTAACAATCCCCCTAAGCAAATCCACAAGGAAGGAAAACATGTGGGCTTAGTAAGCACAAAACCAAGAATGCAGAAGAAAAGAGAGGAAACATTTGACAAAAAAATGAACTCAGCACAGAAAAGTATTTGGACCAAAGAAATCTCCAACAACATGACAAAAAACAAAATAGAATGACAGCAATCAATTCATACCTATCACTAATTACACTCAATGTGAATGAACCAAATGCAGCAGTCAAGAGAAAGAGAGTGGCAGACTGGATAAGAAAAGAAGACCCATCAATATTCTGCCTACAAGAGACCCATCTTAGATACAAAGATAAAAATAAATTAAAAGTTAAGGGGTGGGAAAAATATGCCAAGCCAACACTAACCAAGAAAGAGCAGGTATGGCAATATTAATTTCTGATAAAATAGACTTAAAGGTGAAAAACACCATAAAGGACAAAGAAGGACACTATACTATACTGAAAGTTTCAATTGCCCAAGAAGACAGTACTATAATAAATATCTATACACCCAATGAAAGTGCTCCAAAATACATGAAGCAAATATTAATTAAATTGAAAAGGAAAATAGACAACTACAATACTAGTAGGAAACTTTAACACACCATTTTCAAGGAGGGACAGATCAACTAGAAAAGCACTCAACAAAGAAACAGAAGAACTCAACAACACAATCAATCAACTTGACCTCATAGACATATACAGAGCATGCCACCCAACAAATGCGCAATTCACATTCTTCTCCAGTGCACATGGACCTTCTCCAGAATAGATCTTATGTTAGGACATAAAACAAGCCTCAATAAATTCAAAAACAGAGAAATACTACAAAGCATCTTCTCAGACCACAATGCTATAAAATTAGAAATTAATAATAGGAAGATCAAGGAAAAAACATCAGACATGCAAGTTGAATAATATACTGCTCAAAAACTACTGGGTAATATAAGAAATAAATAGTGGGAAAAAAAATTCTTGGAAACAAATGAGAATGAAGATACATCATACCGAAACCTGTGGGACACAGTGAAAGCAGGTCTCAGAAGTCAATTTGTAGCAATAAATAAATGCACACATCAAAAAGGAGGAAAGAAACAAAATCAACACTCTAACTCAACATCTCCAACAATTAGAAAAAGAGCAACAAAAATCCTACGGTATCCAGGAGGTTGTTGTTGTTGTTATATGCCATCGAGTTGGCCCTGACTCATAGCAACCCCTCCTTGGTTTTCCGAGGCAGTATCACTACGGAAGTAGATTGCCCCATCTT
>NW_006922025.1:1942541-1945139 GCF_000298275.1 Orycteropus afer afer | reverse complement strand
AAAAAAAAAAAAATTACTGGAACAATAGAGAGGTTCAGCAAAGTGGCAGGATACAAACTCAACATTACAAAAATCAGTTGGATTCCTCTACACCAGCAGAGAGGCTTCTGAAAAAGCAATAAAGGACACAATACCATTTACAATAGCTTCTAAAAAGATAAAATATCTAGGAATAAATCTTACTAGGGGCACATGAGACCTATACAAAGAAAACTATAAAGCACTACTACAAGAGACTACAAGGGATCTACATAAATGGAAGAACCTGCCTTGTTCATTGATAGGAAGACTGAATATTATGATAATGTCAATACTACCTAAAGCAATCTACACATTTAATGGAATCCCAATCCAGATACAAACAAGAATTTTCAAGGATGTGGAAAAACCCATTACTAACTTCATACAGAAAGGAAAGAGACCTCAGATAAGCAGAGCACTACTGAAGAAGAAGAACAAAGTGGGAGGTCTCACACTCCCAGATCTCAAAACATACTATACAGCAACAGTAGTCAAAACAGCGTGGTACTGGTATAATGATAGATAGACCAATGGAACAGGATCGAAAACCCAGAAATAGACCCATTCATCTGTGGACAGCTGATCTTTGACAAAGATCCAAAACCCATTAAATGGGGAAGAGATAGCCTCTTTAACAAATGGTGCTGGCAAAATTGGATATCCACTTGCAGAAAAATGAAACAAGACCCATACCCCACCCCATACACAAAAACAAACTCAAGGTGCATCGAAGACTCAAAACTGTAAAGTTCATCAAAGTTAAAATAGGGACAAATCTAGGAGCCCTAATTTATGGCATTAATAGACTCTCAAGCATAACCCAGAATGCACAGAAGTTGGAAAAGAAGCTAGATGACTGGGACCTTTTCAAAATTAAATTCTTATGCACATCAAAAGACTTCTCCAAAAGGTAGAAAGGGAACCTACAGATTGGGAGAAAATATTTGACGTGCATAAGAATTTAATTTTTATTTGCCTATGACATATCTGACAAAGAACTTATTCTAAAATCTATAGAAAACTTCAACACCTCAACACCAAAAAGACAAACAATCCAATTCAAAAATTGGCAAGGGACATGAACAGACATATGCATACCCATGTTCATCGCAGCACAATTCACTATAGTGAAGAGATGGAAACAATCTAAATGCCCATCAATAGATGAATGGATAACCAAATTATGATACATTTACACAATGTAATACTATGGAACATTAAAGAACAATGAAGGATATGCAAATCACCTCACAATGTGGATGAATTTGGAGGACATTATGCTGAGTGAAATAAGTCAATTGCAGAAGGACAAATATTGTTTGAGTCCATTACTGTAGAAAGTCAAGCATGGGTTTTCTTAGGGAAGGGAATTCACTTTGTAGGTTACCAGGGAGAGGAGTGAAGGGGAGGGAATAATTTCAGGCTAGTTGGAGCCCACATGCTGAATTGGGTAAGAGGAGGGAGGATATGGAAAGAGTTAGTGATCAGCATGATAACATTGGGGAAAGGGTGGACACCAAATTGTGCACATAAGATATAGACAACAGAGACTAGTACCAGTATATCCACAGTGCTGCATTACCTTAACACCAAACACCAGGCTACAGGTTACATAGACAACTGAGAAGATCAGATGGGGGTCAGTGAACAGGAATATACTCTAGACCAATGATAGATTCAGCTGAGGTTAATCTTGCACATATAGCAGTGATACAAAATACGCACAATCATTACAGAAGCAACAGAAAACAGACATAGAGCAATCCCTCATGGACAGCCAGACACTGTGAGAGAGAGATCCACTAGATCTGCCAACTCAGGAGCATGGTATTATGGGACACCAGACTGAACGGCACAACAAAATACACAAAAATCTTGCACCATAATCTAAGTTGGTGAGTAGCGACTGGGGTCTTAAAAGCTTTCCAGTGGCCATTTAAGATGCAGCTAATGGTCTCCTATCATCAGAAGTGAAGAAGAGTGAAGAAAACCAAGGGTATTTGGAAACAATCAGCCCTAAGACATGATGGACCTTGAAACCAGAACTAGATGGTGCCTGGCCACCAATGCCAATCACTTGGGAAGGGATTGAAACTGTAGATCCTGGATAGTGTGGGAGGAAAAACATGGAACAAAATTCAAAAACACAATAATAACCAGAATTACTGTTTGGATGGAGTCTGGTGGGATCCCCAGAACTATGGCCCTGGGATACACTTCGGGCCTCAGATAAAACTCACTCCTAGGGGCTGGTTCTCAGCTCAACAATAAATAAGACTTACATGAAGGACACTCAACCCAGGGTGATGCACCTATCTACTCTAATGAGATACATCCCTTGGAGCAATCGGCTATGGGGCACCAGAAGGGCAACATTCACACAGAGGAAAAGCTAGACAGACAAGTGCATACCTAAAAAGGGCACAGGAAGGGGAGGGTCACTGGGAAGGGAAAGGAGGAGAGTGGGTTAGGGTTGGGGATGGTAATTGGGGGAGTGAAACCAAATGTACACGAAATGTTGAAGGTAAAACAAATTCTGCTCTGTAAATTTGCACCTAAAGCAAATTAATTAATTAA
>NW_006922025.1:1937290-1942241 GCF_000298275.1 Orycteropus afer afer | reverse complement strand
GAAGAAAATTAAAATATGTCCACAGAGCCAAAATATGACCTTAAGTATATCCCACCTGGATTTGGAGAGCAACTGAAGAATATATTTGACTCATTCAGCACCAATGAGCAGACAAGTTGTGGGATGACATTAAGGAGATTATAAATGAAGAAAGCAAAAGGTCATTAAAAAGATAGGAAAGGAAGAAAAGGCCAAGATGGTTGTCAGAAGAGACTCTGAAACTTGCTGTTGAATAGAGAGTAGCTAAAGTGAATAGAAGAAATTGATGAAAAAATAGCTGAACAAAAGAGTTTAAAGGGCAGCTCAAAAAGACAAAGTAAAGTATTAGAATAAAATGTGTAAAGACCTAGAGTTACAAAACCAAAAGGGAAGAACATACTCAGCATTTCTCAAGCTGAAAGAACTGAAGAAAAAATTTAAGCCTCGAGTTTTAAAACTGAAATATTCTATGGGAAAAATATTGAATGATACAGAAGCATCAACAGGAGATGGAAGGAATACACAGAATCACTGTACCAAAAAGCATTGATTGACATTCAGCCATTTCAGGAGGTAGCATATGGTCAAGAACCAATGGTATTGAAGGAAGAAGTTCAAGCTGCACTGAAGGAATTGGTGAAAATAAGGGTGCAGGATTTGACAGAATATCCACTGAGAGGTTTCAATGCCTTCAACTGGAGGCGCTTATTCACTTATGCTAGGAAATTTGGAAGACAGCTAATTCACCAACTAACTGGAAGAGATCTGTATTTGTGCCCAAAGAAAAGTGGAAATATTACACACAAGCAAAATTTTGTTGAAGATAATGCAAAAATGGTAGCCACAGTAATATTGTTAGGGAACTTTCAGAAATTCAAGCTGGATTTAGAAGAGGATGTGGAATGATGGATATCATTGCTGATGTCAGATGGATCTTAGCTGAGAGCAAAGAATACCAGAAACATGTTTACCTGTGTTTTATTGACCATGGTAAGGCATTCAACTGTATGGATTATAACAAACTATGGATAACATTGCAAAGAATAGGAATCCCAGACATTTCATTATGCTTATGAGGAACCTATATATAGACCAAGAGGCAGTCATTGAAACAGAACAAGGGGACACTGCATGGTTTAAAATCAGGAAGGGTGAGTATTAGGGTTATATCCTTCCACCATACTTATTCAATTTGCATGCTGAGCAAATTATCTGAGAAGCTGGACTATATGAAGAAGAACACAGAATCAGGATTGGAGGAAGACTCATTAACAACCTGCCCACATGCAAGTTCAACTTGAAGTTGAAGACAATTGAAACAAGTCAATGAGAGCCAAAATATGACCTTGAATACATCCCTCTTGAATTTAGAGACTACCTAAAGAATAGATTTGATGCATTGACACAAGTGACCAAACCAGAAGAATTGTGGAATGACATCAAGAACATCATCTATGAAGAAAGGAAGAGGTCATTAAAAATATAAGAAAGAAAAGACCAAAATATCTGTCAGAAGACACTCTGAATCTTGCCCTTGAGCAAAGAGTAGCTAAAGCAAATGGAAGAAATGACAAGATTAAAGAGCTGAACATAAGATTTCAAAGAGCAGCTCAAGCATACAAAGCCAACTACTATAATGAAATATGCAAAGACCTAGAGTTAGAAAACCAAAAAGTACGGACATGCTCGGCATTTCTCAAGCTGAAAGAACTGAGGAAAAAATTAAGCCATGAGTGGCAATATTGAAAGGTTTAAGAAACTTGCCTGCTAACCAGACGGCTGGCAGTTCAAACCCACCAGCCACTCCTTGGAAGGAAGGTTAGGCGATCCTACTTCCGTAGTGATACTGCCTTGGAAACCCAAGGAGGGGTCGCTAATGGTCGGGTTTGACTTGACAGCACATAACAACAACAGCAACATGGGAAAAATATTGAATGATTCAGGAAGCATCAAAAGAAGATGGAAGGAATACATAGAGTCACTGTACCAAAAAGAACTGGTCAATGTGCATCCATTTCAGGAGGTGGCGTTTTCAAGAACTAATGGTATTGAAGGAAGAAGTTGAAGCTGCACTGAAGGAATTGGCAAAGAACAAGGCTCCAGGAATTGATGGAATATACCCATTGAGATGTTTCAACAAATGGATGCCCCACTGGAGGCACTCACTCAGCTATGCCAAGAAGGTTGGAAGACACTTCCTGGCCAACTGACTGGAAGAGATCCATATTTGTACCCATTCCAAACAAAGGTGATCCCACAGAATGTGGAAATCATAGAACAATATCATTGACATCACCCACAAGTAAAATTTTACTGAAGGTAATTCAAAAATGGTTGCAGTGGTATATTGACAGAGAACTTCCAGAAATGCAAGCTGGATTCAGAAGAGGAAGTGGAATGAGGGATATCATTGTTGATATCAAATGGATCTTGCCTGAAAGTAAAGAATACCAGAAAGATGTTTACTTGTGTTTTACTGACTATGCAAAAGCATTTGGTTGTGTGGATCATAACAAATTGTGGATAACATTGAGAAGAATGGGAATTCCAGAACACTTAATTGTACTCATAAGGACATAGACCTGTACATAGACCAGAAGTCTGTTGTTTGGACAGAACAAGGGAACAGTGCATGGTTTAAAATCAAGAAGGGAGTGCGTCGTGGTTGTATCCCTTCCCCATACTTATTAATCTGTATGCTGAGCAAATAATCTGAGGAGCTGGACTATATGAGGAAGAATGTGGCATCAGGATTAGAGGAAGACTCGTTAACAACCTGTAACACACTGACAACACAACTATGCTTGCTGGAAGTGAGGATGACTCAGACTTACTGAGGAAGATTGAAGAGTAGTCTGCAGTATGGATTACATCTCAATATAAAGAAAACAAAAATTCTCACAACTGGACCTATAAGCAGCATCATGATAAATGGAGAAAAGATTGAAGTTGTCAATAACTTCACATTGCTGGGTTCTACAATCGATGCCAATGGAAGCGACAGTCACTATGTCAGACAATGTATAGCACTGGGCAAATCAGTTGCAAAAGGACCTCTTTCAAGGACTGAAGAGCAAAGATGTCTCCTTGAGGACTAAGGTGAGCCTGACACAAACCATGATATTTTCAATCACCTCATATGCATGTGAGAGCTAGACAATGAATAAGGAAGACTGAAGAAGAATTGATGTTTTGATTTGTGGTGCTGGTGAAGAATGCTGAAAGTATAGTGGACTGCTAAACAAACTAACAAGTCCATCCTGGAGGAAGTGCAGCCGGAATCCTCCTTGGAAGTGAGAATGGCCAGACTTTGTCTCACCTACTTTGGTTGTCATGTTGTCAGTGGGACCATTCACTGGAGAAGGATGTCATGCTTGGTAAAATGGAGGGTCAACAAAAGAGGGAAAGGCCCTCAAGGAGATGGATTGACACAGTGACAGCAGCGATTGGCTCAAGTATATCAAGGATCATGGAGCTGGTGCAGGACCGGGCAGTGTTTTGTTCTGCTGTGCATAGGGTCTCTATGAGTCAGAGATGACTGGACAGCACCTAACAACAATATGCAGATGATACAACCTTGCTTGCTGAAAGTGAAGATGAATTGATGCACTTAGTGATGAAGATCAAAGACTTCAATCTTCAGTATGGATTATACCTCAGTATAAAGAAAACAAAAATCTGGACCAATAAGCAATATAATGATAAATGGAGAATATTTTGAAGTTGTCAAAGATTTCATTTTACTTGGGTCCACAATCAGCACCCATGGAAGCAGCAGTCAAGAAATCAGATGTCATATTGCACTGGGCAAATCTGCTGCAAAAGACCTCTTTAAAGTGTTGAGGAGCAAAGATGTCACTTTGAAGACTAAAGTGTGCCTGACCCAAGCCATGGTATTTTCAATTGCCTCACATGCATGTGAAAGAAAGACAATGAATAAGGAAGACCAAAGAAGAGTGGATGACTTTGAATTGTGGTGTTGGTAAAGAATACTGAAAATATTGCCAGAAAAACAAATGAATCTGTCCTCCACGAAGTGCAGCCAGAATGCCCCTTAGAAGTGAGAATGGCCAGACTTTATCACACCTACTTTAGTCGTGTTGTCAGAAGGGACCTGTCCCTGGAGAAGGATATCCTGCTTGGTAAAGAAGAAGGTCGACAAAAAAGGGGAAGACCCTCAATGAAATAGACTGACACAGTGACTGAAGCAATGAGCTGAAGCATAGCAAGGATTGTGGGTATACCTTAGTATGGGCAGTGTTTTGTTCTGTTGCACGTGGATCACTTTGAGGCAGAATCAACAACACCTAACAACTCACAAAACTGAATTTTTGTTCCGAGAGAATTCAATATTTATCTGCTTGGTGGAATGCAGAGTTAAAGTTTTTGTTATGTTCTTTCTGTATATCTGAAATCTCTAGTGCACTTGAGAAATTTTATATTCTCTAGAAAAGTTTTTTTTTTTTTTTTTTCTCCTATTCTTAAGGTGTGTTCACCAACCTAGGTATCTTGGCCTTTGACCAACTGACTCTCACTTGGAAAAAGCTAGCTTACTAGATTCCATGCTCTTTAGTTAATTAAACAGCCAACCTAATTTTTAAGACTGCAATAGTACATTTCCTGTGATTCGTTACCTGACCTCTGCTAACCTCTCTCCATCTCCATCAATCTCACTGGCACGGAAATCTGCTATCAGGAAAATATTTTATATCAGGAACTTAGTTAACAGGGTCTGCTTTCCTATGTGAAGCATACTCCATGTCCGTCTCAGAAGGGATTAGAACATGGGTTGCTAATAAATGAAGAAGATGTAAGGGTGTTGGGCCACAGTGGAAGGGAATTTTCCAAGATTATCTGTGATTGAGATGCAAAGTCAGAGGACTAAAGCCCAACTATGTGCCTCCTTTCTTGAGAACTTCTGCCCTCACAGAAGCCATTTTGAACCATGCAACCTTTCTCTCTGGTTACAGCT
>NW_006922025.1:1934943-1935510 GCF_000298275.1 Orycteropus afer afer | reverse complement strand
TGGAGTTTGAATTTTCAGCCTCTGGAACCACATGAAGTAAATCTAATCTCTTCTTCATAGAAGCTAACTCACATATGTCTGATGAGTCCAATTTACCAATAAATTTATAATTTATTCTTTCAAACCTTTCATGTCTCACATGTTAGCTTTTGGATGCTAACATTTTGTTCATTTTTCCCTGGTTACACTGGATATTGCTCCAGTGTAACTAATATCCCTTTTTAAATATATCTCATAAAATACGAACCAATCCTTGAGCTCCTCAGATAGTACAGAGCAAGAGTGGTTGTACACTTCCCTCAATCTGGACACTGCATTACTTCTATTAATGCAATCTAAATTTAAATTAGCCTTTTTTTTTTCCTATCTTTTTTTCACTTTGAAGTCATGTAACATGCAGGCTCTATAAAAACCCTGAAATGCTTTTCACATAAATATTACTACATTTTCTTTAACTCTTGTGCAGTAGAGTTTTTGAAATCATGTTCCTTAGTATATTTATTTCTGGTACAAATGGGTTCCTTTGTGTTTCACCAAAAAACCTATTAAAAGCTTAGCACTAATGGA
>NW_006922025.1:1915070-1933318 GCF_000298275.1 Orycteropus afer afer | reverse complement strand
CCTTAGGCACTATGCTACCAGAGCTCCTAATTATGGTGAAAGGATATAACCCTGCTGCCCACCCATCCTGATTTTAAACCATGAAGTATTCCCTTGTTCTTTTCAAACAACTGCCTCTTGGTCTATGCACAGGTTCCTCATGGGCACAATTTAGTGTTCTGGATGTCCCATCATTTGTAATGTTATCCATAATTTGTTATGGTCCACACAGTTGAATGCCTTAGCATAGCCAATAAAACACAGGTAAACATCTTCTGGTATTTTTTGCTTTCAACCAAGAACCATCTGACATCAGCAATGATATCTCTCCTTTCACATCCTCATCTGAATCCGGCTTCCATTTCTGGAAGTTCTCTGTCAATATACTGCTGCAATTGTTTTTTAATTATCTTCAGCAAAATTTTGTTTGTGTGTAACATTAATGATATTGTTTGATAATTTCCACATTCTGTTGGATCATTTTTCTTTAGAATGTGCATAAATATGGATCTCTTCTAGTTCATTGGCCTTTTAGCTGTCTTCCAAACTTCCTGGAATAAATGAATAAGCACCTTCAGCTGAAGGCCTTGAAACATCTCAGTGGGTATTCTGTCAATTCCTGGAGTCTTTTTTTTTTTTTTTCCAATTCTTTCAGTACAGCTTGGACTTCTTCCTTCAATACCGTTGGTTCTTAATCATATGCTACCCCCTAAAATAGTTAAACATCAACTAATTCTTTTTGCTATAGTGACACTATGTATTCCTTCCAACTTCTTTTAATGCTTCCTACATTTAATACTTTACCCATGGAATCCTTCAATATTGCAACTCGAGGCTTGAAATTTTTCTTTCAGCTTGAGAAATGCCAAGTGTATTCTTCCCTTTTGGTTTTCTAATTCCTGGTCTTTGCACATTTCATTATAATACTTTGTCTTCTTGAGCTGCCCTTTGAAATCTCCTGTTCATCTCATTTATGTTGTCATTTCTTCCATTCACTTTAGTGATTGTACATTCAAGAACAAGTTTCAGAGTCTTTTCTGACATCCATTTTGGTCTTTTCTTCCTTTCCTGTATTTTCAATGATGATTTTCTTTCTTCATGTATGATTTTCTTCATGTTATCCCTCTACTCATTTGGTCTTTGGTCACTGATGTTCAATGGGTCAAATCTATTCTTCAGAGCTCTCTAAATTCAGACCACTCATCTGTCAGTTTTTCGTACTGTGATGGCTTGCATTTTGCTGTGAGGCTGGAGTCTATGCCACAGGTATGTCAAATGCCAGCAGGGTCACCATGGTTGACAGTTTTTAGTAGCACTTCCAGACTGGGAAGAAGGACAGGACCATCCTTTTCTGAAAAAATTTCAGAAAAAATTTTCTGAAAAAGTGATAACCTTATGAATAGTAGTGAAACACTGTCTGATATATTACTGGAAAACTTTATGAATAGCAGGGAAACATTGTCTGATATAGTGCCGGAAGATGAGCCCCTCAGGTTGGAAGGCACTCAAAATACAACTGAAGAAAAGCTGCTTCCTCAAAGTAGAGTTGACCTTAACGACATGGGTGAAGTAAAGCTTTCAGGACCTCCATTTGCTGATGTGACGTGACTCAAAATAAGAAGAAACAATTGTAAACATCCATCAATAATCAGAATGTAGAATGTACAAAGTATGAATCTAGGAAGATTAAAAGTGTGAAAAATGAAATGGAATGCAGAAAGATTGATTTCCTAGGCATTAGTGAGCTGAAATGGTCTGGCATTGGCCATTTTGAATCATACAGTCATATGGTCTACTATGCGAGGAATGACAAATTGAAGAGGAGTGGAGTTGCATTTAGCATCACAAGGAATGTTTTAAGATCTGTCCTGAAGTAAAATACTGTCAGTGATAGGACAATATCCATATACCTACAAGGAAGACTCGTTAATAATATTATTGTTCAAATTGTTCAAATTTACACAGGAACTACTAAAGCCAAAGACGAAGAGTTTGAATGAAGATTTTTTAACAACTTCTGCAGTCTGAAATTGATCAAACATGCAATCAAGATGTATCAGTTATAGCCAGTGATTGGAATGCAAAAGTTGGAAACAAAGAAAAATCATTAGTAGTTGGCAAATATGGCATTGGTAATAGAAATGACACCAGAGATTGCATGATAGAATTTTGTAAGACCAATGACTTTCATTGCAAATTCCTTTTTTTCCAACAACATAAATGGAGGCTATACACATGGACCTCGTCAAACAATGGAGAAGCTCATTATCTTCAGCTGAAACAAGGCCAGGAGCTGACTGTGGAATAAGCCATCAATTGCTCATATGCCAGTTCAAGTTGAAGCTGAAGACAATTAAAACAAGTCCACGAAAGCCAAAATATGACCTTGATTATATCCCACCTGAATTTAGATGAATGCCTGCTCATCCTTAAAATTCCAGTTCAGATGTCATCCTCTCCATAAAACTTTCTATAATTTCATAGCTCTCCCTAGTATTTTAGGGACACTGATAGTATAGAGGCTTTTCTTTTTACACATACTAGAATCAGAGTTGGATTCCTGTACTAAGAAATGCTATTTTCCTAGATTTCAGAAACAATATATCAACTATTATCTGTTGAGTGACTTTGTGCAAATCTTAGTATTAAAGTCTTTACATGCATTATCACTTTTGCCTTCACAATGAAGCATATCCCTTGTGTGGATGTTTTGGTCCCACTATATCCCTTTGACACTCACTCAACATCCCTGTGCCTACATGGCTTCTTACTGCAAGAATCTGTGACTCTTTGCCTCAGGGATTTCTCTTACCTCAGGAGGATGCTCGGTTAGTGTTGTTCAGGGAAGGTCTGAAGTGTCAGAGAGTTAACATCCCTGGAACAGCTCTTAATGAATGATGGAAGAGAGTTGATGGAAATATGCCCATCTTATTGTTCTTTGGGTGAAATAACTCTGGTGAATGGTGTACTCTGTCTCCCAGAATTCCTCAGAGGGACTGAGGACCAGTCATCTACAGTGGTTACCTGCTTACTAATGTACCTTGTATTTGCTTCTCCCTGTCCTGGTCTTACTTCCACACTGCCTTACCAGTGCTTACTGCTATTACCTCCCAAATAAATTGCTGCACTCAAGTCCTTCTCTCAGGGTCCATTTCAAAGGGAACCTAAAATAAGGCATACCCATTTAGCAGATGAGGAAAGTGAGGCTCACACAGGTTAAATAACTTGTGTAGAGCCAGGATTTGAGCTCGGATTTATTGAGAGCCCACTTTCTTCTCTCTCTCAAGACCTGGAAGAATGAGAAATTTCAGTAAGTTGGATCTAAGAAATAGCTCTTAGGGAAGGCATTCGCGGTCCTGAATCCTGACAAGTTCTGCCTTTATCCACCACTTGAAAATGAGCCAGTGCACAAGCCTCCAAAGGGCAGTAAAGTGACACTGAATAATTGAATTCTGAACAAGCCAGACTAATGCAAATATCTGACAAATTGATTTAATTGCATTCGCATACAATAAAGCTGAGCTCTAAAAGGTCAGCTAGAAAATGGGAAAGGACCCCTGGGAGCTTCCGGGGAGAGGCAGAGTTTAATACACATTCATCACATTTTATCATCTAATTAGTCCACACAATGCCAATCTGATAGACAGAGACTTAAACCAGTGTATTGATTGATTATTTCTTTGGCATCCATCATATCACCCTAAGGCTGTCCCTGTTGTGAGCAGGCAGAAGTTATTCAGTGGCTCAGCAAAAATGGTTGTGTATTTGGAGAGGTTTTTTTTTTTTTTTTTTCCCCTATAAGGGATTTGAGGCTTCAGACCATTTTACATGGACACCACCGCTGCCTCTGAGGGTTACTATTAAATAGTTTGCTACTTTGCTACAAAGGTAGCCACTGGAAACCAACTTTCTTCTGCTTCATCCCTTCTGCAGAATGAATATTAATGAATCATTTAGAACAGAAAACCTTTTTAGGCTGTAAAATATTTAACTCGGGTAATTAACTAGTATAAGCCTTGGATAGAAATACCTGGACAGAGGAAACGTTCTGGAGAAGTTAATAGGAAGTCAATTGGACTCCGTAATTTTATTCCATTGGAAGTGAAAGTGTGGATTTCAGTCTAACAATTACATGGTGAGTTTGGGATCAGGTGGAAATATTGGCTCTCTTTTTCTTTGTACAAAGATGCTGAAACTGAGATTGATCCATAACTTGATTGGTGGGATTGTTGCCTAAGTGGTGGTCAAATTGATGTTTTAGCCATTTTCTTTCTTGTTTCCTTTGGAAAGGAATTTAATTGTTATCTCTCTGACCCTTAGTTTCTTCATCAATAAACTTGAGATGATACAGTGAAGTGAATTTGACATTAGATTATATATTCAGAAGCCTCTTTTAACTAATTCTTGATGTAAATTTGAACTATTATTGCTATGGCAGAGTCTCAATGCTCTGATAAACCAAAACCAAATCTAGTTCCATGGAGTCGATTTTGACAATAGCAACCCATTAAGACGGAGTAGAACTGTCCCATAGGGTTTCCAAGGCTGTAAAGGCTTATGGAAACAGACTGCCTCTTCTTTCTCCCTTGGAGCAGCTGGTGGGTTTGAACCCCCAATCTTTTGGTTGTCAGCCAAGTGTCTTAACCACTACACCACCAGAGATCCTCAAAAACTCTGATTCTAGTGTATTAATACACAAGAGATTTTCTTCAAGCTGACTTTATATTTCTATTTCTGTATTTATCTTTCTCTTTACAGTCAAACTTATTTAAGCATTTTTCTGTTTTTACCAATCTGACGTAGTAACCCAGAGGCGCCTCAGAAAACAGGTCTGGCGATCTGCTCCTGAAAGTTAATGGCCTTGAAAACCCTCTAGCAGTTCCACTCTGTGCACTCTTGGGTCACCAAGAGTTAGAATTGATGTGACAGCAACTAACAACAACAATAAAAACAAGCATAGTTAAATTTTTACTAATTCAAGGTGGGGTATCCAGAGAAGATGTAATTCAGTCAGCATGTAGAGCTATATAAACATGAGTATAACAATTTGTCTCTGCAAAGATGGAGAGGATGAGTGGACTGTAGAACCATCCCTGAATCAACTCAAATGCCACATATTAGGGGAAATGATTAAGAAACTGTGTAGACACATCATATCATCAAGAAGCAAGATGCTGGTGTAGCAGAAAGGAGGCATGATGGAAGGACACAGAAGAGAAATAAACACTTTATCATAAGATAAAGTCTTCAAAATACAGTACTTTGCTGCAAGACAAACAGAACAATTTCCCCAATATACATGCACAGACATAGCACCCCAAAGAGAGAAAGAAAATGCTGATAGCAGGGAGAGGAGACATATTTCTAGGATTTAGCAAACAGTACAATTGCTGAAAATATATGAGCCATGGCACTGCCGAGCATATAGTTGGAAACATAGAAGATAAGTTTCTCAAAGATAAATACAATTAAATTAAAAGACCAAAGAGTCCAAAAGGATTGTAGGTCAAAGGAAATGTAATACTTGTATAATTGGCAGCTCTGCAAAAGGGAATGAGAAAATAGAATAACAGCAACAAGAAAAATCAGAAATATTACAGAAAAAAATTCTTTGGGTAACGAAAAATTTCCGTTTGCAAATTGATAGGTGAGAACATTAATTAGGAACTATTTATAACAAACAATAAATACACATCCTGGTGAAATTACTGGACATTGAGAATGGACAAAAATATTCCAAAGAACTCTAAGCATGGAAAAAAATCTCTCATAACTGACAGAGAGTTGAGCAACTAACTTTCCAGCCTGATATTTGACAGGCATACGATAGAAGCATCCAAGTGGAAAGATGTGGAACTCAAGAATAATAAATTCACCTGATTTTGGAGATAAGAGATTAAAAAGGAAGGCATGTGAGGAATATGAACATATGCTCTAATGAAAGAAAAAGAGTATTACAAACTTCCTGAGAAAAACAAACAAGTTTTAGAAATTTTCTGTTTTGTTGACCAAAAACGAAAATTCTTGTGCTCTCTAAAACATGAGATGAAGAATAGCATAGTGAAAATTTAGATGAAGAATCTTGGCTGCAAAAAGACAAAACTAAAATATTCTGCATAAAAATGAGAAATTGTGTGTTAGAGGAAAGTAGTACAGTAGAAACAGTAAAATGCAGAACTGTTTAAGTTTTTCAGTAACAACATTGTGGATGATAGATAGTGTTGGCATTGTTATTCCAAAATAACAATAAATCAAAGGAGTAATTACATCAGTGTCATTAAGAACTGAGAGTCTGGGCTTAATTGAAAGGAGATATAGATATGATATTGATAAGAGCAGACAAAATCTCTATAGGGCTAATTTTTTAATCAGCTATAGACTCATGATCCATTTTATGTCAAAAAAAAAAAAAAAAGTCCTATCTCTGTCCTCTGAAGAGTTCTAGGAATAATAACTAACTCAGCAGTACTGAAAAGCCTTTATATCCAGTTTGCAATCTCTTTTCCCACTAAAGGAATCACAGATCTTGGTAGAAATGGCTAGTTCTAGATTTGAAGCAAGAAATGTGTGAGTCTGGAAGCATCCAAGAAAGCAGCTAAAGACTAGTAAGTTATGTTTCATTGTCTTTTGGCAATTAATATTGCAGAAAAAAAATAATCAGCAAACTTTAATTTTCTTAATTTGTATTTTTTTTTTTTTTTTTCCCCATTCTACTTGATGATTGCAGTATTCTTTATCTTCAAAGTTCAAATATTTCATCAGGTTATGTCTGGGAGTTGAGATCATCATTATTATTATTTTTCTTCAGTGTCAATTTCTAGTTCTTCCACCATATATAACCATTTTAAATGTTAAATTTTACTGCATTTTAACATATACATATTGATTTAACATGTAATGGCATACAGTAAAATGTTGTAAAAACAGAATTATATGCTATATAACATAATTGTGTGTTAATAACAAGTAAGTTTTACAAACATTCCAAATGACTCTGAAACAGTAATCTGACTATACGTCCTTAATGACTGTTGTTCCCAATGTTTCTGTTTCCAATGCATTTGAGTGAACATACAGAAATTTTTTTAAATGTACTTGTTGTTGTTGTTATGTGCCGTGGAGTCAGACATGACTCATAGTGACCCCTCCTTGGGTTTCCAAGGCAGTATCAGTATGGAAGTAGATTGCCCCATCTTCCTTCTGAGGAGTGGCTGGTGGGTTTGACCCACCAGCCTTCTGGTTAGCAGTCAAGTGCCTTGGCACTATGCTACCAAATGTACTTGTTATTAGCATACATTTATGTTATAGCATATTCACACATAGTTTAATTTAACATAATTCAGCATATAGTAACATACAACACTGTATAAACATATCATGTTATAATAGCACAATTTAAAATATGTGTATTAACATGTATGCTAATTAGATAGATTTATTTATAAGATAGAATCCATGTGTAAATATTGCCATGCAAGACTTGACATTTTTCTTCATCTTGAGAAATGGTGAGCATGTTCTTACCTTTTGGTTTTCTAACTGCAGGTCTTAGAACATTTTTGTTATAATACTTTATTTTGTCTTCTTGATCAGCTCTTAGAAATCTGTTCAACTCTTTTACTTCATTAATTCCTTTAAAAAAATCAAGCCTTGAGTTGCAATATTAAAATTCTATGGGTAAAACGTTGAATGACCCAGGAAGCATCAAAAGAAGATGGAAGGAAAATAGTCACTGCATTAAAAACAAAAAACAAAAACAAAAAACAAAAAAAAAAAGGAAAGAAAAGGAACAATTGTTGATGTTCAACCATTTCAGAACGTGGCATATGATCAAGAACCAATGGTATTGAAGGAAGAAGTCCAAGCTGCACTGCAGGCATTGGTGAAGAACAAGGCTCCAGGAATTAATGGAATATCAATGGAAATGTTTCAACAAACTGATGCAGCACTGGAGGAACTCACTAGTCCATGTAAAGAGATTTGGAAGAAAACTATCTGGCCAACTGTCCAGAGAGATCCTTACATGTGCCCATTCTGAAGAAGGGTGATCCAAGAGAATGTGGAAATTATTGAATAATATCATTAATATCACATGCAAGTAAAATGTTGCTGAAGATAATTAAAAACAGCTGAAGGAGTACATTGACAGAGAAATGCCAGAAATTCAAGCTGGAGTCAGAAGAGGACATGGGAGGAGAGATATTATTGCTGATACCAGATGAGTTTTGGCTGAAAGAAGAGAATACCGGAAAGCTGTTTACCTGTACTTTGTTGACTATGCAAAGGCATTAGACTGTGTGGATCACAAAAAATGATGCATAACATTGCTGTTCTGGTTACCTAGTGCTGCTCTGACAGGAATATACCACAAATGGGATGGCATTAACAAACAGAAGTTTATTCTCTTACAGTTCAGGAGGTTAGAAGTCCAAGTTCAAAGTGCCAGGCTCTAGGGGCTGGGTGAAAGCCCCTCAGCCTTGAGCTTCAGCTCTGCCTCCACCTCCCGGCCCACTGGAGCTAGAGGCTTTTCTTTACTCAGACAGCTGCTGGCTGCTGAGGCTGCCAAGCCCAAGGTTAACAAGGAAAAAAGGCACAGTTCCGATGTTACCAAACCACACGTCAGTCCATCAATTCAAGTCCATTGTAAGTCCCAAGGTTGGTAGATCATGGCAGGCTGCTGAACAATGACATGGCTACACGCAGGGTTCAAGTGTGCCATAAACTGGAGACCATTCCCAAAGCTTCTTCTTATATAAAGGAAACAGACCACATACCCAAAGCAGCTACTCAGCTGCTTGTGGTAGATCCCACCATGGAGTTGATTGCTAGTCTCATCATGGGGAATAACTACCACCAGCTGCCCAGCCACTCAACGAAGCCCAACCAAGTTGACACAAAGACATAACTACCACAATTGCCAAGATTGGGAATTCTAGAATACTTAATTGTGCTCATGAGGAATCTGTATATAGATCAAGAGGCAGCCATTCGTACAGAACAAGGGGTGCATGGTGAAAAATCAGGAAAGGTATGCATCAGGGTTGAATCCTTTCCCCATACTTATTTAATCTTTCTGCTAAGCAAATAATATGAGAAACTAGACTGTATGAAAAAGAACACTGCACCAGTGTTGAAGGAAGACTCATTAATAACCTGAGATATGCAGATGACACAATCTTGCTTGCTGAAAATTAAGACTTGAGACAGTTACTGATGAAGATGGAAGACTACAGCCTTCAGCATAAAGAAATATGGAAATTATTGAATAGCATCATTAATATCACATGCAAGTAAAATGTTGCTGAAGATAATTAAAAACAGTTGAAGCAGCACATTGACAGAGAAGTTCCAGAAATTCAAGCTGGAATCAGAAGAGGACATGGGAAGGGAGATATCATTGCTGCTACCAAATGAATCTTGGCTGAACATAAAGAAAACTTGGCCTCAACATACAGAAAACTAAAATCCTCACAGTTGGATGAATAAGCTGCATCACAATACGTGGAGAAAAGTTTGAAGCAGTCGAGGATTTCTTTTTACTTGGACACACAATCAACACCCATGCAAGCAACAGTCAATAAATCAAAGGCAAATATGCTGGAAAAGACCTTTTGAAAGCATTAAAGATGAAAGATGTCACTTTGAAGACTTAAGATGTTCCTGACTGAAGACATTGTCTTTTCAATAGCCTCATGTGCATGTGAAAGCTGGACAATGAATAAGGAAGACTGAAGAAGAATTGACACATTTGAATTGTGGTGTTGGTGAAGAATATTGACTATACCAGGGACTGTCAGAAGAACAAACAAAACTGTTTTGGAGGAAGTACAGCCAGAATTGCTCCTTAGAAGCAACAATGGCCAGACTTCATCTCCTGTACTCTGTAAAGGATCCCATGCTTGGTAAAGCAGGTCAGCAAAAAAGGGGAAGGTTCTCAAGGAGATGGATTGACACTTTTGCTGCAGTGATGTGTCCAATCATTGCAATGATTGTGTGGATGCAGCACTGGCCAGTATTTCATTCTGTTGTGCTTGGGGTCCCTGAGTCGGAACCCACTCAATGGTGTCTAACAACAACACAACATATGCATGTGAAAACTGGACAATGAATAAGGAAGACCAAAGAAGAATTGATGCCTTTGAATTATCGTGTTGGCAAGGAATGCTAACTACACCATGGACTGCCTGAAGAATAAACAAATCTGCCTTGGATGAAGTACAGCCAGAATGCTCCTTAGAAGCAAGGATTATGAGACTTTGTCTTATGTACTTTGGGTATACTGTCAGGAGGAACCAGTCCCTGGAGAAAGAAATCATGCTCGGTAAATTAAAGGGTCAATGAAAAAGAGGAAGATCCTCAATGAGATACATTGGCACAGTGGCTACAACAAAGGACTCAAACACAGCAACAATTCTGAGGCTGATGTGGTACCAGGCAGTGTTTCATTCTGCTGTACCCAGAGTCACTATGAGTGGGAACCGACTTAAGGGCACCTAACAACAATGACAACAGCAGAGGTATATGCATTTGTATATATTTTGTTGTTGTTGTTGTTGTTATGTGCCTTGGAGTCGGACCTGACTCATAGCGATCCCTCCTTGGGTTTCCGAGGCAGTATCACTACGGAACTAAATTGCCCCATCTTCCTTCTGAGAAGTGGCTGGTGGGTATGAACCGCCAGCCTTCTGGTTAGCAGTCAAGTTTCTTAGGTATATATTTTATATTTTATACGTATGCATATATATGTGTATACAAATGTATGTATTTGACTCTCCCCTTGTGCTAAGATATATGGTAGCATAGTATACATGCTTTTCTCCACTTTGTTTTTTCATGTAATATATTGTGGAGCCCACTCCACATCCTCAGTTTTGAAAGAAAAATGGTTGTAAATTAAAAAGTAAAATTCCTATTCATGTCTGAAAGCAATAGATAGAAGACAATTTCCAGGTATGCAAGGCCTGGGAAGTATTTTATTAAAACAAATCAACAAACAATAAACTCCACAAATAATTGATCCATGTAATTTATAGATTAATGCAAATAAGTGAATCTTAGAAAAAGAAAGTTGAGGCTTAAAAGTCTGGCAGAAAGTGATGAAACCAATTGGATGTAGAACTAAGACAAATCATTGTTGTCAATTAGCAGAATGGTAATGTGAATACATCTTGAAAGATACTCTGTAATAAATTAGTAATATTTTGGATATAAGCAATTGAGTTTAAATTTCATATATAACCAACTGAAGGAAAGAAGTGTGAGTAGCAAAAACAAAGTGTGCTAATTTTCTCATCTATGGACAGCTGCTGTTGTGTCTACTTCACTTGTGGCAATAACAGAACACATTGTTGCTCAGTCCTGTGTCATCCGTACCATCATAGGCATGCTCAAGTCCATGACTGAGGGTACTGTGCCAATGCATGTCACCAAGGGTGTCCCTCACCCTCACTGGCTCTCCATTTCACCAAACAATTAATATCTCCTCATGATGTGTCCCAAGTAAGTGAGTCAGATAAAGCTGGGTTGTGATTCATGAACTGATCATTGACTGACACTTGGAAGTAGATCACTAGATCTTTCTTTTTAGTCTGTCTTAGTCTGGAAGCTCTGCTGAAACCTCTCTGCCATGGGTGACACTGCTGGTATTTGAAATATGGTTGGAATGGCTTCCAGAATTACAACACACAAGCCGCCATAGTATGACAAACTGACAGACAGGTGGTGGTCTCACCTGTAGATATAGTGTACTCTTGATTTCACAGAATGAAGAAATTGGTGTTGGGAGGTGCTTTTGAGCCAATTCTGACTCAAAGGGATCCTATATGAAAGAGATTTGTACTGTATTGATAATCCAGGGAGGGATTTTTGCCTCCTTGGCACTGGATCATTTGCCCTATAGTTGACTGTAATCTTTGTGGAAGCAGATGGCCAGGTCTTGCTCCCTTTAGAGCCATTGGGTGGATTCAAACCTCCGACACCATGATTAGTAGCTGAGTGCTTATCCATTGCTCTTCAACTAAAAAACAGCATATTCTTTTTTTTTTTTTAATAAAAATGATCCATGGGCATACTTTTGGTCACTAAAGAAAGGCAGGCCACAGAGACATTCCTGTGGGAAATTTGGTGAGCTGAAGTGAAGCAACAGACATTGGCAGCTCATTGCTGTTGCTGTCAAATCCACTGGTTGGAGGCAGTGACAGGACCTGCAACTGTTGCTGCTTCTCTGGCTCCCGGACAATGAGTATGTTTTGAGTCCAAAACAAAGTGATTCCTTCATCCTTCTGTAGCACATTCACACAACTAAGGTCTGAGACCACAAGAACATATATGTATTTATATATATGTGTGTGTTATATGCCGTCCAGTCAATTCTGACTCATAGTGACCATATTTGTACTCATTCTTAAGAAAAGTGATTCAACAGAATGCAGAATTATCAAACAATATCATTAATATCACACCCAAGTGAACTTTTGCTGAAAATAATTCAAAAACAGTTGCAGCAGTACATAGACAGGGAAATGTCAAAACTCAAGCCAGATTTAGAAGGTGATGTGGAATGAAAGATAATATTACTGGTATCAGGCGGATCTTTACTGAAAGCAAAGAAAACCAGAAAAATGTCTACTTGGGTTTTACTTACTATGCAAAGACATTGACCTGTGTGGATCATAGTAAATTATGGATAACATTGTGAAGAATGAGGATTCCAGAACACTTAATTGTGCTCATCAGGAACCTGTATATAGACCAAGAGACAGTTATTCAGGAAAGATATACATCAGGGTTATATCCTTTCACCATATGTAATATGTATGCTAAGCAAATAATCTGAGAAGCTGGACTATATGAAGAAGAATGCAGCATTAGGATTGGAGGAAGAGTCATTAACAACTTGAGATATGTAGATGGTACAACCTTGCTTGCTGAAAGTGAAGGTGACTTGAAGCACTTATTGGCGAAGATCAAAGACTACAGCCTTCAGTATGAATTACACCTCAACATAAAGAAGACAGAAGTCCTCACAACCAGACAAATAAGTAACATCATAATAAATGAAGAGAAAATTAAAGTTGTCTAGGATTTTGTTTCACTAGGTACCACAGATGATGTCCATGGAAGCAGCAGTCAAGAAATCAAATCAAATCCTATCAAGAAATCAAATTGACAAATGTGCTGCAAAATGCCTCTAACCTGTTAAAGAGAAAAGTGTCACTTTGAGTACCAAAGTGTGTCTGACCTAAGCCTCCCATGTGTGTGAAAGCCGGACAATGAATAAGGAAGACAGAAGAACAAATGACACATTTTAATTATAGTGTTGGCAAACAACATTACATGGACTGCCAGAAGAATGAACAGATCTGTCTTGGAAGAAGTACAGCTGGAATGTTCTTTAGATGTGAGGATGGTGAGACTTTGTCTCTCATACATTAGTCATGTTCTCAGAAGGGACCAGTCCCTGGAGAAGGTATCATTCTTGGTAAAGTAGAGGGTCAGTGAAAAAAGGAATACACTCAACAGGATGGATAGACACAGTGGCTGCAGCCATGACCTCAAGCACGGCAAGGATTGTGAGGATGGCGCAGGACCGGGCCGTGTTTCATTCTGTTGTACACGGGACCACTTGAGTCAGAATCGACTCGATGGCATCTAACAACAATAACATACCATCCAGTCCATTCTGATTCATTGTGACCCTATAGGACAGGGTAGAACTGCCCGATAGAGTTCCCTAGGCTGTAGTCTTCATGGAAGTACATCACTTCCTGTGCACAATGAGAAGCAGCAACACTGTTGCTCACTGCTCATGCTTGATGGATTTGGGCTGATGGAGGAGTCGCAGCCTCTATGACCACTCACTGGCAAACGATCCAGTGACAATGAGGCAAAGTTTCTTGGCTGGATTATCAAGAGTTCACATCTCTTTGGGCTGTAATTGTCCTTTGTGAGTGCTAGTCAAAGCATGACTCAGATTTGTTGTTTTCAAATTTCTAGACTAGGACCAACATTTAGGATCATCGCTTCCACAAATATCAAAGACTTTGGAGTCTGTGGAAGAAGGCAACATTCAGTGGCTTTGTTACTAGAAGATAATGTGCCAAAGTATCACCCAATTCCATAAAGCTTTGCTGCCCTTGTTGTTGTTGTTATGTGCCGTCAAGTTGGACCCGACTCATAGCGACCCCTCCGTGGGTTTCTGAGGCAGTATCACTATGGAAATAGATTGCTTAACCTTCCTTCCGAGGAGTGGCTGGTGGGTTTGAACCACCAGCCTTCTGGTTAGCAGTCAAGTGCCTTAGGCACTATGCTACCAGAGCTTCTTTGCTTCCCTTAGAGACAGAAATTTTTGGAGTGATTGTTTTAGATCCTGGGTAATAAGAAGAACAATAAAGATAATAATAATAAACATTTACCATCAAGTAGATTCTAACTCATGGTGACCTCCTGAGTTTCAGAGTAGGACTGTGTTCCATAGGGTTTTCAGTGCCTGTGATTGTGCAGAAATAGATTGCCAGACCTTTCTTTCTATGCACCTCTGTGTGGATTTCATTAGTAATGGAGTGTTTAACAGTTGCACCATCCAGGGACTCCAGATCCTGACTAACATGACAGAAATGCTCTTTTTCTCCTTGATCTTATGCACTGTAATGTAGTGATCCAACATCAGAAAGATCTGGATTCAAATCTCAGCTTTCACTTCTTACTGTGCAATCTTGTGTAATTTATTTAACTTCTTTTAGTCTTTTTTTTCACCTGTAAAACTGGTAATGTGTGTGTGTGTGTGTGTGTGCATATGTATGTAGTTGTGAGGACTTAAAGAGTCAATTCAAAGTGCTTAGAAGCATTCCTGGAACAAAGTAAATGCTCATATATTTAGCTCTTACTGCTGGTGCTACAAAGGTGAGAAAGCATAGTCTCTGTCCTAAGAAAATACAATCCAATATGAAAAATGCTGTAGTGTAGGAAGGTAGAGTTTGCCAGAAGAAGGTGTGATGAGTTTTTCTTGGAGAGTGGGTGGAGATTATCAGGGAAAACTTTAAAGAACAAGACCAGGCAAAGTGTAGGGCAAATGAGGTACCCAGGGCACAAAAATTAAAGAGGTACTTGCGTGAACCTGGGCATAATTGCCTCTTTAAATTTTTTGCTCTAGTCACCTCACTTTCCTTACCTTAATCTTGGCCCTATTAAAGATAAGGTACTATTTGAACTAGATCTTGAAGAATAAGCAAAGACAGCTGGATGTATATTCTAAACAAAGGGAGAGACATCTACAAAATCTCAAGTCAAGAAAATAGACTGACATGCCAGGTGGCTTAATATGGATGCAATTTAGTGCGGCCACAAGAAAGAGTGCGAAAGGAGACTAGTGTGGGTATGACTCAGGTAGTGAAGAACTTTAAAGCATGCAAAAGGACTTGTCATTTATCCTTGGCAATGGGGAACCTCTGCAAATGAGTTAGTAATACACTTAATAAGAGACATGCAACCCTAACCAAACATAGATATAAGATGTGACATTTTTTTCTGAGTGACAGAAAAGAAGTCTTGATAAATGGTGAAACATAAAGCTGTCTCTCTATACCTGATATCATCTAGACTCCATATAAGCTCTCTAAATTGCACAGTCACCAAACTATTCTTAATGTCAAACTCACTGTCAACCAGGGTTTTCTACTTGGCCTAACCCAGTCAGATCTTGGATGTTGCCAATCAGTGAAAATTGGATGTGATGCCAATCAGTGAAAAGTAAACTCATCCCTTTTACCATTGTAATTTCTGAACTTAACTGGAATAGCAGTGACTCAAATGGAACTTGAGCTGTGGAACAGTCAAGAAGCAATGGCAAAAAATGTAGACTCCTTTGGCCCCTCCTCCAGGATTCTGGCAATATATATGCCCAGAGCATTTCTATGAGCCCTTGCAATAGGGAGGTAGCCTAGTATTGACTGGCATTGAAAATGCCACCACCTTAGCACTTGGAGGCTTGGAGCTATAATTAATTTGCCTTAAGAAAGATAAAGAAATGGAAATTTCTTATTTTGTATACTGTAAAGAAATTGTTACCCAATACCAACAAAAAAACAAAAGACATATATATTACTCAGAAGCTTCGAATAGCAAGTATTACTTTTTCTGTGCTTGAGTCTATCCCTGGACTATAATTTGGTCTCCAGGCTTTAAATACCAGGATGGAGATTGAGTTAAGGTCTTCTTCACATTTCTCCTCATTTTTACCCCCTGCTAGGGAATATTCAGGAGCTCTGGTAGCATACTGTCTAAGGCATTTGACTGCTAACCAGAAGGCTGGTGGTTCAAACTCACCAGCCACTCCTCGGAAGGAAGATTGGGCAATCTACTTCCATAGTGATACTGCCTCGGAAAACCAAGGAGAAGTTGCTATGAGTTGGATCTGACTCCATGGCAGTGAGTTTGTTTTTTTTTTTTTTTTGAGTTAGGAAACACTCATATGATGTTGGGTCATGCAAGTAAAAGAGAACTGGAAATACATGATGCCTCTTAAGGCCTTGGCTTGGGACTACAGACACCATCTATTAGGTAAAACAAGTACGTGGTCAAGCCTAAAGTATACAGTGCCTCAAGAGCTTGGAAGAATGAATATATATATGCTGGACATCTATTACAGAAACATAGTATAACTATTAAGCTTGCTTACAACAGAAGCTCCTTAGTTGCGTATTTTTGGCAAGCTTTTTCTATGAATAGGAGCTCTGGTGGCTAAGTGCCTAAGGCATTTGACTGTTAACCAGAAGGCTGGCATTCAAACCCACCAGCCACTCCTTAGAAGGAAGATTAGGCAATCTACTTCGGTAGTGATACTGCCTCAGACACCTAAGGAGGGGTCGCTATGAGTTGAATCCGACTTGATGGCAGTGAGTATTTGTTTCATTTTTTTTTTTCTATGAATGGCAATACTGTCCCTGACAGACTTTTTTTTTAAAGTAATGGGTGCATAAATGCACTGTAAAAGCCACGACACCTGAAATTTATTCTTCATAAAGATTATCAAAGCAAACTTGTCTGAGTCCTCAACCTGAGCTTCCTGCATTCATTTTTGATAGGACTGCTCCAGGGACAGCTGCATGCGGCCCCTGTTGGGTACAGACAGCCCAGATCACACTGCTGATGCCGACTCGGGAGATCTAGGAAGCCAAAAAGAAGATGACAAGACAAGGGTACATACTCTGAAAATATACTCTGGCTCCCCTTCAGCATTTCAGGTTTTGTCTAATTCTGATTTTTAACCTGGCTTCCATTGCAATGAAAAAAACTATGGCACTCTATTCTTTGTCTAGGAAGCCTATTTGTTAGCCCAAAATTAGCATTGTAGGCCAAGTATTTTGCTATGGACTCCGGCCCTGCAGACAAACCTCAAGCACCTTAGTAACAGGTGTATGGAAATGTCGAGTCCCTGGCACCTTTGCAGTGGATAGGTGAATTGCTTGAGTACATACAGGAATGAATCTCGAGGTGGAAATCAGGATGCCTGACTTCAAGGGCTGGCATTGTCACTTTCCCTTCTGTTTCCTCATCTGTAAAATGGAGATAATAATAACTGCCCTACTTTCTCACATGATGGCTGTGAAGACAAAATGAGAAAAGCAGGTTGCAAAATAAGAAACACTATTCAAATACAAGACAATTTTAGATTCTTTGATTCCTCTTTAAATTAATAATAATGCATCACAGTTTTGCAATGCTTCTCAATTTTCAAAGCTCTTTCACTTGCATGATCTCGTTTGGTAAACACCACAATTCTCACATTTTCAGGGGAGAAGACAGAGGGTCAGAGCAGTTATGCGGATTGCCTAGGGCCATCCAGTAAGCAGGAGAACTGGGAGAGCAGCCAGTTTTCCCAATTTTAGTCCTGTACTTGTTCCATCCCGATCTATTGCTTCATCTTCTCTGTCAAAGCCCTAGAAGCCCATCTGGTTAGTGTTTGTGAGGCCAATGCACTGGTGGCCTGAAGGCAGACAGAGTGTGAAAAATTTCCTCCTGAGAATGTGAGCTTAGAGCTGAGAGTAACTCTGGAGCCTGTCCAGGGATGGGCAATACCGATGGGCTTTGTGGTCCAAGCTCCTGGGTCATTGGCAGGCTCCAGTTCCTTTTCATTTCACCAGCTTCTTCTTAAGATGATGGAAAAATGGTCACCAGGTCAGATATTCAGCAGAGGTTTCCTGAATCTTCTACAGCAATGGAGCAAAATCTCTCAGGGCACAGGAAATGCCAAGATTTTTTTTTTTTTTTTT
>NW_006922025.1:1912659-1914220 GCF_000298275.1 Orycteropus afer afer | reverse complement strand
TGGTTGTCACCTTTCAGAAGTAGATCACCAAGACTTTCTTCTGAGGTGCCTCTGGGTAGATTTGAACTGCCAACCTTTTGGTTAGCAACTGAGCCCTTAAGCATTTGTACCACCCAGGGATCTATAAAGGAGGATGAAATTAGATAAATGTGTTTAAAGTACTGAGCACATAGTAAGTCCTGAAACTATAGTGAGTCTGAATCAGTCAATGTGCTTGGTTGTAAGGCACCAAACTAACTCACGTTAACTAATTAAAGCAGAAAAGGAATTTTTAAAATTGGGTATCAGGTAACTCCTTCACAGAATCTTGAAGGGGACTGAGTCACACTTGGAAACTCCACAACCAGAAAACAAAATTCATCCACCTTGTGGGACTTTCCCCGTGAATCATTATGCTGCCACTGGCTGATACAGGCAATGCAGATGCTAACAGCCTCTCTCACTCCCCATCCAGATAGTTGGATAGACCCTTAGATATTCTCATCAGAAAATGATGCCCATTTGGCTTCTCTTCCTCATGTTGCTCTCATCCAAACTAAAATCTCATGTGGGCATATATGATTTACAGAGCCAGGCCACATGACTTTGCCCTGGTTGCAAGGGAGGCTGGTACTCTTGGTTCTAGACTTCTCATTCAGGCAATAGGTGCTTATACTGTGGGAAATTCCCTGTAAAAAGGATGACTTTTCAAAAGAGATGGAGAGGTTAAGAAGTATTCACAGAAGTTCCCTCTTTCCCTGTTCTTTTATGGACACACAGACCATCACAGAGTCTGGACTAATACCTAGGGTTCCAGAATCTCACACCCTTTCCTTATGTCACATGGTTCCCTCAGTCTAAGCTCTGCTCATCCAAAGTATCTACCACTTAGCGTCTTTCCTGGGATCATATTTCATTTTCACTGCTGTCGTAGCACTCTTGCCAACCAATCATTGCAGGCATTTCCCATATCATTAATTTTTTTTGTAATGTGATTTTTAATAACTACCTAGTATCCCAGAATATGGAAGCACCATAATTTATTTAACTACTCCTGAATTGCCCATTTAATTTGTTGCTTATTTTTTCCCTTCATATTATAAATGATATAATGATGACTATAAATCTCTTTCGTTCTGCTGTGCATGGGGTTGCTATGAGTCAGAAATGACTGGATGGCGCTTAACAACAACAACAACAACATAAATCTCTTTGCATTTTTCTAAGTATTTCTATAGTTTCCTACAAGTAGGAATACTATAGGTCAAATGACTATCTTTGAAAGGTCTTTATAGATATTGCCAAGTCAGCCTCTAGAACTGTGGTGTATACTTTTATATTTCCAACTCCTGTGGCACACACATTTGGTCATACCCTTGCAAACGCTCGGTGCTATCATTTTTTAGTCTTCACTAATTTTATTCATGCTATCAAGCTTATTTTGACTCATAGCAACCCCTCCTTGAGTTTCCGAGGCCATATTTATATGGAAATAGATTGCCCAATCTTCCTTCTGAGGAGTGGCTGGTAGGTTTAAACTGCCGGCCTTCTGGTTAGCAGTCAAGTGCCGTAGGCACTATAC
>NW_006922025.1:1910088-1911677 GCF_000298275.1 Orycteropus afer afer | reverse complement strand
TTTTTTTTTTTTTTTTAATTATTTTGAGTTTTGTTCTACATTTTTCTCTCATGCTAACCAGGATCACCAATTTGACTCCCTTTCAGAGTGATTGACAGTGGTAGCTGGGTACCAACAAGTTCTTCTGGTCTCAGGATTATGTAGGCTGAGGTTCCTATGGTCTAGTAGTCCCTTGGACTAATTATTTCCAAGTGTTTTTGATTGTCTTTACTCTTGCTCTGGACAAAAAGAGACCAATATTTGCATCTTAGATGGTCCCTCACAAACTTTTAAGACCCAAGTAGTTACTTACCAAAGTAGAATGGAGAACAATGCTTTTGTGTACTATGTTATGACAGTAGTGCTTGATGTCCCCCACAACCATGGTCCCAAGCCCACAGGCCCAGTGACCCATTCCCTCAAGGTGTTTGTCTGTGGCTAAGAAGTTATCATGACTTTGCCCCCTACTATCCAAATATGTATAACAAATATTTTCTGTCAAGTCTATATATGGTCATGAGTATATTCTCATTCATTTACTCAAATCTGATTTTTTTTTCAGTGTTTTATATATGTCATTCTATTGCCTTCTCACATGCATGGTTTCTGCCAAGAATTGGAGTTTAGTCTTATTTGTTCTCCTGTATAGGTAACTTTTCACTTTCTTATGCTGTTTTCAGGATTGTTTCTTTGTTTTGGAAAGTTTGATTATGATATCTTGGTGCCTTTCTTTTGGGGTCTATCTTGTTTGGAGTTTGCTGAATTTCTTGAATATGCATTCTCTTCTTTCATCATATTAGGGAAGTTCTCTTCCAACAAATATTTGACAGTTTTCTCTGTGATTTTATTTGTCTTTTCTTGTTCTGGGATTCCAATAGCACGTAATTTTTTCCTCTTGATGTTTCATGCAAATCTTAGGTTTTCTTTTCTACTTTCTGAAATATTCCCTTAACCAAAGTATTGAGAGATTGGTCTTCAATCTCACTAATTCTGTCTTCCATTGATTCAATTCTACTCCTTTTCACTTTCAGTATGGTATCTGTTTCTTAAATGTTGGTATTAATCTTCTGGGTTTCTGTTTGTTGTTTTTGTATGGTTTCTAATTTTTTATTTATTTTACCACTTTTTTCTTGTATTGTTTTCCTACATTCTTCTAGAGTTTTGTCTGTGTTTTCCTTAATTTTGTCAGTGTTTTCTTTGATTTTGTCAGTGTTTTCTTTGATCTGTCTCTCAATACACTGAAGGTACCTAATTTTAATTCTTTTGCATTCCTTATCAGATACAGAAGGAAGGTTGGGCAATCTACTTCCGTAGTGATACTGCCTTGGAAACCCAAGGAGGGGTTGCTATGAGTCAGGTCCGACTCAAGGGCACATAACAACAGCAACAACAACAACAACATATCAGATAGTTCCAATGACACTTCTTCCTCAGGGAGGTTTTCTGGCTCTGTATTCTGATCCTTTGTTTCTACTACTTCATCTTGCTTCTTTGTTCTTTGAACTGAGATTGTAAGTTCTCTCTGAGACATTGTGATGTCTTTGTATTTATATGTAATTGGTGATTGTATGATAGTATGATTCACCCAGGGTTTTCCAAGGAGGGCTAGT
>NW_006922025.1:1887538-1888949 GCF_000298275.1 Orycteropus afer afer | reverse complement strand
GTATTTTGAATGCCTTCTGACCTAAGGGGCTGGTCTTCCTGCACTGCATTGGACAGTGTTTCAGGGCTCTATTCATAAAGTTGGCCAGTAATATATCAGACAGTGTTTCTCTGCTATTCATAAGGTTTTCCCTGGCCAATTCTTTGAAAAGTGGATGGCCTCTTCTTTCTTCCTAGTCTGTCTCAGTCTGTAAGCTGTGTTGAAACCTGTGCACCATGTGCAACCTTGCTGGTGTTTGAGACACCGGTGGCATAGCCTCAAGCCTCAGAGCAACATGTAAGCCAGAACAGTACAACAAGCTGACAGACAAGTTTGTCTCCGTTAGCTGTTCTAACCTTCTCCATCCTCCCCTTACCTGGATCCTGCAGCTCTGTCATTCCTGTTTTTTTCTCCACTTTCTGCCTCTTGGGTGTGGGGTTTGTCTCCTTCCCCTTACCTGGATTCCATGGATCTGTCATCCTCAGCTCTTCCCCTGCTTCCTGTCTCTGGGTGTGGGGCCTGTCTCCCTCCCCTTACCTGGACTCCCATGCTCTGTCTCATCCCCGGCTCTTCCCATGCTTCCTGCCTCTAAAGGTACATACTCTTTAAGTGGACCATTTTGTTTTATTAAATTTGTCTTAAATTACATGAAAGGTATTAGATACAGTAGCAAGAATATTCAGTACAATACTGATTATTGTAGTTAAAAATACAATAATTAAATGGTCAAGAAGAGAGGACTCAAATATATAGTAGTTAGCACTGTTCTGCAAGATGCTGTTTGGAGTATCTCAAAACGTCAGTTGTGCTCAAATTTTAGAAACATATGTTAAAGGAAATAAAATAGTTTTTTTTGTTTTTGTTTTGGTTTTTGTTTTTTGGAAGGGACACTATTTGCATGGGGAGATAGCTCATAGGCAAGAATGCATAGGAAAGAAGGACATGATGAAAGGTAACCATGGGGAGGAAGGAACTGGGAAGAGAGATGTTACATTATGGGGATTGCAATCAAAGTCATGAAACAAAATGTGCATGAACTGCTGAATGCAAAAAGAATTTGCTCTGTAAATGTTCACCCAAATCACAATTTAAAAAATAAAATGAAAATAGCTTTTTTTTTGGTAGGATTTTCAGGGCTTTTAATTGCTAGTGTGCATATGAAATTCAAGTAGGCAGTATTTCCCAAAGTTACTTAACCATGGAATTTATTTTTTCTCAGTGTGCCTATCAGAATCTCTTAAAATGTGCTCACAGAACATCAGTTTTTGAAACAGTGCTATGTAGAATAATTCAAAAGATATTGTAGAAGAGAATTTCATGACATGGACAGAAATTCACAAAACATACAAAATGATAAAGAAGAATATGCACAATACGATCCCATTAATATAAGCCTATGTTCATTGAAAAGAAATTGTCCAAAAAAAAAAAA
>NW_006922025.1:1885332-1886693 GCF_000298275.1 Orycteropus afer afer | reverse complement strand
GCAGTGTTTTTTGATACTATTATAATTGTAGTGAAAATATACATAACAAAAATTTGTCATCTTATCAATTTCTACATGTACAATTCAGTGACATTGATTTCAATTCTCAGGCAGAGTGCCAATCTGGGCCCCATGTAGGGTATTTCAGCCCAGGATGCCTTCCACTGGCCACCCTGAACTTTTACCAGAGGTCCTGATGACAACTTGGCCACGTGAGGGATGGGGGCCACTGGCTGCAGGATACCTTCTCTCATTCATCCATGACATCTAGGTCTGGCCATAAAGGGGATGGGTGACAGGAGGAGGATGAGAGGTCGCAGGTGATTAGGGAGAGTCTGGGCAGGTGAGGGCACAAAAGGGCCTGGGGGTGGGGTGGGAAAGACAGCTGTGCAGAACTGCAAGGCCAGGGTAAACAGAGAACAAATGTGATCCCTGCAGGGAGGGCAACAACCACCCCCAGTAGTGGAGAAGGTATGATGAGGAAGGGGGCCTGCCACACCACACACATGCTGAGATACATCAAGGACAGCTAACAGGTGGTGAGCGATGGGGATGGGACACCAGGGCTGAAGATGAGGACTAAAGCTAATTCTCACATTATGATATGGCCTTGCTCCTCTAGAGAACCCAGAGTGAGACAGGCTCAAACCAATTCAATATTAAAGTTCTTTCCTTGTTGCTAATAAATGACTAGAAGATAATTAAAAAGATTTTTTGTTTCTTTGTATGATTAAGGGTTAGTTATTTGTGATCTCCTATATAGATTATTAAGGAGCTCTGGTAGTGTAATGGTTAAGGCATTTAGGCTCCTAACCAAAAGTTCAGTGATTCAAACCTGCCAACTGCCCCATGGAAGGAAAATGAGGCAGTCTCCTTCCGTAAAGATTTACAAACTGGGAAACCCAATGGGGATTGCTATGAGTCAGAATTGCCTCAATGGCAGTGAGTTTAGTTTTTCTGGAAATAGATTATCAAGGAGCTCTGATGATGTAATGGTTAAGGCATTTGGCTGCTAACCAAAAGTTTGGTAGTTCAAACCCACCAGCCACTCTGTGGAAGATAGATAGGCTCATTCCAGCTTAAACAGGCTACTTATTCTTTCTATCTATCTATCTATCTATCTATCTATCTATCTATCTATCTATCTATCTATCTGGCTGTCTGTGTCTGTCTATCTATCTATCTGTCTATCTATCTATCTATCTATCTATCTATCTATCATCTAAAGCTATTGCTGTCAAGTTGGTTCTAACTTACAGCAACCTGATAGGACAGAGTAGATCTACCTCATAGGGTTTCCAAGGCAGTAATCTTTACAGAAATAGACTGGCATATCTTTCTCCAGCTAAGCAGCTAATGAG
>NW_006922025.1:1882673-1884317 GCF_000298275.1 Orycteropus afer afer | reverse complement strand
CTCTGTTTCTGACCTCTAAATAAAGGCATAGAAAGATTGCATGTCCTGCATAGGAGATTTCAAGCATCTTTTCAATGTTGCTGATGAATCAAGGTGTGTGTTGACAAGAGATGAGGTTGGAGAAGTACACAAGGATCATACCATAGAAGAATATGCCAAGGTGTCTTAGATCAGGTTCCTCAGAAGAAGTTCTGAGACAAGGAATCAGGTACAAGTTGATTAATTAAGGAGTGCTCTTAGGAAAATCCAATAAGAGAATCGGGGGAGAGGGATAGAGAAGGGGAAGAAACCAAATGTGGTAGCCAGCATCCAAGAAAGCCCCTACTGTGTAGCCCCCTCCCACTCTGTACCAGAACTGATCTGTGTGACCAATGGCATATGGCAGATTTTATTCATGTCACTTCTGAGATTAAGTTCTGTCTTGGGTGATCACTCGCTCATGCATTCATTCTCTCCTTCTCTTAGATAATTTGTTCAGGGGAAAGACTGTTACCATGTTGCATGAGTAGCCCTATAAAGAGGCCCATATGGCAAGGAATGGAAGCCTCCTGCCCACAACAGCCTTATGAGTGATCTTAGAAGTTGACAAATTGGCCCCAAGTTTTTGAATGACCCTGACTCAGAGCGACCTAACTAAACTGCTCCCAGATTCTTGACCCTCACACTCTGGGTTAGAGAATAATTAATGTTGTTTCAAGCCCTTAATTTTTTAGGGAAATTTGTTACACGGCAATATATAAATAATACATCAAGTGAGGGTGTGATTTCAGGGACCGTCCCAGCCTTCACTTGGTCCTGCAGTGAAGCTCTGGAAGTGTAAGTTACCTTGAGTTTGTCCCTACTTGAGGCAAGGGAGCTGAGATTTAACATTATTATGTCAATCAGTCATTGACCATAGCTTGTCCTGATGTAAACTCCCACACACTTCTACATCACTGTACCTGGGGACAAAATGGCTCCATTAGTACAGGGACAGTCCTCCAATGAATGTCTAATGTAGGTCCTTAGAAACAAAGCCTACAGAAATGGGGTGAGTTGTGACAGTGTCCACTATCCATGTCATATCTGAACTTAGATTTTTTTCAAGCAGGGCCATGATATAAGTTACTTTTCATTTCAGCTATGATCATTCTGGAAGCCAAAGGGGAAGATGTATTAGAAAGCTGCCATATAATGATTTAGGCCAGGGATGACTTGAAGAACAAGTTCAGTAAAATTCTGTGTTCAAGTACCGTAAGTCTTAAACCCTTTAGACTAGTTTCTTCCTTCTCTCTTTCCCTTATTTCTGTCCATTTTTATTAAACATCTACTCCAGATACCACTCCGATGTTGAGAAAGTGATAGCAGTGAACTAAGTGGTCTTCCCATCTTGAATATAAGATGGGATCAGAGATGTAAACACATAATTACAATACTACATACTAATGGCTATGGTTTGGGGCATATATATTTTCTTATTTACATCATTTCTCCGTTAGACTACTTTTCTCTCTTTTGTCCCCTCTCCCCTCACCCCGAGCTTTACATTTTTCTCTTCATTCTTGTGCTTCTTCTTTCCTCATCTGCATTTCTCTTTCCCTCATTAGCTCTTTGGGTCATTTAACATCTTGGCTAAAAGTTTCTCTGTGTCCTGCTTTTGTATGC
>NW_006922025.1:1878007-1881573 GCF_000298275.1 Orycteropus afer afer | reverse complement strand
CATTTCATAGATCCTTTCTGTTCCTTTGCTACCCAATTTGCAACCAGAGTGTGGTGGAGAATGGTGAACTAAGACACTTGCTCTGCTGGTAGGCTAAATGCTATTCTCTAGCTCATGATCTAGAGACATCAACTATTTCTTTGCTTGAATCATTTTTAAAAGGGTACATAAAGGTATAGTTTGCACCACTTATTCATTACTCAGTATAAACGTGATATAAAGAGGATAGAATGGTTAAGTCAGCTTTTTTTTTTTTTTTTGAATGCACTGGCTTGTCTGCTGCTATTTTCAACAGTGGATGATGTCACAAGTGGTCAAGAAGAACTGACTTTGAAGTTTTCTGAATTACCAAGATGTATAGGATACTTCCCTGATATTCATTTTAATTTATCATTGAGATGTTCAATTCAATGACTGTTTATTTTTTCATAATTTCTATTTATCCCTTTTTCAAATATGCTTGTTATTTTTCCATAATGCTTTGCTCTTTTCATAAATTTCCAAGTGACATGTTGTTTGGGGCTGCAGTGTTCTGAAGGCTTGACTGGACTGGAAGTTCAAGGTGGCTTACTCACACAACTGGAAGTTGAATGGAACTGTTACATGAGAGATCAGATTGAGTTGGTATTAGACTCAGATTCCAGAATTTCATTCTCTAAATCGGGTCTAGGTGTAAATGAAGCTCCTTCGATGTGGTTCCTTGAGTATGCTTCCTTTCAATCTGAAGACTTAGACAAATCATAGGCTCCTCTATACTTCTAATATACAATGGTGTTTTAAGGTAGAATAATTGCAATAGACACTTAAATTCAAAAAGGAGTGTGTAAAAGAGATACATATTAGTCACTGATCCATAGCAATTCTTAAATCGATATTCAGACACATGTTGCCAGCTCCTTGATTAGGGCTCAGACCTACACCTTGGAAGTTGTTCTCCATAGCTCTTGTCTTCACCCTATGGGTCTGAGTCATTCTTGCTTTTCTGTAGGAAGTGGCCATGTTTGTAACTCAGTAACCTACTCAACCTGATTCCTGTCTATAGAAGATTGGAGGTCTAAAATCCTGTTTTCATTTTCTACTCTCACTGTCCCTTTCAGTTACAATTAATACAGTTCCTTTGAAGACTTGAAGAGTTTCCTGTGTATCAATTTATAATTTACTCCATTAGAAAAAATACACAGAGACAAATCTGAGAAAAGTCCCTTTCCACTTTGGACTTCTTCTGAGGCTGCTGTTGAATAACATCCTTCAGGTTCTTAGAACCCCATTCTTTAAGGGAGAATATCTCAGAGACATTCCCTTAAGATCCTTAGAAGTTTTGTCTATTTGAGAAGGTGTATGATGCACTACCTAGTTTTATTTTTAAACCCCCAAAATCCTGGATCATTTACCAGCCCCCCATATTCTCCTTCAAAATTGGATAATTCACTCACAAGCTCATCTCTCTCATCTTGAATTTTTTAAAATAGATAGTTAGATCAAGCCAGATGATAACCTTTGGCAGCATGCCCAGAAATATCCTAGCTAGATCATTAAGTTCATTAGGCACATTTGTGATTATCTGTGTTGCTGAAGATGACAGTTTTACCACATCGTAGCATAGTGGCTAAGACACTTGCCTGCTAACCAGACGGCTGGCGATTCAAACCCCCCAGCCACTCCTCGGAAGGAAGGTTGGGCAATCCTACTTCCGTAGTGATACTGCCTCGGAAACCCAAAGAGGGGTCGCTATGAATCGGGTTTGACTCGACGGCACATAACAACAACAACAACATGCCACTATAGAGTAATGGTCTTCTTTGTACTAGCCTCAAGGAGATCTGGTGGCATAGTAGTTAAACCATTTGGCTGCTAACCAAAAGGTAAGTGATTTGAACCCACCAGCCACTCCACAGAAGAAAGGTCAGGCAGCCTTGGAAACCCAATGGGTTTTGCTAAGAGTGGGAATTGACTAGATGGCTGTGAAGTTTGGTTTGATTTAATTGTACCAGCTTTAAATCACATTTTCCTCAAGTTCCTTTATTATCTCACCTACCACCTCCTTGAGGCCCTTTAAGCTTCCAGTAACATTCCACTTGACATCCTTTAACTTTTACTAATAATCTTCTCAAGATTCTTCAAGTTTCCACTTGACAGTCACAAAGTCCATGCCACATGTCTTGGTTTAGTTTATATTTTTCTTTTTTTCTTCCGTACAAGTACTCCACTTCCAGGTACAAAAATTGTCTCATTGTTTTCTAATTTATGTTCCATCCTTCATAAAAAATTACCCTGAAACTTAGTACATTAAAAATAGCCACTTAATTTTTCTCATGATTTTGTGAGTCAAGAATTCAGGGAAGACTTGTCTGGGAGATCTCACGCAATTATAATCATCTGTTAATAAGTGTTGAAAGGAAGATTGGGCAATCTACTTCTGTAGTGATACCACCTTGGAAATCCAAGAGGGGTCGCCATGAGTCGGATCCGACTCATCGGCATTGAGTTCGGTTTTGGCTGGGTGATCATTTAAAGACTAAATTGTGCTGGAGGTCCAAGATGGCTCATCCACACGGCTGGCAGTTGATACTGGCTGTGGAGAACTCAATTGGAGCAATTGATTGAAATATGCACACAGTGGCCTCCCAAGTGACTTGAGCTTCCTCAGACCATAGCGATCCCAGGGCAGTCAAACTACTTACATGGTGGCTGAACACAAAATCTCTAGAAAATAAAGTGGGAAGTGCATTGTTTTTACAGACCTATCTTCAGAAGTCACATGACATTATTCTATCACATTCTGTTGGTTACAAGCAAGTCATGAGTATGCCTAGATTTAAGGGGAGGGGAAATAGATACCACCTCTCAATGGAAGGACTGTCAAAGAATTTTTGGACTGCCTAAGATATAAGCTTTAATACTCGAGCTTTGGGCACATTAATTCACTATTCCCCTGCCCCAATTAGGATCCCTGAGTGGTGCTAACAGTTACATCCCCAGCTACTAGCTGAGAGGTTGGAGGTTTCAACCCACCGGATGTGCCTCAGAGGACAGACTTGCTTCCGAAAGATCACAGACTTGAAAATTCCATGGGGGTAGTTCTAGATATGGGGTCACCATGAGTTGGAATTGACTAGACAGCACCTAAAAACAACAATAGCCACTACCTCAATTACCAGATGGAGTATTTCCAAAAAATAAAGAGACCGCAACCTCAGAAAACTGGACATCCTCTTTAAGAGATCCAAAAGAGTACATCAGGGTTGGCAAAGTTTTCTGTAAAGGACAGATTGCAAATATTTTGTACTTTTGGGCCATATGCTCTCTGCCACAACTACTCAACTCTGCAGTTACAGTACAAAATCAGCTATGAATAATACATAAACAAATGAACATGACTGTGTTTCCATAAAACTTTGTTTATAAAAATAGGCAGTCAGCTAAGCTAGACTTTACTCACAGGTCATAGTTTTCCAACCCCCGGTCTAATTTATAGTTCTTTACTGAGCTCCATATTAGCTATAAAGGGAGCAGTATTCAGTGGTAGATACCTAAAATTGAGCCTTATATTTCCAACTATAGATTTT
>NW_006922025.1:1870430-1877338 GCF_000298275.1 Orycteropus afer afer | reverse complement strand
CACTATGCTACCAGAGCTCCCCCTGTAATGATTACAGCCTAGAAAACCCTACAGGGCAGTTCTATAGTTCTATTCTGTCACAGGGGGTCATGAGGAGTAGGATATGACTCAACGGCACCTAGCAGCAGCATACATACCATATAGACAGTTCTTGAAAGATTACACTTAACAATGTTTATAAAGTGTCAACACAGTGCCACATGATGCAGTAAGAATGATTATTATTCAGCATATATGTTCATGACCTCCCCTCACTCAACTTGGGGAGTGTACTTCTCTGCCCCATTGATGTTGAGCTTTGTCAAATGACTTGCTTTGACCAATGGAATGTAGGTAGAAGTGACAGCATGTGAATCCTTTTTCATTTTATTTTTTAAGTTTTATTGTGTTTTGGGTGCAAATTTACAAAGCAAATTGTTTTACATTCAACAATTCACACACATTTGATTTCATGCCCCAAATACCATCCTCAACCGTAGCAAAATCTCCACCCCTCCCATCCCCGTGACTGCCCTCTCCCTGTACTCTTCTTAACTATGCATTTCGGTCTGTCCAGCTTTCTCTCTGTGTTAATGCTGCCCTTCTGGTGTCTGTCTCATGGTTGATTTCTCTAAGGGGTGCATCTCTCTAGAGTAGGTGGGTGCATCACCCTGGGGTAGGTGTTCTGCATATAGGTCTTTCTCCTCTTGGGCTGAGAGCCAATCCATGGAAGTGAGTCCATTTCTAGGCCCAAAGGGTAACCCGAGACCATAGTCTTGGGGGTTCCATCAGACCCTATCCGACCAGTAATTCTGGTCATTTTTGTGTTTTTGAATTTTATTCCACATTTTCCTCCCACTCTATCCAGGATCTTCAGGTTTGACCCCTTTCCACGTGGTTAGCATGAGACGGCTACTCAAAAGCTTTTAAGACTCCAGTCAGCATGTGAATTCTTTTATTTATTTATTTATTAAATTTTATTGTGATTTAGGTAAAGAGCAAATTCATCTTCCATACAGCAGCTCACATACACCTTGTCTCATGACACTGACTGCAATTCCCCACAATGTAACAGCTCTCCTCCCACTTCCTCCCCATAGCCTCCTCTTCCCTGTGTCCTTCCCTCCCATGCACTCCTGCCCCCCAAGCTGTCACCCTGTACATACACAGCCCTTCTGTTCTCCCATGATTGATCTCTCCAAGGAGTGTATCTACCTCAGGTAAATGTTCAGCTCATATGTCTGTCTTTTCCTTGGCTCCAAACCACAGGAATGCGCTCAATTTCAGACCGAAAGGGCAGCTAGGGGCCATAGTCTCAGTGGATCCACCAGACTCTATCAAGAAGAGCAAACTTGGTCCCTTTTTTTTTATGATTTTGAGTTTTGTTCCACGTTTTTCTCCCACTCTATTCAGGGGTCTCCTACATAGATCCCCCTCTGAGTGGTTAATAGTGGTAGCCAGGCACCTTCTAGTTCTTCTGGTCTCATAGTCATATAGGCTGAGGATAGCATGGTGTACCAGTCACTTGGAATAACTGTTTCCATGTGTCTTTCATTTTCTTCATTTTTCTTTGCTCTGGATGAGGAGAAACCCATCATTGCATCTAGATGGCCAATTGCAAGCTTTTAAGATCCCAGTCACTATTCACCAAAGCAGGATGTGCAACAATGTTTTTGTATAGTATGTTAAGCATGTGAATTCTTAAAGCTTTGGTTTTAAGGGACATCACATGTTTCTGCTTTCTCCTCTGGAAGGTTTTCACTAATTCCTGCCTTCCACGTGGGAGTCCTGAGTTTGATTCCCAGCCAATGTGCCTCATGCACAATCTTCACCTGTTAAAGAGGTTTGCAAGTTGCTCTGAGCTGAACAGGTTTCAGTGGAGTTTCCAGACTAAGACCAGGAAGCTTAGTTATCTACTTCTGAAAATCAGCCAATGCAAACCCTATAGATCACAGTGGTTCAAAATGCAACTGATTCTGGGAATGGCAGTGTTTTATTCCTTTGTGTATGTGATTGCTGACTCAACAGTAGTTGACAAGAACAACATGGGAAGAATATACCAGAGATAACTGCTATTCCTCTATCCTGGACCCCAGAATGGAAGCATAGCTCCTCAGCTGACCTGATCAGACCTGCAATATGAAGCCAAGCCCAAGAAGGCCCAATTGGAAACAGCTGAACCCCAGCTGACCTATAGACACATTGTTGTTACATGCTGTCCAGTCAGCTCTGACTCATAGCAACCCTATGTACAACAGAGTGAAACACTGACTGGTCCTGCACCATCCTCACAATCTCTGATGCTTGAGCCCATCATTGCAGCTACCGTACCAATCCATCTTGTTGAGGGTCTTCCTCTTTTTTTGCTGATCCTCTACTTTAACAAGCATAATATCTTTCTCCAGAGAGTGGTTCCTTCTGACAACACGACCAAAAATGTGAGACAAAGTCTGGCCATTCTTGCTTCTAATGAGACACATTAAACCAAAACCAAACTCACTGCTATCAAGTTGGTTCCAACTCATAATGACCACCATGGGGTTTCTGAGGCTGTAAATCTTTACAGAAGTAGTTCACCCCATCTTCCTTCTGCACAGTGGCTGGTGGATTGAACCACTGACCTTCTGATTAGCAGCCAGATGCTTTATCCACCAGAGCTCTGTAAGGAGAAGGCACATAAATGAAAAATAATTATCTATTGTTGTATGCCACTGATATTTTGTAGTTGTTTGTTATGCAGCAACAACTGGCTGATATAGGTAATAAAATATTAATCGAACACAGTGAGCTTTCAGGAGACAAAACAGTGAGGGTCAGTAAGTCTTGGTTGTTACACTTACTATACCAGAAACTAGTTGTAGGACCTTTGAGCAATGTACTTTATCTATCTTGCACTGGTTTCTTCCTATGTGAGGAGATTACATACAATTTAAGTGGCCTGATATAAGGTAATTTTTAGCAATACACGTTTCTATATTGATGAGAATACTGTCCAATGCACATAGTTGAATCTATATGTGTTAATAGACAAGAAGCCTAGAAAGGGCTATGGTTAAAGTCAGTCAAATCACAAAGGACATGTACAAATTGAACAGGGCCCTGTTTTTGAGTTCTTAGCATAATATAAAAAAGAATCCAGAGATATTTGGAAGAAATAGACTGAGGTCCAATGAAATAAGGTGCTTTTATAATTAAAAGTATCTCTTGGAGTTCTTTCTCATTAAGTGATAACACAAGCCAAGCATATAAATTTTTAGCTTCAAGAAGGTTTAAAGTCCAGTGGTCATGGGTGAGTTTCATTGGCTAGCAAAGTATTTTTTAAAAAATAAATTAGATGTCAACATGTGAAATTGGGAGACATTTACATAAAAGTCTATTTACATAAAAATCCAATTTCTCTTGAAATATATGAAGATCTGGCAACACAGATCCTCTACTAAAGCACAAGAGAAATCCTATGTGTTTTAACAGCTAAGTAAATAATAATAATAATAACCAGCTAAGTAAGAGCTTTCTCCTTTTGATGGGACTTAAACTTTCTAACTCACTCAGGCCTTCATCTGACCAACATCACCTGCATTGCCCCAAAATGACTTTGGATTTGCAACCTTGGTTTTGACAAACCCCAATGACTGACCTTAAATTGATATCAGTGAGTCTTGTGTATGTGAAAATCATCATTAATGGTTTTAAGTAATTTTTATGAAAAGCAACCGAATCCTCTGCCATGGAGCTCTCTGATAGCCCCATCCTGGAGCAACTCAGAAATCTATATTTCCATGCACTGTTTAGATAGCAACTTAGCTGAGACTCTTCTTTCAAATGATGGAAATAGGATGGCCTATGTCATGTCCGAAAATGAATCCATCATCTCATTTCCTAACCTCACTTCTATTTCTAATTTTGGTTAATGGTACCATGCAGTCACTCAGGCTAGATACCTAAAAGTCACTCTAAATTTCCTCTCTCTTTCCTTCATTATAGCCAAGTTCACATTCAACCTAACAACACCTCTGAAATCTTTCTTGCATTAGTCCCACATTATTCTGTTCACGACAGATTTTCACTTGGACTATTGTGATAAATAAGTGATATGCCTGAATGCCATGTATACCAACTCCCATTCAAACTTAACACTATAGCCAGAAGGAGACTTCTAAAATATACATCAATCTGGTCATGTCTTCTCAAACTTTTCAATAGTTAATATTCCATTGCCCAAAAAATACAAACTCCTCAATATGGTATTCCATGGTCTTCAAAATTTAGCTCCCTTTTACTTCTTCAGCCTCATCTCATGCTACCCATAGCCACTCTGGGTTTCACACAATTGTCTAAACAGATTTTTCATGCATATGACTTTTTCCCACTCCAGTTTTCTTGCCTAGAATGTTTCAAGTTCCATGGCTATACAGCAAACTTACTCATACTTGAAGTCTCAGCTCAAAGATCACCTTTTACTTGAAATATTTTGTAATTAACTTCAACCATAAGTCAGAATTAATTATATTGCTCTGTGATGGTTAAGGATATGTGTCAACTGGGCTAGGCTATTATTCTCAGTGGTTTTGCAGTTATGTAGTGACACAGTTTGGCAATTATATAATGATTTGATGTGATCAGCCAATCAGCTGTAAGGGGAGTTTCCCTGGAAGTGTGTCCTGCATCCAATATATATATATATATATATATATATATATATATAGATGTAAAGAAAGAGAGTCTTATTTCTTGTACTAACAGAGCTGATACTGTCAAAAAACAAATCTGGAGTCTTATCGTAAGAGTAGCTGAATTTCAATGCCAATTGAATTCCCAACCTAGAATAGTGTCTGAAATTACAGTGAGGGCATTGATTGGAAAAAAATGGGATCCTGCAATTTGGGTTGGGAATATATGGACAGACAATCAGGAAGGTAGGGACACTGAGCCCCTAAATCCATGGAATCACTCCTGGCAACAGAATCTGCCCTCTCATCCCCATCAGATAAAATTAAACTGGCTGTGCCCAAAGAGTCTTTGAGATATAACCTGGGGCAGTACCTGAGGTAGATACCTTACACGACATTACTGGATGTTCTAAGGACCCATCCCTGCCATCCATTTCTGTTTCTAGACCTATAACTAGACTTAATTTCCAGTGAACCCCTAAAGGTGAGTACAAAGTGTGACTGAGGAGGAGATATTCTACACTTCAAAAAAACTACTTGATTGCTCTAATATGTACAGACAGAAACCTGTGAAATATATGTGGAAGGGGCTATTAAGGATGTGGAATAGTGGTGCAAGGAACATAAATTGGGTCAATCTGAGCTTATTGATATGGACCCACTAAGTCCATAAGCTCAGTAGTTTGGCAGGTATGTAATGACGTAATCATCCTCCAAGATATGATCTGATGTGCACATAGATGTTGTTGTTGTTGTTATGTGCTGTCAAATTGGACCTGACTCATAGTGACCCCTCCTTGGGTTTCCAAGGTAGTATCACTACGGAAGTAGATTGCCCCATCTTCCTTCCGAGGAGTGGCTGGTGGGTTTGAACCACCAGCCTTCTGGTTAGCAGTCAAGTTCCTTAGGCACTATGCTACCAGAGCTCCTGATGTGCACATAGATATATAGATAGATAGATAGATAGATAGAGAGAGAGAGAGAGAGAGAGAGAGAGAGAGAGAGGGATGTTGGCAAAGCTCACTCACTTCCTCTGGATCTTGCATCTGGCTCACCATCTTCTGATCTCCAGTTCTTGGGATCTCTCAGCCTCCACACCCTGTAAGCCATCAGTCTGCGTTCTGAGAACTCATTCATTAGCCACTGCAGCTGCATGAACCAAGAGAAGCCTACACCCTGAGGCCTACCTCACAGACTTGGAGCTACAAGAATCAGATGTCTCCAGCTTGATGTCTAACCCACAAACTTGCCAGCCTCTGCAACCATGGGAGTAACTTCCTTGAGATAAATACATCTATCTCTCTGCCTGCCTGTCTATCTATCATCTGTCTATACACAAACACATCACTGGTTTTGCCTCTCTAGAGAACCCAGCCTAAGACACACTCCCTCAGATTTACTCTGATGGGCATAATTAGTTGTTTATATATGTGAGGTAAGGATTATGAGGCTGGCACAGGACCAGGCAGTGTTTTGTTCTATTGTACACAGGGTCACTATGAGTCAGAGTCAACTCGATGGCACCTAACAACAACAACTACAACAACAACATGTTTCCTGGCCATTTTACAGACTTCTTGAGTGTGAGATTAGATCTCATTAAGATTAAATACTAATCTTCTGGAGAGCAAGATTTGGTCTCACTTCTGGGTACTGAAATGTGCTGTAGGCACCTCAGATGGCAAGACTGTTTCACATACTTTAGACATGTTTTTGGGAAGGACAAATCCCTGAAGAAGGACACCATGCTTGGTAAAGTAGAGGGTCAGTGAAAAAGAGTAAGACCTTCAATGAGATGAATTGACACAGTGGCTCAAGCAGTGGGCTGAAGCATAGCAACAATTGTGAGGATGGCACGGGACTGGGTGGTGTTTTGTTCTGTACATAGGGCCCCTATGAGTAGGAACCAACTCGATGGTACCTAACAACAAAGATGCATCAGGTGGATCCACATAGATGGGATGAGTCAGATTTACACTAAGTATAAGAAACAATTTCTAGCTTCTGGTAGCTTTAGCCTTGACCCATTTGTATAAGTTATAAGAAAATACACATGAGGAAGCTAAAAGCAAGAATGTGACTTCTTGAGGTAACCAGTTAACACCCATGGAGTATCTGAGATCTAGAAGAAACTGGATCAGTTCCATAGAGTAGTCCAGAGGTTTTAGTGTGTGGTAACCATATTGCAGCAGCACTGTGGGAACATGAGACCAATCCCAGGCAGCCTGAACATACTCCATGACCTTGAAACTGGCAGCT
>NW_006922025.1:1864057-1869005 GCF_000298275.1 Orycteropus afer afer | reverse complement strand
TCTTCCTTCCGAGGAGTGGCTGGTGGGTTTGAACCGCCAGCCTTCTGGTTAGCAGTCAAGTGCCTTAGGCACTACACTACCAGAGCTCTGTGAGAAAGGGTAGTGATACATAATATTGGTAAGGGAGCTATAATGGGTCAATCAGGAAAGGGCCTAGTATGTGAGATGAAGTCTCACCATCCTCACTTCTAAGGCACATTTTGGCTGTACTTCTTCCAAGACAGATTTGTTCATTCTTCTGGCAGTCCACGGTATATTCAATATTCTTTCCCAACACCATAATGCAAATGCATTATTTCTTCTTCTCTCTTCCTTAATTGATACCACTAGTACCTCCTCCCAAGATGCCACTAGTACTTCCCCTCCAAGTTGTGACAACCAAATATGTCTCCAGACATTGCCAAATATTTCCTGGTGCCAAAATTTTGGAACCATTGACCTATTTGAAGGGTCAGGGATTGTTTTCAACAATTGTTTCTGTAAGTATGAACACATCATGTTGGGGGTGATGAGTAGCAATTAAAGGATTTTAAGCTAAAAAAGGCTAGTCAATCTGAGATTTTGTAACAATCACTCTGGGTGCTCATAAGGAGAATAGCATGAAGGGGTCAACATGAGACCAGTTATGGAGTCATTTTATTATCTAGGCATACATTGATGAAATCCAGAAATAATATCCAAAATTGACAGTGGGGAGAAAATAAGGAGACAAACTTGAGAGCAATTTAGGAGTTAGAATGAAGAAGACTTTTCTTTGTGGGAAAAAACCCCAGCAATCTGCTCCCTTAAAGATTTACAGCCTAGGAAACCATATGAGGCAGTTCTGCTCTGTCCTATAGGAACACTAAGAGTCAGAATTGACAACACCAACATGGAGTTTCTAACTTTTGATATTGTGTGGATGGTGATGCTGCTCGTGCAAGATAAAAACACAGGGAGATGGGCAAGTTATTAAGATAATGAGTTCACCTTTGGATAAGTTAATATTGAAATACCTGTAGACACCCAAATGGATTTGTTCCATATCGGTTGGAAGTGTATATCTGGAGCTCAGTTGAGAAGGACAGACAGTCGAGAAGATAGCCTCCTTGGGACTCAGCCCCTTCCTAAGTATGTTGTTTCATGAAGGAGAAAACTACTTCTGGACTCTTTCAGCCAGGCTATTTGTGAGCTAATATCATCTTACTTCCCAAAATTTGTCTTCTCTATCAAATAAGGTTTGACTATAAGACCTAAAGCCCAAGTGGTCATTCTTATTGGCTGAAGACCACACTATTTCTCTGACCTCTTTCATCATTTTAACCACAGCTCTCCTGTTAGGGAACATGTCCTCAACCATCCTTCACAGGGTGGTTCTTAACACTTTAATGACCCAATTATTTTCTGCTTTTAATTTTTTGGTGATACTGCGTGTTTTCATTAATGGAAAGATGATGAATCATTATGTCTGAATTTTTGGTGGGTACTATGGATTCTTTTTTTTTTTTTTTTTCTTGCCTTGTCCCACTATCCTACCATTACAGTCCTGAGGAGAATATTTTTTCCCTAAAATTCTACCTCCAGAGTCCACAGGGATATATATGTCCCAAATAAAAATTTTCTAAATCTTAATTTTTCCTACTAAAATTTCAGACACCTCATACAATTCCCTGTTAAAATAGTAATTTAAGACATGAACCCAATTCTTTGTTTTCAAATTATTATGCAACCCCTTGTTAATGGCTGTATGTACTGACAATGAGAAAACAGCTTTCCAAGAAATGTGAGAGGAAGGAAATATAGATGGGTAATCATATATCCCAATGGGCAACCTTATAGCCCAATGGCCTTGAAAGGGTTAAAGAAAACACTACTAGAAAAGGGTAGTGTTTTCTTCAGGAAGATTTTGGGTGGTAATATTTCAGAATGAGAAACTTGTCCTCCTACCACGACAATTGCTGACTCTCCCCTTTAATTGTTGAAAACAATCCCTGACCCTTCAAATAGGTCAATGGTTCCAAACTTTTGGCACCAGGAAATATTTGGCAATGTCTGGAGACATATTTGGTTGTCACAACTTGGAGGGGAAGTACTAGTGGCATCTTGGGAGGAGGTACTAGTGGTATCAATTAATAAGGAAGAGAGAAGAAGAAATAATGCATTTGGATTATGGTGTTGGGAAAGAATATTGAATATACCATGGACTGCCAGAAGAATGAACAAATCTGTCTTGGAAGAAGTACAGCCAAAATGTGCCTTAGAAGTGAGGATGGTGAGACTTCATCTCACATACTTTGGACATATTATCTGAAGGGATCAGTCCCTGGAGAAAGACATCAGGCTTGGTAAAGTAGAGGGTCAGCAAAAAAGAGGAAGACCTTCAACGAGCTGGATTGACCCAGTGGGTCAAGCATAGCAGTGATTGTGAGGCTGGTGCAGGATGGGGCAGTGTGTCATTCTTTTGTACACAGGGTTTCTATGGAACTGACTGATGGCACCTAACAACAAGAACACTAATGACACCTAGTGAGTAAAGACTAGTTCTAAGCAAGATCTCAACAACCAAGAATTACCTGGCCACAAATGCCATTAATACTAAGGTTGAGGAGCTCATTAATAGAGAATGTGCATTGGACTAGTGACTAAGATATAGTTTCCCCTTTACTATTCTTCCAAATGACAATCTTTATTGGAGTTATGCTGTTTTCCTCCATTGCTTTGTATACGAGTTTTGATTTGTCTTGCATTATTATAATGCCCTATTGGACATAGAATTGGAGGAAAAAATGCACATCACCCAGAAAGATGGATCTTGATATCCCCTATGCATTAGCTAGTATGTCACCTGCTTGAAAAGAGGGCTTATTGTATAATTTTCACAGTTTTGAAATGTATTAAAAGAAGTGAGTATGTTTTCTAGACAAAAATGGATAGAATGGCCAATTATTTTATTTGATTATTTCTTCCAACCTGGATTTTCTGGGAACCATCCCCTAATACTACGCTTAGTTACCATAAGGTAAAGAATTTTATACAATATGGCACTGTTCCCCCAACTAACAGAAGACTAAACCAGGGTCAGATAGCTCAAGCGAATGAACCAACAGAATGGATTCTTGATGACTTTCAATTGAGGCCAAAATATTTCAGTCCAGTTTGGCTTTTTGGTTGAACTAAAGAAATGAAAACTTGGGATAGGATACTAGTGACCATTTTTCTGCCATATGGACTGGAAAATAGAAAAGCTTAGGTGGAGTATGGCTAAAAAATGACACCTACACATAGAGGAGAGTAGAGGGACTGGGAGAGAGTTCTGACAGTGGGTTGCTTGTTATTAGTAGAGGAACTGGGAGAGAGTTCTGACAGTGGGTTGCTGGCTCTGGCTGCAGTCCTGATCTTAGAAGTGTGAGATTCTCCAGTGTCCTTATGGAATACTTCCCTCTATGAATAAGCTGGGAGCTCAGGTAGCGTAGTGCCTAAGGCACTTGACTGCTAACCAGAAGGCTGGCGGTTCAAACCCACCAGCTACTCCTCAGAAGGAAGGTTGGGCAATCTACTTCCGTAGTGATACTGTCTCAGAAACCCAAGGAGGGGTCGCTATGAGTAGGGTCCAATATGATGGCACATAACAAGAAGAAGAACATGAATAAGCTGGTTCAATTGTAAACATAAAGTTGTATATTTGTGATCAGGCAATACACTACTATAGCTTTATTTTTTATGAAACAATATAACTTAGCCAATTTCCAGGCCAATAAATATAAAAAGAGTGTATTTCTTTCTTTCTTTTTTTAATTGTGATTTGGGTGAAAGTTTACAGAGCAAGTTCATTTTCCATGTAGCAGTTTATACACATTTTGTTGTATGACATTGACTGCAATTCCCCACAACATAACAGCTCTCTTCCCAGTTCTTCCCTGTACTTACCTCTTCCCTGTGTCCTCTTCTCCTATGCACTCCCATCCCGCAAGCCACCTTCCTCTACAAACACTGCCCTTCTGTTCTCCCATGATTTATCTACCCAAGGTAGATGTTCACCCCATATGCCTTGTATTTCATTTTTTATGAATGCACTGTGATTTATTCAACAGGTCTTCCTTACTAATGACATTGAGGATTACAATAAACTTTCCTACAATGAACATCATTGAGCATAAAATTTTATATTTGCACAATTATCTTTTTCTCATAAATTCTTTAAAGTCAAATTGCTAGGTCAAAGGGTATTTTCATTAAAAATTATTACACATACTGGCATGTTTTCCCTCAAAACTATTGTATTACTTTAAACTCTCATTAACCATAATTGTTGTTGTTGTTATTTGCCATCTAATTGGACCTGACTCATAGTGACCTTTCCTTGGGTTTCCAAGGCAGTATCACTATGGATAAGTATATTGCCCAACCTTCCTTCTGAGGAATGTCTGGTGGGTTTGAACTGCCAGCCTTCTGGTTAGCAGCCAAGTGCCTTAGGCCCTATTCTCCATAATTAGGAGATGTTATATCCCCAAAATTATTGGCAACACTAGGTACTTTAAGTACTTTAAGTATTTGAAATATGAAGGAAAATTTCATACTACATTTTATAATTTGAATCACCAATAACAATGAGCATATATTGATATATTTATTGATGATTTGTATTTGTATTTTGTATGTTGCCTCATCATATCCTTTGAGCATTTTTTTAACAGAGAGTTTATATTCTTATTAAAGATTTATAAGCAATCTTTATCCATTTATTTATTAGGGCCATTTACTCTATTGTATGTGTGGCAACCTTTTTTTTCCACTTAGTACTCTTTTCCTTTTAGCTTTGACCTTGTATACATACAGAGATATTAAAAGAGCAAGACACTTCTAAAGCTTATGTAGTCAGATTTCTCAGTTTTCTATTTATGAAAATAAAGGTGATAACATTAAGCCATACCTTATTCTGGGATTTTAATATTTTATTTAAAAATATTTG
>NW_006922025.1:1851349-1862607 GCF_000298275.1 Orycteropus afer afer | reverse complement strand
GATTTTTGTTTTCTTTATGTTGAGGTATAATCCATACTTAATAAAGGCTGTAGTCTTTGATCTTCATCAGTAAGTGCTTCAAGTTCTTCTTGATTTCAGCAAACAAGGTTGTATCATTTGGATATAGAAGATAGTTAATGAGTCTTCCTCTAATCTTGATGCTGAGTTCTTCCTCATATAGTCTAGCATCTTAGATTATTCACTTAGTACACAGATTGAATCCAAAAAAAAAAAAAAAAACAAACTCACTATCATCAAATTGGATCCGACTCATAGAGACCCCTCCTTGCATTTCCAAGGCAGTATCACTATGGAAGTTGATTGCTCAATTTTCCTTCCGAAGAGTAGTTGGTGAGTTTGAACTGCCAGCCTTCTGGTTAGCAGTCAAATGCCTTAGGCACTATGCCACCAAAGCTCCTAATAAGTATGGTGAAAAGATACAACCCTGGCACATACCTTTCCTCATTTTAAGACATGCAGTATCTCCTTGTTCTGTTCAAACGACTTGCTCTTGGTCTATGTACAGGTTTCTCATGAGCACAATTAAGTGTTCTAGAAGTCCCATTCTTTTCAATGTTATCCATAATTTTTTTATAATCCACACTGTTGAATGCCTTTCCATAGTCAATAAAACACAGGTAGACATCTTTCTGATATTCTTTGCTTTCAGCCAAGATCATCTGAGATCAGTAGTGATATCTTTCATTACACATCCTCTTTTGAAACCAGCTTGAATTTTTGGTAGTTCCCTGTTGATGTGCCATTGCAACAGTTTTTTAAAAATTATTTTCAGCAAAATTTTACTTGTGTGTGATATTAATGATACTGTGTGATAATTTCTGCATTCTTTTGGATTACCTTTCTTTGGGATGGGCACAAATATGGATCTCTTCCAGTCAGTTGGCCATGTAGCTGTCTTCCAAATTTCATGATATAGATGAATAAACACTTCCAGTGCTGCATCCCTTTGTTGAGAAATCTCAATGGCTATTCTGCCAATTTCTGGAGCCTTGTTTCGTCAATCCCTTCAGTGCAGTTGGGCTCTTGACCATATGCTACCTCCTGAAATGGTTTAACATAAATCAATTTTTTTTGGTAGAGTGACTCTGTATTCTGTTCTTCCCATGTTCTTTTGATGCTTCTTGCATTGTTCAATATTTTCCCCATAGAATCCTTTAATACTGCAACCTGAGGCTTGAATTTTTTCTTCCGTTCTCTCAGCTTGAGAAATGCTCAGGATTTTCTTCACTTTTGGTTTTCTAACTCCAGGTATTAGCACATTTCATTATAATACTTTACCTTGTTTTCTTGAGCCACACTTTGCAATCTTCTGTTCAACTCTTTTATTACATCATTTCTTCCATTCAAAGCCAAACAATAGGCAGCCCTGTAATGTGAACAGTAATGACTGTGTGGAACATGTTCCTCAGAACATTCGACTATATGAGACCAGAAGGGCCACATTTGCCTGAAAATATAATTCAGAAGGCAGGAAGGGCAGAAAAACTGGGCACATGGAAACAAGGAACCTAGGATGGAAATGGGGAGAATGCTGACACATTGAAGGGGTTGCAACCAATGTCACAAAATAATCTATGAACACATTGTTGAAAGGGAAACTAATTTGCTTTATAAATTTCACCTAAATCACAATAAAGTGTTTTAAAAAAAAATTCTACTGGGACTTCATACTTTAAAAAGATAGGAAGTTTCATTTTGCCTCCTTGTGTTGGGTATTATAATTTATGGCACAGAGCACAGCTAGCCATTTTATTTCTCTCAGAGTAAGAAGAGTTTCTCAGAGCTTGATAATATTCCTTCCACGAGTGAAATATGTACTGCTTACCAAATATGCTTGGACATTCTCACCTTTTTAAGCTTCCTTGTTAATTTTGACCATGTGACTAGTTCTCATCAATGGACTATGAATACATGTGATATATGTCAGTCCTTGATTTGGAAATATAAGAACTTATAGATGACTGCCATGGATTTTATTTATATCAAGGTATTTGCTGCCACTTTGCAATGGAATGATTATTCTTCTCCACCCCTTTGACATCAGGCCAGATCTTGTGACTCTTTTTCACCATTGAAACGTTAGAAGAAATGAAGTGTGGCACTTCCAAGGAGAGCTCCAAGTTCCAACACTTTATTATTCATTTCACCTTTTCTCTCAATCTTAAGGCTGATATTGTCTAGATAGGGACTCTTACTTCAGCTTGAAATTGGTAGTGAAGAAGGTGTGGGCAGTGAACTCACAGTGAAATTGAAATAGGAAAAGAAGCAAATCACTGAGATTTTGGCATCATTTCTTTTTGTAGCATAACAGCTTGAGTTGAATACAGAAGTAAAATCAAACCAAACACACTGTCATCAAGTCAATTCCAACTCATAGTGACCCTTGAGGACAGAGTAGAACTGCCTCATAGAGTTTCCAAGGTTGTAAATTTTTACAAAAGCAGACTGCCTCATCTTTCTCCAGTGGAGCATCTTATAATTACTGACCTTTTGGTTAGCAGCTGAATGCTTTTACCACTATACAACCAGAGCTCCTGAATACAGAAATATGTACCTAAAATGTAGTCTAGTGGTAAGAAAGGGGGAAAAAAAACTCAGTCAAAATAAATATAAAGCATTGGTTCTGAGTTTGGGTAGGAATTTCTGAAAAACTGCTAATGAAGACCACAAAGAAATGGCTAACCATTTGATGAAAAGGGTTACTGTTGTTGTTCATGGCAACCCCATTTTTGTCAGGGTAAAACTGTGCACCAAAAGGTTTCCAGGTCTGTGACTTTCAGAAGCAGACCACCAGGCCTGTCGTCCTAGGAGTCTCTGAATACGTTTCAACCACTGACTTTTGTCTAACGGTTTAGTGTTTCACCAATTGTACTACTCAGGGACTCCTCATAAAATTGATACCTGAATTAAATTAGAAGACAGAGAATGTACCAAGTGAGCCTGTGAGGAAGAGTTTCAGAAACAGACTTAAATACATCTAATAAAGTATTATAATAAAAACAGATGAGCTCAAAAAATAATGAACCAGTTTTCAAGCATGGGTTTAAAGGAAATGAAGAGAATGCAGGGACTCTAAGAGTTACAGAATTTAAAGTTTAAAGTGGTTTTTGTCTGTTATTGGGAAATATAGAATAAAAATGTGGAGGTTGAAAGCAAGAGTGTGACTTCCCAGACCTTGAACAAACAAAAGAATATTAAAACACCCTAACTTCAAGGACCAAATAAAGATGTGACAGTAAAAAATACTCCTGCTATTTATTGTTAGATTTAAACTATTATTTTATTATGTTCATGGGTAAGGATTTTGGGCACTTCAGAGGAGGGACTACTTATCTTTGTTCCACAATTGACTAGGACTTCAGCTGCAATGACTCAAATGGGAGAAATGGCTGCAGTGACTTGACTGGGACCATAAGTCTGAAGCCTTGTTTCTTCTTTGCATCCACTGAAGCATCTTCACTCGCTTGTCTGATAGTTGGGCTGGATTGACTGGAATAGCTGCAGACTGGCAGGATTAACTATGTCTTTCCATGTGGCTTTTCCATGTAGTTAGCTTGAGTTTTCTCACAGCATGGCAGTTTCACAATAGTTAGACTTCTTACATAATGTCGTCAAAGAGACTAAGACTAAGGTGGAAATTGCCAGCTCTCTTAAGAAATACTCAGAACTAGCACAGTGTCACTGCCACCATAATCTAATGGTCAAAGAAGTCATGCCAACCCAGATACAAAAGGAAAGGAAATAGATGAGGTAGGTGCTGAAGAATTTGTGAACATCTTTCAATCTTCCCTTTGGCCACAAATAAATCCATATGCAAAATCCACCTTCTTCCAAGACTACTATAGTATCACCATTGTGACATTGGCTCAAATTCCACACATGATCTGATCATCTAACACCTCAGGTACAACAGTACATCAGGCTCTTTGGGTGTTGTTCCCTGTCTTACTTTCTTAGTGTTGCTATATAGAAACACTACAACCGGGTGGCTTTAACAAACAGAAATTTATTTTTTCACAGTTTAGGAGACTGGAAGTACAAATTTAAGGCTCCACTCCTAAAGGAAGATTTCTCCCTGTCAGCTCTAGAGGAAGGTCCTTGTCTTTCATCAGCTTCTGTTCCTCAATTCCTTGGCACTCTTCATGTGACATGGCATCTGTCTTCTCCTATCTGTGCTTGCTTGCTTCTGTGTCTAATATGCTGTTTCTATATGTCAAAAATGACTGGTTTAATACACACCCTACATTGATATGGCCTCATTAATATAATAAAGAAAGCCCTATTCCCAAATGAGATTACATCCCAAGTGGGATTGTGTAGGGAACTCTGAGGTTAGGCTTTACAACAATTTATTGGGGTCACAATTCTATCCATAACATTCCCTAATTAAAGTTTCTATTGTGCCTAAGACTTGTACATTAAAGTGTCAAGGTATGTATATCCCACATACACCCAACATGTATTGGAAAGAAAGAGATAGGATGCATATAGCAGTTAACTATCCATAGTAATTCTGAAATCTTTGATTTGGGCTGTTTTCCTCCCTAATAATGATTTTCCATGGATCTTGGTTCCCTCTTTTAAGGCATCTTCTTTTTCCTTTAGAAATAGATCAGGTTTTTCCTGAGTAGCCTTTTCAGTCTTCTTTCTTCCCATAGTAAGTTGGAGAGCTAAGGAACTCTTTGCAGTTAATACTGTTTCTGTTCCGTTTAGTAACTTGTCAGTACTTCCACCAATTGTTTTCTCTTAAATACTATGTGAATTTCTTATAAATCTTATTGAGGTTCCTGTCACTAAGCAAAGAGTACACCCAGAAATCTCTTGATGATAGCTCCTTCTCTGAGTCAAGGCTTTTAAACATCTTTACAACCTTAACATGCTGAGACATCTTTTTGTCTAGTTGAGAGGGTCCATGACGTATGCTTGTAAATATTTCTGAAGTATAAACAAAAGGTCTCACAGTTCCATTCTTGAAATGATCCTTCTTGGAGGCCATTTATTGTGTTGAGATATTTTTTCTGTGTTAAGAGTCTAAGAATAAGGAGTAGTTTTAATTTCAAAACTAGTAGGCTCTGGATACATTTTATTTTCTCAAAATTCTGATTGAAGTTGAAAAGTAAGGGATTGCTTTTAATGCTCACTTTATCTCTCAGTATTTTTTTTTTACACATAGTTAAAATCAGTTGGCACTTTCCGCGTTCTTCCTGGAAATCTCTTTCAGCCAATCCACAAGTTCATTATGTATATATTCTATTTTTCACATTACCTCAGGGAGCGTTGTTTCCAAAATTTCCACAATTGAGGACATATATCTCTTTGCCCTTTCTCCAGTCTCCAACAAAAATTCCTTCATTATAACTTATTGAGGCTCTTCTAGCTCTTGTCTGTGATACAATTCCAAAGCCAGTGTCACATGAATGTTATTACTGTTGTTGCTATTTGTTGTTGTTATTGTTGTTAGGTGCTGTCGAGTCACCTCAGACTCATAGCGATGCTATGCACAGCAGAATGAAACACTGCTTGATCTTCTTCTGCCAGCCTCACGATCCTTGCTATACATGAGCCCACCATCGCAGCCACTGTGTCAATCCATCTCATTGAGGGCCTTTCCCTTTTTTGTTGACCCTCCACTTTACCAAGCATGATATCCTTCTCCAGGGAATGGTTCTTTCTGACATGACCAAAGTAGCTGAGAGAAAGTCTGGCTATTCTCACTTCCAAGGAGCATTCTGACTGCACCTCCTCCAGGACAGATTTGTTAGTCTTTCTAGCAGACCATGGTACTCTTAGCATTCTTCTCCAACACCACAACTCAAAAGCATCAATTCTTCTTTGATCCTCCTTATTCATTGTCCAGCTCTCACATGCCTAAGAGGTGATTGAAAATACCATGGCTTGGGTTAGGTACACCTTAGTCTTCAAAGAGACATCTTTGCTCTCTACCACTTGTAAAAGGTCTTTTGCACCAGATTTGCCCAATGCAATACATCATCTGATGTCTTGATTGCTGCTTGCATTGGTGTGGATTGTAGAACCAAGAAATATGAAGTCTTTGACAACTTCAATCTTTTTTCTATCCATCATGAAGCTGTTTATTGAACCAGTTGTGAGAAATTTTGTTTTCTTTATATTGAGGTGTAATCCATATTGCAGACTGTAGTCTTTAACTTTCATCAGTAAGTATTTCAATTCATCTTCACTTTCAGCAAGCAAAGTTGTGTAGTCTGAGTATCACAGGTTATTAATGAGTCTTCCTCCAGTCCTGATGCCATGTTCTTCATATAACCCAGCTTCTCAGATTATTTTCTCAGCATACAAATTGAATAAATATGGTGAAAGAATACAACCCCGAGGAACTCCCTTCTTGATTTTAAACCATGCAGTATCCCCTTGAGGGGCTCTGGTGGCCTAGTCCCTCAGGCATCTGACTGCTAATGAGAAGGTTGGTGGTTCAAACCTACCAGCCACTCCTGGGACGGAAGATTGGGCAATCTACTTCCGTAGTGATACCACCTCAGAAACCCAAGGAGGGATTGCTAAGAGAGAGAGAAGAGAAAGTATCTCCTTGTTCTGTTCGAACAACAGCCTCCTGGTCTAAATACAGGTTCCTCATGAGGACCATTAAGTGTTCTGGAATTCCCATTCTTCTCAATGTTATCCACAATTTGTTATGAGCCACACAATCAAATGCTTTTGCATAGTAAATAAAACATAAGTAAATATCTTTCTGGTATTCTTTGCTTTCATCTAAGATCTATCTGACATCAGCAATGATATCCCTCATTCCATGTCCTTTTCTGAATCCAGCCTGCATTTCTGGAAGCTCTCTTTCAGTACACTGCTGCAACAGTTTTTGAATTATCTTCAGTAAGTTTTTACTTGCATGTGATATTAATGATATTGTTTGATAATTTCCACATTCTGTAGGATCACCTTTCTTTGTAATGGGTACAAATATGGAATCTCTTCCAGTCAGTTGGCCAGGTAACTGTCTTTCAAATCTCTTGGCATAACCAAATGAGTTCCTCCAGTATGGAGTCCATTTGTTGAAACATCTCAGTGGGTATCCCGTCAATTCCTGGAGCCTTGTTCTTTGCCAATTCCTTCAGTGCAGCTTCAACTTCTTCCTTCAATACCATTGGTTCTTGATCATATGCCACCTCCTGAAATGGATAAACATTGACCAATTTTTTTTGGTACAGTGACTGTGTATTCCTTCCATCTTCTTTTGATGTTTCCTGCATCATCCAATATTTTGCCCATAGAATCTTTCAATAATGCAACTTGAGGCTTATTTTTTTTCCTCAGTTCTTTCAGCTTGAGCAATGCCAATTGTGTTATTCCCTTTTGGTTTTCTAATTACAGATCTTTTCACATTTCATTATAGTAATTGACTTTGTCTTCTTGAGCTGCTCTTTGAAATCTTCTGTTCAGCTCTTTTATCGTGTCATTTCTTCCACTTGCTTTAGCTACTCTCTGTTCAAGGGCAAGTTTCAGAGTCCCTTCTAGCATATATTTTGGTCTTTTCTTCCTTTCTTGTTTTTTTAGTGATATCTTGCTTTCTTCATGGATGATGTTCTTGATGTCATCCCACAGTTCCTCTGGTTTTTGGTCACTGGCATTCAAAGCATTAAATGTATTCTTTAGATGGTCTCTAAATTCAAGAGGAATATATTTAAAGTCATATTTTGGTTCTCCTGGACTTATTTTAATTGTCTTCAACTTCAACTTGAACATGCATATAAATAGTTGATGGTTTGTTCTACAGTCGCTTCTGGCCCTGTTTTGGCTGAAGATATTAAACTTCTCCATCACCTCTTGCCACAGATGTAGTCAATCTGATACCTGTATAATCCATCTGGTGAAGTCCATATGTGTAGCTGTCATTTATGTTGTTGAGAAAAGTATTTGCAATGAATAAGTTGTTGGTCTTGCAAAATTCTATCATGCAATCTCCAGTGTTATTACTATTACCAAGGCCATATTTTCCAACTACCAGTACTCTTCTTTGTTTTCAACTTTTGCATTCCAGTCACCAGTGATAATCAAACACATCTTGATTTCATATTCAGTCAATTTTAGACTGCAGAAGTTGGTAGAAATTTTCAATTTCCTCTTATTTGTCTTTGGTGATTGGTGCATAGATTTGAATAGTATTAACTGGTTTTCTTTGTAGGCATATGGATATTATCCTATTACTGACAGCATTGTACTTCAGGACAGATCTTGAAACAGTCTTTGTGACAATGAATGTCACACCATTCCTCTTCAATTTGTCATTCCTGGCATAGTAGATCATGTGGTTGTCTGAATCAAAATGGTCAAATCCAGTCCATTTCAGGTCACTAATCATTAGGATATTGATCTTTATGCGTTCCATTTCATTTTTGGCAACTTCCAATTTTCCTGGAGTCATACTTCATACATTCCATGTTCCAATTAATGGATGTTTGCATCTGTTTACTTATTTTGAGTTGTGCCCCATCAGCCAAAGGAGGTCCCAAAAGCTTTACTCCATCAATATTGTTAAGGTTGTCTGTACTCTGAGGAGTCAGCTCTTCCCTAGTCACATTTTGAGTGCCTTCCGATCTGATGGGCTCATCTTCCAGCACTATATTGGACAATGTTTCAGGGCTATTCGTAAAGTTTTCCAGTAATATATCAGACAATGTTACACTGCTATTCATCAGGTTTTCACTGGCTATTGATTAAGATGTGGATGGCCTCTTTTTTCTTCCAAGTCTTTCTTAGCTCCACTGAAACCTGTCCACCATGAGTAACCCTGCTGGCATTTTGCAACACTGGTGGCCTATCCTCCAGCCTCACAGCAACACACAAGCCACCACCACAGGATGACAAACTGACAGACAAGTTCATCTCTCTTAGTTGTTCCTAACAGCTCTGTGCCCTCCTATCCAGGGCTCAGCCTTAAAATAAAGCTGTTCTGAAGCAGTCCTAATTTTGCTATTGTCATCAAGTTGCTTCTGACTCATAGTGACCCTATGTACAACAGAACAAAACACTGTCTGACCCTTCACCGTCCTCACAAGGCTGTCAGCCAATTTTCACCTCTCTTTATGAAGTTTTCCAATAATATACCAGACAGTGCTTCACTGATATTCATAAGGTTTTCAGTTGCCAATTCTTTCAGAAGCAGATGACCCCATCCTTCCCAATTTGTCTTAGTCTGGAAGCTCCACTAAAACTTGTCCACCATGGGTCAGTCTGCTGGTATTTTAAATACCAGTGGCATAGCCTCCAGCCTCATGGCAACACACAAGGTACCACAGTACAACAAACTGGCAGATGAGTGGTGGGTCACGTGAATAGGATTTCTTAATGGCAGCATCCAATTCCTGGACCTATTTACAACAATATAGAACAACAAATTAAAATCAAGACACTTGACATCACCACTCAGAAACTAAACCAGAAATAGAGGCTCAAAGTAAGCTCATAAAATAGAGTACACAGAGAAATTAGGGAGTCAATCTGAAGATGACGCCAGCAACAAAGCTAATAGAGGGAATAAAAGTTTTAACAACAAAACTTCCAAATAGAGAGGATGACAGGACAATGTCTTTATAAAACTGACTGTTCCAAACTTAGGAAGATAAGAATTTACTTCAGGGTAACCACAAAGAAAATTAACAATCCTCCTAAAGAAACTCAAAAAGAAGAAAAACACATGGGCTTAGTAAGCATAAAACCAACAATAATGAGGAAAACAGAAGAAACACTTGATAAAAAAAAACGAGCTCACCACAGAAAAATATCTGGAAGAGGGAAATCACCAACAACACAACAAAAAACAAAATAGAATGATAGCAATAAACTCATACTTATCATTAATTAAGCTCAATGTGAATGGACTAAATACACTAGTCAAGAGAAAGAGAATGGCACACTGGATAAGAAAAGAAGAACCATCGATATGCTGCACACAAGAGACCCACCTTAGACACAAAGGTAAATATAAATTAGAAATTAAGGGGTGGAAAAAATATATCAAGCTAATGGCAACTAAAGTAGAGCAGGAGTGACAATATTAACTTCTGATAAAATAGATTTTATGGTGAAAAACAGCATAAGGGACAAAGAAGGACACTAGATGATGCTAAAAGTGTCAATTGACCAAGAGGACATTACCATAATAAATATCTATGCAGCCAATGCAAAAGCTCCAAGACACATAAAGAAAATATTAACTGAATTGAAAGGAAAAATAAACAACTCTACAATAGTCATAGGAGGCTTCGACATACCATGTTCAAGGAGGGACAAAACAACTAGAAAAAAACTCAACAAAGATGCAGAACTCAACACAATCAATCAACTTGACTTCATAGACATATACAGAGCACTCCACCCAACAAAAGCAAACACACATTCTTCTCCAATGCACATGGATCATTCTCCAGAATAGACCATATGTTAGGACACAAAAAAAAAAACCTCAAGAAATTAAAAAAACATTGAACTACCACAAAGCATCTTCTTAGATTACAATGCTATAAAATTAGAAATAAATAATAGGAAGCCCAAGGGAAAAAAATGAAACATGTGGAAACTGAATAATACACTTCTCAAAAACTACTGGGTAAAAGAAGAAATAAAGTGTGAAATTAAAAAAAAAAATTCCTATAAATAAATGAGAATGAAGATACAACTTACCAAAATCTTTGGGACACAACAAAAGGCGTACTCAGAGATGAGTTTATAGTAATAAATGCACACATCAAAAAAGAGGAAAAAATAAATTCAACCCTTTAACTCAACACTTCCAACAATACAAAAAGAGCAACAACAACAACAACAACAACAACAAACACAGTATCCAGAAGTAAGGAAATAATAAAGATCAGAGCAGAAATAAACAAAGCAGAAAACAAAACAAAAAACAATACAGAAAATCAACAAATCAAGGAGCTGGTTCTTCACAAAGATTAACAAACCACTGGAAATTTAACAAAGGAAAAGAAAGAGAAGATGCAAATAACATGAACGATAAACAAAAAGGGTGACATCACAACAGAACCAACTGAAATAAAAAAAGATAGTAACAACATTATGGAGATCTATACTCCAACATATTTAAGAACCTGGAAGATGTGGACAAGTTTCTAGACACACAAGACCTACCTAAACCATCCTAGTCAGAGATAGAATGCTTGAACAGACCCATAACAAAGGAAGAAATTGAGAAAGTCAAAAAAAAAAAAAAAAAAAAAAAAACC
>NW_006922025.1:1849377-1850719 GCF_000298275.1 Orycteropus afer afer | reverse complement strand
GGGTTTGAACCACCAGCCTTCTAGTTAGCAGGCAAGTGCCTTAGGCACTATGCTACCAAAGCTCCCAAGTGGTGTTAGGACCTAAGAATTAGCCTAAAAGTTGACCCTGCTAGCCAGGGGCTGCACAGAGGACTGGTGGCTGGTGAATAATAGGGGAAGCAGCGAAGAGGAGGGCGGGCTGAGGTGTGGACTTTTGCCTATCTGGAGGGTGCAGGCATTTGAATGTTTACAAGCAGTTAGACCATTTTGGATATTTAAAGCGACAACATTCTTCCAGATTCCAGGGACTTAAGAATAGGCTCAACTTGCTGGGAACCACAAGGACATTCCAGATCCCAATGACTGGAAAGTTAACAGACATCTAAATACAAGAACATCACAATGTCTTGGAGAAAACACATCATCACAGTCCACACAAAGAAGCAAGATAAAGCAGTACAAACAAGGGGGCAGGATACAGACCCAGAACACATCCCTGAGGAAGAAGCAGCATTGGAACTCCCTGATAAGGAAGTCAAAAGAATTATATTTAGGTATTTTCAAAGGACTGAGATACAGATCAAGGAAAACACTGACAGAACTAAGGAAAACACAGACAAAACCCTACAACAATTTCAGAAGAAAATATAAGAACAAAATGACAAAATAAATGAAAAATTAGAAATGATACAAAATCTACAGATAAAAATACAGAAGATTAATACTAAATATTTAGACATAGATAACACATTCAAAGGACAAAGGAGTAGAATTGAATCAATGGAAGACAGAATTAATGAGTTTGAAGGCAAATACCTTAATATTTCTTTGGAAAGGGCTCAATCAGAAAAAAGATCAAAACAAAAGGAAGAAAACCTAAGGTTCATGTGGGACATCATTAAAAGGAATAACCTACATGCAGTCGGAATTCCAGAACAGGAAGAGAGAAAGAAAACCACTGAGAAAATTGCCCATGATTTGTTGGATGAGAACTTCCCTGATATGGAAAGATGAGAATATACCCATTCAGGAAGACCAATGAACCCTTTTGCACATACAGTACTGCATTGTCAGTGAAGGTAAATATGGATATATGGATGGATAGATGGGTGGACAGGCTGAACTATTGGGTATGTCTATGCAGGGTGGAGTGTGCCCATGACCATGTATAAAATTGGCAGACAATGTTTCCACAAGTGTATTGGTATGTTCTGTAAGAATTCTCAGACAAATAGTAGAGCTGACAAGGGACAAGGTTGTAGTCACTTTTTGGCCACAGCCAGCTACGCAGAGGGAGCAAGTATTTGGACCTGTGGGCTTGGGACCATAGTCACAGGGAACATCAAGCTCAATTGGCATAACA
>NW_006922025.1:1843332-1848757 GCF_000298275.1 Orycteropus afer afer | reverse complement strand
GAAAGTGAATTTGCTCTGTAAACTTTCACCCAAATCACAATAGTAATAATAATAATAATACACCATGACCAAGTGGGATTTATACCTGCCACGCAAGGATGGTTCAACATCAGGAAAACAATCAATGTAATCCACCACATAAACAAACAAAAGAACCATATGATCATATCAATTGATGCAGATTGATAGAAAGCATTCAATAAAATCCAACACCGATTCCTATTCAAAACTCTCAGCAAAATAGGAATAGAAGAGAAAATCCTCAACATGATAAAGGGCATATACACAAAACCAACAGCCAACATTGTTGTTAATGGAAAAAGACTCAAAGCATTCCCCTTGCAAATGGGAATCAGGCAAGGATGCCCTCTATCACCACTTCTATTCAATATTGTATTCTAAATCCTAGCCAGGGCAATAAAGCAAGAAAGAGAAATAAAAAGCATGCAAATTGACAGAGAAGAAGTAAAGCTATCTCTATCCACAGATGACATGATCCCTTACATAGAAAACACAAGAGACTCAGCAAAAAAAATTACTGGAACTAAAAGAAAGTTTCAGGAAAGTGACAGGATACAAGGTTAACATGCAAAATCAGTTGGAATCCTCTACATCAACAAAGAGGCCTCTGAAAAGGAAAACAATATCATTTTCAATAGCTACCAAAAAGATAAAATATTTAGGAATGAATTTTACCAGAGACACAAAAGACCTATACAATGAAAACTATAAAACACTACTACAAGAAACTACAAAGGATCAATATAAATGGAAGAACTTGCCTTGTTTATGGATAGGAAGACTGAATATTGTGAAAATGTCAATATTACCCAAAGCAATCTACCCATTCAATGCCATCCTGATCCAGATACCATCAACATTTTTTAAGGACATGGAAAAAACAATCACTAATTTCATGTGGACAGGAAAGAGACCTTGGATAAGCAAATAACTGCTGAAGAAGAGAAGCAAAGTAGGAGACCTCACACTCCCAGACCTCAAAACCTACTATACAGCCACAGTAATCAAAACAACGTGGAATTGGTGTAATGATAGACAGATAGGCCAATGGAACAGAATCGAAAACTCAGAAATAGACCCATCCATCTATGGACAGCTGATCTTTGACAAAAGCCCAAAACCCAATAAATGGGAGAGAGATAACCTCTTTAACAAATGGTGCTGGCAAAATTGGATATTCATTTGTAGAAAAATGAAATAAGACCCATACTTTACCCCACACACAAAAATGAACTCAAGTGGATCAAAGATTTAAATGTAAAACCTAAAACTATAAAGCTCATCAAAGATAAAATAGGAGCAAATTTCAGGGCCCAATACCTCATAAATAGACTATCAACCCAAAATGCATAGGCAAGGGAAGAGAAACTAGATCACTGGGAACTTTTAAAAACTAAATTCTTATGCACATCTAAAGAATTCTCCAAAAAGGTAAAAAGAGAACCTACAAATTGACTATGACATATCTGACAAGGGACTTACCTCCAAAATTTATAGAAAACTTCAACACCTCAACACCAAAAAGACTAACAATCCAAATAAAAAATGGGCAAAGAACATTAATAGACAATTCACTAAAGAAGATATACTGGTGGCCAACAAACACATGAGAAAATGCTCACAATCATTAGCGATTAGAGAGATACAAATCAAACCAACAATGAGCTATCATCTCACCCCAGCAATAATTGCTAACAAAGTTCAACAAGTCAGAAAATAAGAAACGCTGGCAAGGATGTGGAGAGATTGGAACTCTCATGCACTGTGGTAGGACTGTTAAATGGTACAACCATTATGGAAATGATGTAGTGTTTCCTTAAAAAACTGAAAATAGAAATGCCATTAGATCCAGCAATTCCATTACTAGGAATATATCCTAAAAAGGTGAGAGACAGAATATGACTAGACATATGCACACCCATGTTCATTGCAACACAATTCACTGTAGTGAAGAGATGGAAACAACCTAAATGCCCTTCAACGAGTGAAAGGATAACCAAACTATGGTACATTCACACAATGGAATACTTCACAACATTAAAGAATAATGAAGAATACATGAATCATCTCACAACATGGATGAATTTAGAGGACATTATGCTGAGTGAAATAAGTCAGTCTCAAAAGGACAAATATTGTATGAGCCCACTATTGTAAGAAGTTAAGGAAAGGTTTATTCAGGGAAGAAAATTCACTTTGTTGGTTACTGGGGATGGGAGGTAAGAGGAGAGAAAATCTCAGAGTAGTTGGAGGTCACATGTTGATTTGGGTGAGGGGAGGGACAGGATGGAAAGAGTCTGTGACCACTATGGTGACATTGGGGTAAGGAAAGACACTGAAATGTACACAAAAGGTACAGACAACAAAGGCAAATGCTAGTACATGTACAGTACTGCAGTATCACTACCACTAAACACCAGGCTATGGATAAATGCATAAATAGGTGAAAAGATCAAGTGGGTATAGGAGAACAGGAATATACCCTACAGCAAGGATAGATTTGGCTGAAGATAATCTTACATACGCACTTGTGCTACAAAATTCACCACTTACATTACAGAAGCAACAGAAGACAGGGTTGGAGTAACTTCTCAGAGACAACCAAACATCTTGTGAGAGAGAATCACCAGGTCTGTAGACTCAGGACCATGGTCTTGGAGGATATCATGCTCAATTGGCACAACATAGTACATAAAAATTGTGTTCTACAACCTACTTTTGTGAATAGCGACTGGGGTCTTAAAAACTTTCTAGCAGCCATCTAAGATGCAACTATTGGTCTCCTCTTGTCTGGAGCAAAGAAGAGTGAAGAAAATCAAAGTCATCAGGAAAAAATTAGTCCAAAGATCAGATGGACCATGAGGACCTTAGCCTCCATGACCCCAAGATCAAAAGAACTAGATGGTGCCTGGCTACCAAAGCTCTCAGAAAGGGATTAAAACTGTAGATCCTAGATAGAGTGGGAGAAAAAATGTGGAACAAAATTCAAAAACACAAAAATGACCAGAATTACTGGTCAGATAGAGACTGGTGGAATTCCCAAGACTATGGTTATCTTTCGGGTCTAGAAATGGATTCACTACCATGGACTGGCTCTCAGGCCAACAGTAGAAAGATCTACATGCAGAACATGTACCCCAGGGCAATGCACCCATCTACTCTAGGGAAATGCCCTCCTTGGATCATTCAGCCATGAGACAGCAAAGAGTTAGCATTTACATAGAGGGAAAGCTGGACAGACAGGAATGCACAGTTAAGAAGGGAGCAGGGAAGGGGTGGTCACAGGGAGGAGAGGGGAGGAGAGTTTTTTATGGTTGGGGACTGTAATTGGGGCTGTGAATCGGATGTGTGTGAACTGTTGAATATAAGACTAGTTTGCTTTGTAAATCTTCACACAAAGTGCAAAAAAAAAAAAATGCTGTTTACAAGAGATACATGGTAGACACAAAAAGAAAAATAAGCTAAAAATCAAAGGATGGAAAACATATCAAGCAAATGGCAACTGAAAAGAACAGAAGTGGCAATGTTAATTTCTGATAAAATAGACTTTAAGACACAAACCAGCAAAAGATGAAAGGAAGGGCATTGTTTAATATATAAAATATTAATCCAACAAGAGGGCATGACTCTAATAAATCTCTATGCACACAATGAATGGGAACCAAAACACATACATCAACTTCAACAGAATTGAAAAAAGAAAAAGAAAATTCCCCAGTAATAGTAGGAGACCCTAATATACCACTTTCAATGAAGGACAGAGCAACTAGATACAACAACAAAGAAACAGAAGGTCTAAACACCATCAACCAACTAGACCTCAGATGAGTACAGAACACTCCACTCAACAACAGTACAATTATACATTCTTTTCCAGTGCACATGGGACTCTCTGTAGAATAGATACTATGTTAGGCCACATAGCAAGCCTCAGTAAATTCAAAAACATTGAAATACTACAAAGCATCTTCTCAGATCACAATACTATAACATTAAAAATCAACAACAGGAAAATCAAGAAAATAAAATTAAATACGTGGAAACTGATTCACACCCTGCTTAAAACTACTGGGTGAGAGAAGATATAAGAAAATGAAATAAAAATAAAATCTTTGAATCAAACAAGAATGAAAGCACACATATCTTAGTTCTCTAGTGGTGCTATAATAGAAATACCACAAGTGCACAGCTTTACCAAAAAGAAATTTATTCTATTTCAGTTTAGGAGGCTAGAATTCCAAACTCAGAGTACCAGCTTTAGGGGCTGGGTGAAGGCCCCTCACCCTTATGCTTCAGCTCTTCCTCTTGTACCAGGTCCCCTGGAGCTGGGAGTGTCACCTAACTTCATGCGGCTCCTGGCTGCTTAGGCTGATGAACCCCAGATCAGCAGGTAAAATGGTCCAATCCCAAGATTAACAGGGAACACAGTAGGCCACTGGTTCAAGTCCAGGAGCTGGAGATGGGGACTTGACTAAATGCAGGATCCAGATGTTCCAAAAATCTAGGGACTTTTTCAAAGCTTCTCCATATATACTGAAATCAGGCTACACTACAAAGGCAACTAATTAGCTGGTCACAGCAGATTCCACCATGGAGTTGATTACACCACATCCAATCTTACCATTGGGAATAACTACACACAGGTGCCTAGTCAGTCAAAATGATGGCCCAGCCAAACTGACACAGAACTTTAGCTACCGCAATACCAAAACCTCTGGGATACAGTAAGATCAATGCTCAGAGGAAAATTTATAGCCATAAATGCACACATCAGAAAAATAGGAAAGAACTACAATTAACTCTTTAACCTAACATCTCCAATAATTAGAAAAAGAACAGCAAAACTTTTAAAAAGCCTACAGTCACCAGGAGAAAGACAATAATAAAGATTCTAGCAGAAATAAATGAAACAGAAAAATAATAGAAAAAAAATCAATGAGTCTAGATTGGTTATTTGAAAGGATTAATAAAATTGACAAATCACTGGCAAATTTAACAAATAAAATGAAGGACAAAATGTAAATAACATGAAGGAGAAATGAAACAGGTGATGTTACAACAGAACCAACTGAAAGGAAAAGGATAAAAACAGAATACTATGAAGAACTGTACTGTAACAAATTTGAAAACCAAGAAGAAATGGAGAAGTTTCTAGTAACATTACCTACCCACCCTAACACAATCTGAAGTAGAACATTTGAATACACTCACTACAAAAGAAGAAATTGAATAGGTCCCAACAACAACAACAAAAGTCCTGCCTGGATGGCTTCACTGGCATTTTTTTTTTTTTTTCTCACTTTTATTTATTTATTTATTTATTTATTTATTTATTAGGATTTGGGTGAAGATTTACAGAGTAAATTCACTTTTCATACAGCAGTTCACATATACTTTGTCTCAT
>NW_006922025.1:1841641-1842562 GCF_000298275.1 Orycteropus afer afer | reverse complement strand
TGGCAAAGAAGAAATAAAACTATCTCTATTCAAGATGGTATGATCCTATATGTAGACAAGTCTAGGCTCAACAAGAAAACTATTGAAGGACTCAGCAAAGTAGCAAGGTACAGAATCAACATACAAACATCAGTCCAATCCCTGGACAAACACAGAGATCTTTAAATAGGAAACTGGGGGTGGGGGTGGGGGGGCAGAATATCGTTTATAATAATCACCCAAAAGCTAAAGTACTTAGGAAATCTAACCAGAAACACAAAAGACAAAGAAAACTACAAACTGCTACTACAGGAAACATACATAATACAAATCTACATAAATGTAAGAATGTAGCATGCTCAAGGATAGGAAGTATTAACATGGTGAAAATGTGAATATTACTACAAGTGATCTACAGATATACTGCAATACTGACAGATTTTACCATCATACTTTAAAGAGATGGAAAAACTAATCACTAACTTCATATGAAAGGAAAAAGATCTCAGAGAAGCAAAGCATGAGTAAAGAAGAGACTTCACACTCCTCAATCTCAAAACATACCATACAACCACTGTAGTCAAAAGAGCCTGTATTAGGACAATGACAGTCACATAGACTAATAGCACAGAATTGACAACCCAGAAGTAAATCTGTCCACCTATGGACAGACAATCTTTGACAAAGTGTTAAAATGCATGAAATGGGGAAGAGATAGTCTCTTTAACAAATGGTGTTGACCAAACTGAGTATCCTTGTGCAGAAAAATGAAAATGGATGCATATTTCTTATCATATACAAAAACTAACTCAAGATGGATTAAAGACCTCAGTGTAATATCTTAAATTATAAAGATCAGCAAAGAAGAGCAGGGGCAAACTTAGGGGCCTTAATACATGAAATAAGTATACTAACAAGCATAACTAAAAACATGCAAACACC
>NW_006922025.1:1836450-1840971 GCF_000298275.1 Orycteropus afer afer | reverse complement strand
TTTTAGCCACAATGCTACCAGAGCTCCTAATTACCCATTAGAGAGACACAAATCAAAGAAACTATGAGATATCTCATCCCAGTATTAATAACATTAAAAAAAAAAAAAAAAGCTGTTGAGGGTGTGGAGAGACAGAAACACTCATACACTGCTGGTGACACTTTAAAATGGTATAACCACTGTGGAAAACCCAACACTCATCTGTCATGGTTTGCATATTGCTGTCATGCTGGAAGCTATGCACCAGTATTTCAAATACCACAAGGGTCATCCTTGGTGAACAGACTTCAGAAGAGCTCCCAGATTAAGACAGACTAGGAAGAAGGATGGGGCCATCCACTTCTGACAAAATTGGCCACTGAAAACCTTATGAATAACAATGAATCACTGTGTTATATATTACCAGAAAACTTCATGAATAGCGGTGAAACATTGACAAATAGTGCCAGAAGATGAGCCCCTCAGGTTGGAAGGCTCTCAAGATACAAATAGGAAAGAGCTGCCTCCTCAAAGTAGAGTTGACCTTTATGATGTTGATGGAGCAAAGCTTTCAGGACCTTAAATGTTGATGTAGCATGACTCAAAATGAGAAGAAACAGTTACAAACATTCATTATTATTTGGAAAGTGGAATGTATGAAGTATGAACCTAGGAAAATAGGAAGTTGTCAAAAGTGAAATGGAACACACAAATATCAATATATTAGGCATTAGTGAGCAGAAAAGAACTTATACTGGCCATTTTTAGTCAGACAAATGTCTGATTGGAATGTGTCTGATTGGAATTGGTGATTGGAATGTGAAAGGAGGAAACAAAGTAAAAACATCAGTAATTGAAAAATATGGTGTTGGTGAAAGAAATTAAATTGGAAATTGAATGATAGAATTTTGGAAGACCAGTGACTAACTCATTGCAAATACCTTTTCTCAACAACATAAATGGCAACTATACATGTGGACCTCACCAGATGAATTCACAAGAATCTAATTGACTACAGCTGGGAAAGAGGCAATGGAGAAGCTCAATTTCATCAGTCAGAAAGAGACCATGAGCTGACTGTGGAACTTGCTTAAATGCGAGTTCAAGTTGAAGCTGAAGAAAATTAAAACAAGTCCATGAGAGCCAAAACATGAGCTTGAATACATCCCACCTGAATTCAGAGACCAACTAAAAATAGATTTGAGACATTGAATACCAATGACCAAAGAGCAAATGAGTTGTGAGATGACATTAAGAACATCATACATGAAGAAAGCAGAAGTTCATTAAAAATACTAGAAAGGAAGAAAAGACCAAAACTGATGTCAGAAGAGACTCTGAAACTTGCTTTTGAATGGAGAGTAGCTAAAGCAAATGGGAGAAATGATTAAATAAAAGAGCTGAACAGAAGATTTCAAAGGGCGACTCAAGAAGACAAAGTAAAGTATTATAACGAAATGTGCGTAGTGCCTAAGGCACTTGACTGCTAACCAGAAGGCTGGTGGTTCAAACCCACGAGCCACTCCTCAGAAGGAAGTTTGGCAATCTACTTCCATAGTGATACTGCCTTGGAAACCCAAGGAGGGGTCGCTATGAGTTGGATCCAACTCTACACCAGTAATTTTTTTTTTGGTTTGGTGTGAAGACCTGGAGTTAGAAACCAAAAGGGAAGGTCAAGCTTGGCATTTCTCATTCTATGGGCAGAAATGCAAGCTGGATTCAAAAAAGGACATGGAATGAGGGATATCATTGCTGATTTCAGATGGATTATACTGAAAGCAAAGAATACCAGAAAGACATTACTTATGTTTTATTGATTATGCCAAAGCATTCGATTGTGTGGATCATGACAAATTGTGAATAACTTTGAGAAGATTGGGAATTCCAGAACACTTGATTGTACTCATGAGGAACCTTTACATAAATCAGGAGGCTGTAATTTGAACAGAATAAGGGAATACTGCATGGTTCAAAATCAAGAAGGGAGTGCATCAGGGTTGTATTCTTTCACCATACTTATTTAGCTTGTATGCTGAGCACATAATCCAAGAAGCTGGATTATATGAAGAAGAACATGGCATCAGAATTGGAGGAAGACTCATTAACAACCTGCGATATGCAGATAACAAAACTTTGCTTGCTAAAAATGAGGATGACTTGAAGCACTTACTGATGAAGATTAAAGACTACAGTCTGCAGTATGGATTACTCGTATAAAGAAAACAAAAATCCTCACAACTGGTCCAATAAACAGCTTCATGGTGGATGGAGAAAAGATTGAAGTTGTCAAGGATTTCATATTACTTGGTTCTACAATCAACACCAATGGAAGCAGCAGTCAAGACATCAAATGACGTATTGCATTGGGCAAATCTGCTGCAAAGGACCTCTTTCAAGTGATGAGGAGCAAGGAGAAGTCTCCTTGAAGTCTAAGGTGCGCTTGACTCAAGCCATGGTATTTTCAATCACCTCTTATGCGTGTGAGAGCTGGACAATGAATAAGGAAAACCGAAGAAGAGTTGATGCTTTCAAGCTGTGGTGCTAGAGAAGGATGCTAAGAGTACCATGATCTGCTAGAAGGACTAACAAATCTGTCCTGGAGGAAGTGTAGCTAGAATGTTCCTTGGAAGCAAGGATGGCCAGACTTTGTCTCATCTACTTTGGTCATGTTGTCAGAAGGAACCATTCCCTGGAGAAGGATATAGTGCTTGGCAAAGTGGAAGGTCAATGAAGAAGGGCAAGGCCCTCAATGACATGGATATACACAGTGGCTGTAATGATGGGCTCAGGTATAGCAAAGATTGTGAGGCTGGCACAGGACCAGGCAGTGTTTCATTCTGTTGTGCATAGGGTCACTATGAGTCAGAGATGACACAACAGCACCTAACAACAACAACAACATGGGAAAATATTGAACAATACATGAAGCATCAGAAGAAGATGGGGGAAAAAAACAAAAAAACACAGTCACTGTACCAAAAAGAATTATTTGGCATTCAACCCTTTCAGGAGGTAGCATATGATCAAGAATGGATGGTACTGAAGGAAGAAGTCCAATCAACACTGAAGGAATTGGCAAAAAACAGGGCTCCAAGAAGTGACAGACTACTCACTGAGATGTTTCAAAATGGATGCAGCATTGGAGTCACTCACTTATTTATGTCAAGAAATTTGGAAGACAGCTACCTGACCAACTAACTGGAAGCGATTGATATTTGTGCTCATTCCAAAGAAAGGTGATCCAACAGAATTTCAAAAGTATGGAAAATATTAATATCACACACAAGTAAAAGTTTTCTGAAGATGATTAAAAAATGGTTGCAGGGAACTTCCAGAAATTCCAGCTGGATTAAGAAGAGAGCAGGGATTAGGTATATCATTGCTGACATGAGATGGATCTTGGCTGAAAACAAAGAATACCAGAAAGATATTTACTTGTGTTGTATTGACTATGGAAAGACATTTGACTGTGTGGATCATAACAAATTATGAATAACATTACAAGGAATGGGAATTCCAGAACACTTACTTATGCTCATGAGGAACCTGTACATAGGCTAAAGAGCAGTTGTTCAAACAGGAAAAGAGGATCCTGAATGGTTTAAAATCAGGAAAGTTGTGCCTCAATGTTGCTTCCTTTCACCATACTTTTTCAATCTATATGCTGAGGAAATAATCTGAGAAGCTGGACTATATGAAGAACATGGCATCAGGATTATAGGAAGACTTATTAACAACCTGAGATATGCAGATGACACAACATTGCTTGCCAAAATTGAAGATGACACATAACACTCACTGATGAAGATCAAAGACTAAAGCCTTCAGTGCTGTTGTTGTTATGTGCCATCAAGTCAGCCCCGACTCAGGACCCCTCCTTGGGTTTCTGAGGCAGTATCACTACAGAAGTAGATTACCCAACCTTCCTTCCGAGGAGTGGCTGGTGGGTTTGAACCGCCGGCCTTCTGGTTAGCAGTCAAGTGCCTTAGGCACTATGCTACCAGAACTCCTAAACTATTACTAGTGCGTGGTAAGTATAGAAATTAAAACTACCTGTTTATAAAATGTTATAGCAATTTAATATCTCTGTGAAATCTAAGCATGTGATTATTTGATTCATCCAGTAAGTAAGTTTGTGTGTTATTAAATTTACATAGAGTCATAAGTGGTATTAGTTGCCTATAAATCATGAACAGTAGGCCACATCACAAAACGTGACATTTTAAGGTGAGATTGTCAAGTGTAAACCAAAATGGATAAAAGTCTGAGAAAAATGTAATCAGTTATTTATTTACTTACTTATATTGTGATGTTGGTGAACATTTACAGAGCAAATTCACTTTCCATACAGCAGTTCACATAACTTTGTCTCATAACATTGACCACAGTTTACCATAATGCAACAGCTCCCCTCTCACCTCCTCCCCACAGTTACCTCTTCCCAGTGTCCATCCCTCCATGGGCTCCTGCCCCCTGAGCTGTCTCCCTGTGCATAAGCAGCCCTTCTTTCTCCCATGATTGTTCTCTCCAAGGAGGGGTTCA
>NW_006922025.1:1822358-1836350 GCF_000298275.1 Orycteropus afer afer | reverse complement strand
CCGGCCTTCTGGTTAGCAGTCAAGTGCCTTAGGCACTATGCTACCAGAACTCCTAAAGCCTTCAGTATAAAGAAAACAAAAATCCTTAGAATTGGACAATAAACAGCATCACAATAAATGATTGAAGTTCTCAGGGATTTCATGTTACTTGGACTCACACTCAGTGACCATGGAAGCAATAGTCAAGAATTCAGTTAGTTTAATGCACTGGGAAAATCTGCAGCAAAAGACCTCTTTAAGTGTTAAAGAACAAAGATATCACTTTGGAGAATAAGTTGCTATGAGTCAGATCCAAGATGACAGCAGTGCATTTGGTTTTTGTTTTTGACCCAAGTCATGGTGTTTTCCACAGTTTCATATGCATGTGAAAGCTGGACAATGAATGAGAAAGACTGAACAAGAGATGATGCAATTATGGTGTTGGCAAAGAATGCTGAAAATACCATGGACAGTCAGAAGAACCAACAAGTCTGTCCTGGAAGAAGTACAGCTGATATGCTCATTAGAAGTGAGAATGGCCAAGTACTTTAGTCATCTTGCCAGAAGGGACCAATCCTTGGAGAAAGATATCATGCTTGGTGTGGTGGTTATGTTTATGTGTCAGCTTGGCTAGGCCTGGTTGAGTGGCTGGGCAGCTGGATGTAGTATCCCCCATGATGACACTGGTAATCAACTCCATGGTGGAATCCACTGTGAGCAGCTGAGTAGCTGCCTTTGGGTATGTGGTCTGCTTCCCGTATCTAAGCAGCAGCTTTGGGAATGATCTCTAGTTTATGGCATGCTTGGACCCTGCACGTAGTTGTGTCATTATTCTGCAGCCTGCCATGCTCTGCTGACCATGGGACTTACAATGGACTTGAGTTAATGGCCTGCCGTGTGGTTTGGTAACATCGGGACTGTGCCTTTGTACTTGTCAACCTTGGGCTTGGCAGCCTCAGCAGCCAGCAGCTGTCTGAGTGAAGAAAAGCCTCTAGCTTCAGTTGTCCAGGAGCTGGAGGCAGAGCTGAAGCTCAAGGCTGAGAGGCTTTCACTCAGCCCCTAGAATCTGGCACTTTGAGCTTGGACTTAAAGCCTCCAAATTGTAAGAATAAACTCCTGTTTGTTAAGGCCACCTCATTTGTGAGATATTTGTGTTAGAGCAGCACTAGGGAACCAGAACACTTGGTAAAGTAGAAGGTCAACAAAAAACGGGAGGACCCTCAACTAGATGGATTGACACAGTGGCTGCCATGATGGGCTCAGGCATAGCAAAGATAGTGAGGACAGTGCAGGACTGGGAAATGTTTCATTCTGCTATGCACAAGGTCTCTATGAGTCAGAGAAATTTGATAGCATCTGCAACTGTGGAAAATGGTGTGGTGTTTCCTTAAATAGTTGGATCACTATGTGATCCAGCAATCTCACTGCTAAGTATATAACCCAGAGAAATAAAAGCCATGAAATGAACAGATATATGCACATTATTGTTCTTTGCAGCATTGTATATAATAGCAAAAATATGAAAAAAAAAAAAAAACCAAGTGACCATCAGCAGGTGAATAGATAAACAAACTATGGTACATACACATGATAAAATACTAAGCAACATTAAAGAGTAATGATGAATCAGTAAGATACCTCCTAACATGAATGAGCTTAGTGGCTATTATACTGTGTGAAATTAGTCAATCACAAAAGGGCAAATATTGTATGAGACCACTATTATAAAAAGCCAGGAAAAGTTTTACACACAGAAAGAATCATTCTTTGAAGGTTACAGGGGTTGGAAAGGAAGGGGGAAGAAATCACTAACTAGAGGGTAGACACATAGTAACTTGTTGTTGTTGTTGTTATGTGCTCTCGAGTCGGACCTGACTCATAGCGACCCCTCCTTGGGTTTCCGAGGCAGTATCACTATGGAAGTAGATTGCCCCATCTTTCTTCCGAGGAGTGGCTGGTGGGTTTGAACCATCAGCCTTCTGGTTAGCAGTCAAGTTGAGTGAAGGAAAAAGCAATACACAATGAGGGGGTCAGCAGTAAATGATCAAGGCAGAGGAAAGACACTGGGAGGAGCACAAGAGCTAAAAGCAGCAAAGGTAAACACTACTACAATCTACGATCACCGTGCTGTAATAACAATAATCTACAAGTGCATACATGGAAATACAGATGAACAGGGGTGGGAAAGCAAATGGGACTACAGCCATGAATATATATAGATTCCAGAGTGGATATTTCTACGTATGTATTTAGGGGTGCTACAAATATATCCATGAACATAGTAAAGTATACAAGGGGCAAAGTTATGAAAACTTCTTAACCATAACCAAAGAACTTGAGGGAATGAGTTGCTGGGCCTAGGGGCTCAGGACCATGGTCTTGGAAGACAGTGAGCTCAACTGGAATAACATAGTCCACAGAGACAATGTTCTACGTCCTACTTTGGTAAGTAGCTACTGGGGCCTTAAAAGCTTGTGAGTGACCATCTGAGGTGCAACTATTGGTCTCTCCTCTTCCAGTGCAAAGAAGAGTGAGGAAAATCAAAGACTCAAGGAACCTATTAGCCCAAAGGACTTGCGAACCACACCCCTGATACCAGAAAACCTAGATGGTGCCCGGATATCACAGCTGAATGTTCTGAAAGGGATCACAATAGGAGTTCCTGGATATCGTGTGAGAAAAATGTGGGGATAAAACCCTCAAACTAATAAAAAAAAGCCCAAGCTTACTGGTCTGATAGAGAGTGGTGGAACTGCCAATAGTATGGCCCTTAGACTCCCTTCAAGCATGGAATTGACTACCCCTGTGGCTCAACTTTTAGCCAAATGATGGACAGGCTTATAAGGTGAACAATATTGCCAGGTAGAAACACACTCATTAGAACAGTCACCCATATGAGATCGAAAGGGCAGCATTTGTCCAGGGATAAAGCTGAGAAGGCACGGAGAGATAGGAAAGAAGGACAAAGTGCAATGGTAACTACAGGGAGGAAGTGGGAAGAGTGCCATTACATTATGGGGCTTGCAATCAATTTCACGAAACAAAATATGTGTGAATTGTTGAATGGAAAACAGATTTGCTTTTAAACTATCATCCAAATCACATGCACAAAAAGAGGTACTATACAGCAGTGAGGTTTTTTGAGTATATCATGTGCTAATGGACAAATCCTGAACTTTGTGTCTAATGCCATGATTTATGGGACTTTCAGGCTGACTCTCTTAAGAGTGAATAAGTAGGTGTGTGTGTGTGTTTGCTGTATGCATGTGTGTGTTTGAGTGCAAAGGGAGAAAAATGAATAGTTATGAAAAGAGGTTGGACTGTGGAAGAGAAGTATTAAAATCACACTATTTGTTTCTTCTTTCTTTGTGGAAGGATTATATTTCTCCACTCTATTAATGCTTGATTGGCTATGTTACTTTCTTTGACCAATGAAATATGAGCAGAAGTGAGCTATGCCATTTCAAACAGAAATTTAATAGACATCTTAAGGTTCTTACTTTTTCTCTTTTCCCTCTGCTATGAGAGCAGCTTCCCAGGTAAGTGTTCCTTCTTTATCCTTGGTTCTTGAGTGAAAAAGACTTGTAGCAGCTGATTCATTATGGACATGTAATATGAGCCAGAAATCAAGCTTTGTTGTTGTTAAGTGAGATTTCAGGGTTAACATGTTACTGTAGCATCACTTAGCCTAAGCTGATTTATACAGTGACCTTCCAGTTTTCTCTCTTTCACTGCTTCCACAATCATGGAGGCCACATTATCCAGGTGTTATAGCTACAGATAATAGGGCATTTCTCAACCTGAGTCCTTATGTGTCTGTTGGGAGAAAAGTCTGTGAAGATTCTTATGGGACATGTCACAAGAACAATAAATCAACCTTTGCTTTGATTTGTTTAACTCCTGAGATAAGAGAATTTTGCTTTTATTTAAGCTAAAGCATAAATAATCCTATTTTTACTATTGCACATTTTCCCCCAATCTCTGTTTAAAATTTTGATACTTGTTCATTATGTATTTTTGCATTAATTTTTTTAAAATATTGCATTAAAATACTTGGATTGCTGAATACTTTTGCATACCCCCTTAATTTTGCAGAGGTGAGAGCCTCACTTACCTATCCTTAATTCATGTTCTACCCTTAGAAGATGCAAATACAATTTCTTTCTTAAAGGTCACATGATTTGACCTTGTTTTCTTTTATAGCTATAAAGGCTCTGAATCCTGACACCAGAATATTATAACATCATCAGAAACATAAAGTCATGGGATGGATAGGAAGGATCTCAGAGATAAAAAGTCCTAAATCCTTTGTAATAAAGAAGGAAACTGAAACTCAAAGGAATAAAATAATTTAGGGATAAGGATAAAGTCACATCGCTGATAAATTATAGATCTTGTATCAAAACTCATTATCTTTTGCCTCAAGTTCGGTATTCCTTCCACTACAATAAAAAAGCTAACTCATTCTAGATCCTTTTCCTCACAAAAAAAGAAATCACCCCCTTGTTAAATTTCATTTGGGTATTGTATGGTAAATGTTGAAAAATAATAAAAATCTGGAATTCCTTTCCTATAACTCTGAAGCATTATTTTACTCTAGTTTAGTCTATAAATTGGCATGGATTATGAGGTTGTGTGGTATTTAGCTTTATGATAATTACCTATTTGAATAGCTGATAAGAGTTAATTTATCCTGAAGACAACTAGAAATAAAAGAATAATTGGGTTATAAAATTAAAGCAATAACATCTGTAGTTTCTACTACACTGAACATATTTGATGTAGAGAATATTTCAATTAGGCTGGAAAACCTGTGAATGTCTTTTCTTCTTTATATTCTCCCTCAAACAAAATTATATATACATATACATATATATATATATATATGAAGGCACACTTAAAGAATAATCAAAGCTAGGAAAATTTTCCAGCTTATTGACATTTGACATTTGCTCCAGAGGAAAGTATATACCTTTGACTTTGGATACTCTTAGATGACTGGTCAGTCATTGCTGAAGCAAAATAAGTGGTCAGCTTACAGTGATGGGTAGTTGGAGGGAGACAAGGCCCCACTCCAAGACACAGGAAGCAGGGGAAGAGCCAGGGACAAGACAGAGCCATAGGATCCAGGTAAGGGGAGGGAGATAAGGCCCCACCCTGAGAGGCAGGAAGAGGAGAAAGAGCTGGGGGTGAGACAGAGCCACGGGATCCAGGTAAGAGGAGGGCGGAGAGGTTTCGAATGACTGTTGTTGTTGTTGTTTGCCGTCGAGTCAGCCCCGACTCATAGCGACCCCTCCTTGGGTTTCCGAGGCAGTATCACAACGGAAGTAGGATTGCCCAACCTTCCTTCCGAGGAGTGGCTGGTGGGTTTGAACCGCCAGCCTTCTGGTTAGCAGTCAAGTGCCTTAGGCACTATGCTACCAGAGCTCCTTTCGAATGACTAAGGGAGACAAACTTATCTATCAGTTTGTCCTACTGTGGTGGCTTGCATGTTGCCGAGAGGCTTGAGGCTGTGCCACTGGTGTTTCAAATGCCAGCAGGGTTGCACATGGTGCACAGGTTTCAACACAGCTTACACACTGAGACAGGCTAAGAAGAAGGAAGAGGCTATCTACTTCTCAAAGAATTGGCTAGGGAAAATCTTATGAATAGCAGAAAACATTGTCTGATACATCACTAGGCAACTTTATGAATAGCCCAGAAACTTTTCAGGAAGACCAGCTCCTTAGGTCAGAAGGCTCTCAAAATATGACTAGGAAAGAACTACCTCATCAGAGTACAACTGACCTTATTGATATGGATAAAATAGAGCTTTCAGGACCTCCATTTGCTAATGTGGCACAACTCAAAATGAGGGGAAACAGCTGCAAACATCCATTAGTAATCAGAAAACATGGAATGTATGAAGTATGAACCTAGGAAAATTGGAAGTTATCAAAAATGAAATGGAATGCATAAAGATCAATGTCCTAGGCATTAGTGAGCTGAAATGGACTGGTTTGAGCCATTTTGAATCAGACAAACATATGATCTATGATGCTGGGAATGACAAGTTGAAGAGGAATGGTGTGGCATTCATCATCACAAAGAATGTTTCAAGATCTATCCTAAAATACGACACTGATAGGATAACATCCATATGGCTACAAGGAAGGTCAGTTAATACTACTATTATCCAAATTTATGCACCAACCATCAAAGCCAAGATGAGGAAACTGAAGATTTTTACCAACTTCTGCAGTCTGAAATTGACAGAACACGTGATCACAATGTGCTGATTATCACTGGTGATTGGAATGCAAAAGTTAGAAACAAAGAAGAATCATTGGTAGTTGGAAAATTTGGCTTTGGTGATAGAAATAAAGCTGAAGATGGTATGATAGAATTTTGCAAGACTGACAACTTATTCATTCCAAATATCTTTTTTCAGCAACACAAATGGCAGGTATACACATGGACTTTGCCAGATGGAGTGCACAGGAATCAAGTTGACTACATCTATGGCAAGAGGTGATGAAGAAGCTCAATATCTTCAGCCAAACGAGGCCAGGAGGAACAGACCATCAACTGCTCATATGCAAGTTCAAGTTGAAGTTGAAAATAATTGAAACAAGTACACAAGAGCCAAAATATGACCTTGCATATATCCCTCCTGAATTTGGAGACCATCTAAAGAATAGAATTGATGCATTATACATTGAACATCAATGACTGAAAACCAGAGGAATTGTGAGATGACATCAAGAATATCAAGCATGAAGAAAGCAGAAGGTCATTTAAAAGACAGGAAAGGAAGAAAAGACCAACATGGATGTCAGAAAAGACTCTGAACCTTGCCCTTGAATGAAGAGTAGCTAAAGCAAATGGAAGAAATGATAAGATATAAGAGCTGAACGGAAGATTTCAAAGAGCAACTCAAAAAGACAAAGTCAATTATCATAATGAAATGTGCCAGGAATTGGAGTTAGAAAACCAAAAGAGAAGAACACTCTTGGCATCTCAAGCTGAAAGAACTGAATAAAAATTTTAAACCTCAAGTTGCAATATTGAAAGATTCTATGGGCAAAATATTGAATGATGCAAGAAGCATCAAAAGATGATGGAAGAATTTACTGAGTCACTGTACCAAAAAGGATTGGTCGATGTTCATCCACTTAAGGAGGTGGCATATGATCAAGAACCAATGGTATTTAAGGAAGAAGTCAAAGCTGCATTGAAGAAAGTGGCAAAAAACAAGACTCCAGGAATTGATGGAATACCCATTGAGATGTTTCAACAAACAGATTCCCTGTTGGAGACACTCACTCAGCTATGCCAAGAAATTTGGAAGACAGCTACTTGGCCATCTGACTGGAAGATACCCACATTTGTACCAATTCCAAAGAAAGGTGATCCCATGGAATGTGGAAATTATCAAACAGTATCATTAATATCACACTCAAATAAAATCTTACTGAAGATAATTCAAAACCAGATGCAGCCATATATTGACAGACAACTTCCAGAAATGCAAGATGGATTCAGAAGAGGTTATGGAACAAGGGATATCATTGCTGATGTCAGATGGATCTTGGCTCAAAGCAAAGAATACCAGAACAATGTTTCCTTGTGTTTTATTGACTATGCAAAAGCATTCAATTGTGTGGATCATACCAAATTATGGATAACATTGAGAAGAATGGGAATTCTGGAATACTTAATTGTACTCATGAGGAACCTGTACATAGACCAGGAGGCTGTCATTTGAACAGAATAAGGGGACAATGCATGGTTCAAAATCAAGAGGGAGTACATCAGGGTTGTGTCCTTTCCCCATATTTATTCAATCTATATGCTGAGTAAATAATCCAAGAAGCTGCATTATATGAGGAAAAACGTACCATCAGGATTGTAGGAAGACTCATTAACAACCTGCAATATGCTGATGACACAACTTTGCTTGCTGGAAGTGAGGATGACTTAAAACATTTACTGAGGAAGATTGCAGACTGCAGTCTGCAGTATGGATTATGTCTCAATATAAATAAAACAAAAATCCTCACAACTGGACCAATAAGTAGCATCATGATAAATGCAGAAAAGATTCAAGTTGTCAAAGACCTCATATTGCTTGGTTGTACGATTAACACCAATGGAAGCAGCAGTCAAGACATCAGAAGATGTTTTTTATTGGGCAAATCTGCTCTGAAAGACCTCTTTCAAGTGTTGAAGAGCAAAGATATCTCCTTGAAGACTAAGGTGCATCTGACCCAAACCATGGTATTTTCAATAGCCTCATTTGCATGTGAGAGCTGGACAATGAATAAGGAAGAGCAAAGAAGAGTAAATACTTTTGAGTTGTAGTGTTGGCAAAGAATGCTGAAAGTACCATGGACTGCTAAAAGAATATATCTTTCCTGGGAGAAGTGTAGCTGGAATGCTCCTTGGAAGTGAGAATGGCCAGACTTCATCTCACCTGCTTTGGTCATGTTGACAGAAGGGACCATTCCCTGGAGAACGATATCATGCTTGGTAAGGTGGAAGGTCAATGAAAAAGGGGAAGGCCCTTAACAAGATGGATTGACACAGTGGCTGTGGCAATGGGCTCAGGTATAGCAAGGATCGTGGAGCTGGCATAGGACTAGGCAGCATTTCATTCTATGGATTGCTATGAGTCAGAACCAACTCAATGGTGCCTAACAATGACAACTACTGAGTAGTTGGGGAGAATGGAAAAGAAACAGCTCCTGATCTCAAAGAGCTTATGATAAAATGTATTCCCTCCACACATAAGATAGAATTTGATAAGCTACAAGTAAGTGATAGTGGTATTAAGTGGCTAGGCAATTGGACGTAGTTAGTCCCCATGATGAGACTGGTAATCAGCTCCATGGTGGAATCTACTGTGAGCAGCTGAATAGCTTCCTTAGGGATGTGGTCTGCTTCCAGTATGTAAGAAGACGCTTGAAGAAACATCTTGAGCTTCTTGGCATATTTGGATCCTGCATTTGGTCGAGTCATCAGTGAGTGACCTGCCATGTGGTCTGCCGATCTTGGGATTGTCTCTGGACTTGAACTAGTGGCCTGCCATGTTGCTTGATAATCTTGGGACTGTGCCATTTTACCGGTCAACCTTGTGTTTGTCAGCCTCAACAGCCAGCAGCTGCCTGAGTTAAGAGATGCCTCCAGTTCCGTTGGGCTGGGAACAAGAGGCAGAGCTGAAGCCCAAGGTTCAGGGACATCACCCAGCCCCTAGAGCTACAAGTCTTTGAATCAGACTTGTAGCCTCCAAAACTGTAAACCCTGTTTGTTAAAGCCATCCACCTGTGTTATTTTCTGGTAGAGCAGCACTTGAAATCCAAAACAGTGGTATAAAAGAGAGCCAAGGAAAAAGAAATTTCACTTCTAATGTGAATGCAGTGGCACCCCTACTTTGGGGTGGCAGTGGGGAGATGGGGTCAATCAGTCCTGGGTGGAGGTAATAAAAGTATGTACATTGCAGAGAACTTAAAAGCAATAGTGAAACCAACTCAAAGCAGCTCTGGTGGATAGTGGTTAGAGCTTTTGGCTGCTAACCAAAAAGTCTGCAGTTCAAACTCAGCAGCTTTTCCCCAGGAGAAAAGGTGAGGCAGTCTACTTCCACAAAGATTTGCAATCTTGGAAATCCTAAGGGGGGGTTCTACTCTGTCCTAAATTGCTGCTAGGAGTTGGAGTTGACTCTGGCAGTGGGATTGTTTGTTTGTTTTACCATTACAGGACATTGGCACTTTTAAGCAATGAAACTGACAAAATTCTCCTCTCCAGTTACTGCAGAGCACTGTTACCACTGGTATGCCAGTTGTTAGACCTCCATTTCAAGTGTTATGGAAAGATTCAGAAGGAGGCAAAAGAGAAGCCTGACCTTAAGGCATAGTTAAGGCTTATGTAAAGAAAGTGAGACAGTTTTCAAGGCAGATAGATACGTGGTGTAAAGCTGGGTGGAGATTAGACTGCAGAAAAAATGTCTATTATACCACCTTGTTTCATGAATTCGGAAACCCAAGGAGGGGTCGCTATGAGTTGGGTCCGACTCGACGGCACATTATAACAACAACAGCTACAATGATGAAAGAGAAGAAGACCCTCAACAAGATGGACTGACAGGGTGGCAGTGGCAATGGGCTCAAGTACAGCAAGGATCGCGGAGCTGGTGCAGGACCGGGCGGTGCTTTGTTCTGCTGTGCAGAGGGTCGCTATGAGTTGGAGACAGCTTGACAGCATCTAACACCAACTACTACTACAATGAGTATAATTTTAAAAAGTAATCATCAATATTTAGAAAGAGTTCATTGCTCTCTTTAACATGCATTTTTAATTTTAAGCATAATTAATTGAATTATATGTCAAGACAACTTTTAACTCTATAAAAAGCTTTCCCATGCATTTCCTCCTAGTCAACTCCGATAATGCATTCATAGGTTTTAAATATGTAGAACCAAGAGGTTTCCCTAGATAAAAGAGGTCTCCAATTCTCCAACCTTCACAATGTCAAACACTCCTTTGACCTTCACGATCTCTTTGGAAAGCCCCTTTGTAACCCTGAAAAGGTGCATTCATGGTGTGGTTTGCTGAATTTTGTGTGTTGCCATGTTTATTCTCCAGCACAAAAACAAATTGACCAGACAGCTGTGTGTGCTTTTGAACCAAAAACTCCAGTATCAGGTTCATTACACTGTATTTAACATCTGAAAAGCTTCCCTGTGGGCTAATTCCTGAGAGCATACAGTACATTCCCTGCTGACCCTCATCTTGCTTCACTTGTATACAGAACTTTTCTAAAAAGGCCTATAAACACTTGAACTATTTCTTTTTGTGATGTCTCTCTAATGATTTTTCTGACTTCCAAAGTGTATACATGAAGAAGAATGCTGTCTTAAAATGCAATAACCTTTTTTTGCTTTTGACTGTATTTTTTTATATATATTTTTTTATTGTGATTTGAATGAAAGTTTAAAGAGCAAATTGTTTTTCCATTCAACAATTCATACACATTTTGTTTTGTCATATTGATTGCAATCCCCACATTGTAAAAGCCCTCTTCCCACCTCCTTCCTGTGTTTCCGTTTCCAATGGTCCTTCTTTCCTATCCTTTCCAGTCTTAGGAGCTTTAACCCTGGGCAAATGCTGCTCCTTTGATCTCCTATAGTAATGGTCCTAAGGAGTGTGTGCCTCCCTGGTGTTATTGTTCACCTTACAGGCCTGCCTTGTGTTGGGCTGGCAGGAGGTCTGGTGGTGTCATGGGTAAGGCACTTGTTGCTAGCCAGAAGGCCAGCAGTTTAAACCTGCCAGCTTCTCCACAGGAGGAAGATGAAGCACTCTACTTCTGGAAAGATTTATAGCCTTGGGAACCCAATGGTGGTCACTGTAAGTCAGAATTGACTTGACGGCAGCGGGTTTATTATTTGGCTGAAAGTTGAGACACAGGAATAAGTTCAGTTCCAGGTTTGAAAGGTGACCAAGGGCCAAAATCTTGGGGGTTCCACCAATGTCTAACCAGCAAGCCTGGTCTTTTTGATGATTTTGCATTTTGTTCCACAATTTTTCCCCACTCTCTCAGGGACTTCCTATTTTTGATCCTGTTCAGAACAGTAGGTACTGATGGTAGCAAGGCACCATCTAGTTCTTCTGGTCTCAGGCTCAAGGAGGCTGAGGTTCCTGTGGTCCATTAGTCCTTTGGATTATTTCTTTCCATGTGTCTTTGATTTTCTTCACTCTTTATATTTTGATTTTGACAAGGAGAGACCAATAGTTGCACTTGGATATGGCTAACTTTTGAGATATCAATCACTACTCACCAGAGTAGAGTATAGAACATTGTCACTGTGAACTATACCAATGGATTTAGCTGCCCTCCCGAGATTATGGTCCTAAGCCCTGAAGCCCCATGACACATTACTTCAAAGTGTTTGGTTATGGTTAAGAAGTTTTCTGCCTGCTGAATGCTCTACTATATACATGGATATATTTAAAGTACATACGAATATATGTTGTTGTTGTTGTTGTTATGTGCCGTCGAGTCGGCCCCGACTCATAGCGACCCCTCCTTGTGTTTCCGAGGCAGTATCACTACGGAAGTATATATAGATGTAGAGATATACTCTGCCAAACTTATACATAGTCATGGGTGTAGTCCCATTCGTCTACCCATACTTGTTCAGCTCACCTGTCTATGTGTCCACTCATAAGTTATTGTTTGTTATTACTGATATTGCAGGATTGTGCATATAATTGTGTTCACCTTTGTTGTCTGTAACTGTTGTGCATCTCTGTGTGTCTTCCTTTGCTTAGTGATATTGTGCTGATCACTGCTGTATTATATATTGCCTTTCTCTTCATTTAAATTAATAAGTGTCCACTATCTAGTTAGTGATTTTTCCTTTCCTCCTGTCCCATCCCTTATAGCCATCAAAGAATATTTTTTCCTATCTGTAAACCTTTTCTTGACTTTTTATAATAGTGAACTTATACAATATTTGTCCTTCTGTAGTCAATTTATTTCACTCAGCATAATGTCCTTCAGGTTCATCCATATTATGAGGTATATCATGGATTCTTCATTATTCTTTAATGTTGCATAATACTCCATTGTATGTGTATGTACCATAATTTGTATATCCATTCATCTGTTAATGAACACTTAGGTTGTTTCCATCCCTTTGCTATTATGAATAGTGCTGTGATGAACATACGTGTTCATGTGTTGGCTCTTATTACTCTAGCATATATACATTGTAGTGGGATACTTGGATCAAATGGTATTTCAATTTCCAATTTTTTAAGGAAGCACCATACCATTTTCCACAGTGGTTGTACCATTTTACAGTCCCATCAGCAGTGTTCCAATAACTCTACATCTTGACCATCATTCTGCTTCATTGAACTGTGCTATTTATACTGGGGTGAGATGATATCTCATTGTTGTTTTTATTGGCATCTCTCAACGGCCAATGGTAGTGAGTATTTTTTCATGTGCTGCTTGGTGGCCTGAATGTCATCTTTGGTGACATGTCTGTTTATATCCTCTGCTTATTTTTAAATGGGGTTATTTGTCTTTTTGTGTTGAAGTTTTGTATACATTTTAGAGATTAGTCCTGTGTTAAATATGTCGCTGCTTACTATTTTCCCTCAAAGTAGACAATCATTTTACTTTTTTTGTGAAGTCTTTTGATGCACATAACTATTTAATTTTTAGGAGGTCCAAATTGTCTTGTTCATCTTCTGTTGTTTTTGCATTTTTGGTTCTATTTAATAGTCTATTTATGCCATAATTCAGGGGCTGTAAGTTTGTTCTTACTTTTTCTTTGATGATCTTTTCGTTTTAAATTTTACACTGAGGTCTTTGATCCACCTTGAGTCAGTTTTTGTATATGATGTGTGGTATGGATCTTATTTCCTTTTTTTAAAAAAATAGATAATCAATTTTGGCAACACCATTTGTTAAAGACACCGTCTCTTCCTATTTAATAGAATCTAGTCCTTTTTGAAGATCAGCTGTACATAGGTGGGTGGATTTACTTCTGGAGTCTTAACTCTGTTCCATAGGTCTATGAGTTTGTCATTATACCATTACCATGTTTTTTTGACTACTGTGGCTATGTGGTAAGTTTTGAGATCAGGAAGTGTGAGGCCTCCTATTTTGTTCTACTTCTTTAGTAGTGCTTTGCTTATCAGGGATCTTTTTCATTTACATATGAAATTGGCGATTGGATTTACCACCTCTTTAAAGATAGTTGATGGAATCAACATAAATATCTATGCACCTAATGAAAGAGCCTCAAAATACATAAAACAAACATTAAGAGAATTGGAAAGGAAAATCCACAACTCCAAAATAATAGTATGACATTTTAAAGAACTACTTTTGATGAGGGAGGAGCTCTGGTAGCATAGTGGCTAAAAGTACTTGACTGCTAACCAGAAGGCTGGTGGTTCAAACCTACCAGCCACTCCTTGGAAGGAAGGTTGGGCAATCCTACTTCCATAGTAATACTGCCT
>NW_006922025.1:1818059-1818613 GCF_000298275.1 Orycteropus afer afer | reverse complement strand
CCGTGCTTACCTTGCTCCCGGAGACCCGGTCCCTCTCGGGAGGGTAACAAGGGAAAGTGTTCCGTGCAGATCAGTGAGTAAGCACCAGCCCGCCCGTGCTTACCTTGCTCCTGGAGACCCAGTTCCTCTCGGTGTAGGTGGCTCCTTAGGGCTGCTCACAGAGTGGCAGCTGTTTCCCCTCAGAGTGAGTGAGATCAACATCATACAAAGCACCTTCTTGGATCACAATGTTACAAAATTAGAAGCCAATAATAGGAAGATTGTGGAAAACAAATCAAATTCATTGAAACTGAATAGCATCCTGTTTAAAAACTACTGCATAATATAATAAATTTAAAATGAACTGAAAATTCCTAGAATCAAATGAGAATGAAAGCATAAGATACCAAAATTTGGGGGACATAAGAGGAAGATGGTGTCTTTCCTGTGGGGTACATGTTAGTTCCCTGCAGCATCTTAGTGCCTGAAAAATTAGGTGCAGCAGTTTGAAGCAGGGATTCTGGTGCCCTGAACAGCTTATTAAGTCACAGTGCACCAAACTCAGGGGAGTAGGA
>NW_006922025.1:1815129-1817588 GCF_000298275.1 Orycteropus afer afer | reverse complement strand
TTTCCTTCCTCCTTTCCCTGCCTCTCCCCTGCCTCATCCAATAGAAAAACCACATTAAGCCACCACAACACCTGCCAGCTCAAAACCTAAACTCACTTCATGACAAACAGAGACCTGCATCCACATTCCACACAATGATGCCATCATCACAAAGAAAAGTGCAGAGCAATTAATTCAGCACACCTTAATTAATAACGAAAAAACTGCAATATACCAGCTCCACCTTTGCAAAAATGTTAAATCAAAAATCAAGACAAAACAAATCAATACATAACTAACAGTTAAAGACAACTTCAAAATGTTTAGGAAACAACAGGCAACCTCAAATTGGAAAAAAAAAAAAAAAAAAAAAAGGAGTAGACAGTAGAAATAAAATCCCAAACAAAAGTCTCATTAACACGGAGGAAGAGGAGACAATAAAATTATCTTTGAAGGAATTTAGAAGGTATGTTTATAGAACTCTACAAGAGTTTAAGGAAACCCAAGGAGAAAACAGACAGTAGTACCCTGGAAGAACTCAGGAAAACCATTCAAGAACAAAATAACAAGATTAATACACAATCAAAACTCATATAAACAGCAGTTAGAAATCCAGAAGATGAATACCAAAATTACAAAATTACACAATACAGTGGGAGCACAAAAGAATAGGCTAGAATTGGCTGAAGAACACATTTCCCAACTAGAGATAAATTTCTGGATACCAGCTTGTATGAAGAAAAATCAGAACAGAAATTTAAGAGAAATGAAGAGAACCTATGAGCTATATGGGACGACATGAAAAGAAAAAACATATGCCTTGTTATGATTCCAGAACAAGAAGAGTTTTGTGAAAAAAAACACGAGAAAATTGTGGAAGACTTACTAAGACAAAACTTCCCCCTTATCATGAAGGAAGAAAAGATATTTGTCCAAGACACACAAAGAACGCCATACAGGATAGATCCCAAGAGAAAAACACTGAGACAAATCATAATCAAACTCTCCAAAACCAAAGATAAAGAAAGAATCTTGTGAGATGCCCAGGACAAAAGAAATATTACGTATAATAATCAAACAGTTAGGCTGAACTCTGATTATTCAGCAGAAATCATGCAGGCAAGAAGGCAATGGGATGGCATATATAAAACACTGAAGAAAAAGAACTTCCAACCAAGAATCCTATATCCAGCCAAATTGTCCATCAAATATGAGGGTGAAAGGAAGACGTTCTCAAACAAACAGAAATTAAGGGATTTTGTGAAAACCAGACCAACCCTACAAGAAATGCTTAAGGAAGTCCTTCCAATAGAGAACCCACAACAGAGTACAACAAAATCAGGACACATGACAACAACACTAAAACCAAATCAGAAATAGACACTCAAAATAAGACCGTAAAATATTGTATGCTAAAAATCAAGGAAACCAATCTGCACACAACAGCAACTAATGAAATATTGTTGTTGTTGTTGTTGTTATGTGCCATCGAGTTGGACCCAACTCATAGCGACCCCTCCTTGGGTTTCCAAGGCAGTATCACTATGGAAGTAATTGCCCTATTTTCCTTCCAAGGAGTGGCTGGTGGGTTTGAACCACCAGCCTTCTGGTTAGCCCTGAAGTGCCTTAGCCACTATGCTACCAGAGCTCCCACAACTAATGAAATAGAGGGAATAAAAACTCTAGGTACAAACTTCCAAACGGAGAAGAAAGCAGGACAATGTCCTCATACAGCAGACTGTTCCAAAAACATAGAGACAGGAATTCACTCCAAGGTAACCACAGAGAAAATTAACAATCCCCCTAAGCAAATCCAGAAGAAAAGAAAACATATGGGTTTAGTAAGCACAAAACCAGCAATAAAAAGGAAAAGAGAGGAAACACTTGACAACAAAATGAACTCAGCACAGAAAAGTATATGGACCAAGGAAACTTCAAGAACATGACAATAAAACACAATGGAATGACAGCAATCAATTCATACCTATCACTAATTACACTCAATGTGAATGGACTAAAAATGCACCAATCAAGAGAAAGAGAGAGGCAGACTGGGTAAGAAAAGAAGACCCATAGATATGCTGCCTACAAGAGTTAAGAGGTAGAAAAAATATACCAAGCCAACAGTAACCAAAAGAGAGCAGAGATGGCAATATTAATTTTTGATAAAATAGACTTTAAGGTGAAAAACAACATAAGAGACAAAGAAGGTCACTATATGATGCTGAAAGGGTCAATTGACCAAGAAGACATTACCATAATAAATATCTATGCACCAATGAAAGTGCTCCAAAATACGTGAAGAAAATATTCATTGAATTAAAAGGGACAAGGGACAACTCTACAATAGTAGTGGGAAACTTTAACACACCACTTTCGAGGAGGGACAGATCAACTAGAAAAAAACTCAACAAAGATACAGAAGAACTCAACAATACAAACAACCAACTCGGCCTCATAGATATATATAGGACACTCCA
>NW_006922025.1:1798831-1799901 GCF_000298275.1 Orycteropus afer afer | reverse complement strand
TTCCAGTCAGCTCCTGGCCTTGTTTTGGCTGAAGATAATGACTGAGCTTTTCCATCTCCTCTTGCCACAGATGTAGTCAGTCTGATTCCTGTGTACTCCATCTGGTGAAGTCAACAGGTACAGCCACCATTTGTGTTTTTGAAAAAAGTGTTTGCAGTGAATAAGTTGTTGGTCTTGCAAAATTCTATCATGAAATTTCCAACATTATTTCTGTCACCAAGGCCAAATTTTCCAACTATTGACAATTCTTCTTTGTTTCCAGCTTTAGCATTCCAATCACCAGTGAAAAGCAACACATCTTGATTGCATGTTTGGTCTATTTCAGACTGCAGAAGTTGAAGAAATCTTCAGTTTCCTCATCTTTGGCTTTCGTGGTTGGTGTGTAAATTTGAATCATTTAGTATTAACAGGTCTTCCTTGTAGATGTATGGATATTATCCTATCACTGACAGCATTGTACTTCAGATCTTGAAACATCCTTTGTGATGATGAATGCCACAACATTCCTCTTCAAATTGTCATTCCTGGCATATTAGATCATATGGTTGTCTGATGACATTGTCAGTACATTCCATGTTCTGATTAATAATGGATGTTTGCAGCTGTTTCTCCTCAATTTGAGTCATGCCACGTCAGTACATGGAGTCCTGAAAGGCTTGCCTTATCCATATAATTAAGGTTGGTTCTACTCTGATGAGGCAGCTCTTTCCCAGTACTGTTTTGAGTGTCTTCTGACCCAAGGGGCTCATCTTCTTGCACTGTGTCAGACAATGTTTCCAAGCTATTCATAAAGTTGCCCGGTAATGTATCAGACAGTGTTTCTCTGCTATTCATAATTTTCCTTGGCCAGTTTTTGAGAAGTGAATGGCCTCTTCCTTCTTCCTGTTGTTGCTATTGTTGTGTGCCATCAAGGTGGACCCAACGCATAGCGACCCCTCCTTGGGTTGCCGAGGCAGTATCACTATGGAAGTAGATTGACCAACCTTCCTTCTGAGGAGTGGCTGGTGGGTTTGAACCACCAGCCTTCTGGTTAGCAGTCAAGTGCCTTAGGCACTATGCTACCAGAGCTC
>NW_006922025.1:1787943-1798276 GCF_000298275.1 Orycteropus afer afer | reverse complement strand
TTGAGAAATTAGAGTTTAATGTTATTAATTCCCCTTTACAAAGGGGTAGCATTTCATTTTTCCTGAGATGATATCAGGAAAGTTTTTATCTTTTGTTTTGGAAAGTTTGGTTATGGTAAGTTGTGGTGACTTTCTTTTGGGGTCTGTCCTCTCTGGGGATTGTTGAGCTTTTTAGGTATCTTTTAGCCTTTCATGACACTAGGGAAGTTTTCTACTACCCAACCTTAAACAATTCTCTATGTGTGTGTGTGTTTGTGTCTGTGTGTTGCCTCCTCTTGTTCTGTAATTGAGATCACACATATCTTTTTTGTCTTGATAACATCACACATAATTCTTCAATTTTCTCCATTTGTTTTCCAGATCTTTCATCATACAAATTGGTGTCAAGGGATTGTCTTCTAATTCACTGATCCAGTCTTCTATTATTCAGTTTGACTCCTTTTCCTTCCAATGTGCTATCTATCTCCAAAATTTTACTGTTCATGTTCTGGATTTCTAATTGCTGCCTTTGTATGATTTCCAATTGTTTATTTATTTTGTCAATTTATTCTTGCATTGTTTTCCTGAAATTTCCTAGGATATTTTCTGTGTTTTCCTTGATATTGTTAATAGTGTCTTTGATCTCTTACCAAAACCAAACTCATTGCCATTGAGTCTATTCCAACTCATAGCAACCCCCTTAGGGTTTCTGAGGTGGTAAATCTATGTGGAAGTAGATTACCCAGTCTTTCTTCCATGGAGTGACTGGTAGGTTCGAACTGCTAACCTTCTGGTTAGCAGTCAAATGCCTTAGGCACTATGCCACCAGAGCTCCTTCCTTGATCTCTTGTTGTTGTTGTTATGTGCCGTCGAGCCAGCCCCGACTCATAGCGACCCCTCCTTGGGTTTCCGAGGCAGTATCACTACGGAAGTAGGATTGCCCAACCTTCCTTCTGATGAGTGGCTGGTGGGTTTGAACCACCAGCCTTCTGGTTAGCAGTCAAGTGCTTTAGCCACTATGCTACCAGAGCTCCTCTTGATCTCTTAGAGGGACCTATATATAAATCTTTTAAATTCCTTATCAGGTAGTTTTATGATCTGTTCTTCCTCAGGGAAATTTTTTGGTTCTTTATTTTCATCATTTGTTTGAGCCATCTTGTCTGTTGTCTGTGAGCTATTTTGGAGTTGTTAAATTTACTTCTTGATCATGTGTTGGTTTCTGTTTTGGTCACTTCATGGTGTTCTAACAGAAAACACCACAAATGAGATGTCTTAAACAAACAGGGATTTATTTTCTTACAGTTTTGGAGGCTAAAAGTCTGAGTTCAAAGTTCCAGGCTCTAGGGGCTGGGTGAAAGCCCCTCAGCCTTGGGCTTCAGCTTTGCCTCTTGCTCCTGGCCCATTGAAGCTGGAGGCTTTCTTCACTCAGGCAGCTGGTGGCTGCTGAGGCTGACACTCAAGCTTGACAAGTAAAAATGAACAGTCCCAATATTACCAAACTGCACAGCAGGCTATTGATTCAAGTCCATTAAGAGTACCATGATGGGCAGATATCATGGAAGGCTGCTGAATAACAACTCAGCTATGTGCAGGATTGAAGCATGCCAAAAGCTAGAGATCTTTCTCAAAGTTGCTTCTTATATACTGGAAGCAGACCACATCCCTAAAGCAGCTACTCAGCTGCTCCAGTAGATTCCACCATGGTGTTGACTACCAATCTCACCATGGGGAATAACTGCATCCAGCTGCCCAGCCACTCAAAACCTGGTGCAGTCAAGCTGACATATAGCCTTAACTACCACAGTTTCACTCTTATTATTTGTTTTGCTTTGTTTTGGTATATCCAAGCAGGCTGAATGGCAACACTGGGATATTCCCCACTTAACTCCAGGTGGGTGAAGTAAATGGTGAAAGTGTGAGCATTGGGTCTCTGTTCACTGTTTGTGAAGAAGAGCTACAGATTGGATGAGCAGGCATTGTTCACTGTCTGTCATTGATACAATGGTACAGGAGCAGGTAATGGTACTTTCCATTAGGTAGAGCTGCAGGTGGTCAGAGTGGCAAGCATGGCTGACTAGTGGGGAAACAATGTCCGCCTTATGCTGGATGGAGCAGAGAAAAAAAAGTGTGGGATGAGAACAAAAGGATGAAAATAAAGGAAGAAGAAGAAAAATAGGGAAAATAAGCAAATAAAAAGAAAGAAGTGGTGGAAAAAAGAAAGAATAAAATAAAAAAGGAATACAGCCAAAAAAGATGGTTTGGTAATAGTTACCCATGCCTCTAAGGTGGCAGCACATAGTGCCTTATCCGCTGGGATGAATGCTGTCAGTCACAATGGTGGCAGGTAGCTGTTGCACTATCCAAGTGAATGCATGCCCCCAGAGACAGCAGAAACTTGATGTTGGGTCCACACACGTAGACATCCCCACCTGCAGTTGTGGCAGGTACCCAGTGCATGATCTTTGTGAATGCATGTCCCAAGTGAATGCATGCCCCTGATTTGGATGGTGCCATCACCTAGCATGTGGTCTACTCATGTATGTACCCTCAAGCATGAAAACAGCAGGTGAGTGGCCAGCCTGTGTGCATGTTCCCAACCACAGAGGTGGTAGGTACCTGGTATGCTGTCTCTATGTGCACTCATTGTAACCACAAAGGTGGTAAGCACCTGGTGTGTGGGCTGCATGTGTGTACACCCTCAAGAGAGGAAAGAATGGGTATTTGCTGCTCAGTCTGTATGTGCACACACCTCTAACAATGGAGGCTGTGGGTGTATGGTGTGGGGTCTGTGAGAGCATGCTCTGCCAACCTCATTGGCACTGGATGCACAGAGTGCAAGCTGCTCACACTGTGGTCTGTTGGGGACATGGTGCGGTGTCTGATCACTGGGGTAGAAGCAGTCTGGATAAACTGGGCAGATGAGGTGTGGTAGAGGGACATCGTGGGCCACTGTGTTGGTGGGTACAGGGGAGGCCTCACCTCTTGTCACCAAGAATGTGTGGAGGAGAAAGTGAGAGAATATATTTCTCTGGTCTCTGTTCACTGACATGGGCCCACTGTACTTGTGGCTCCTGCCCCACCTCAATCAAATAGAGGATAGCTCAGAGTCCAGTGTCTCCAACTACCACTTCACAGGCTTTCCCCTCTGGATGGCCCTCAATCCAAATGACTAGGGCCCACTACTATGAGTGTTTCTTCACATTTACTTGCTTCCTCCCTGCTCTGCAGTAATTTGTGTCACTGGCATTCTCATCCACCTCCTTGCACTTTCCTCTCTTGTATCCAGCTCTCATTCTTCTCACCTTGCTTAACTCCAGATTTGTTTACACTATGTCTCTGTCTTAATGGAGATACCATGAAGTTGGCTTGTCTTCACCGATGCATGTTGCCTTCTGTGCCATTGTGTATCAAGTCCACACTCTCTCTCTCCTCAATCACTGTTGCATTCTGTTTCTTTTTCCAAATGATGTTTCATCCAATTCTTTATCTTTTCATTTGATGCTCAGTGTTCCAGGATTATCATATGTATCTGGTTCACTTGATTTCATGGGTCTTTGTTGTACAGGGATTAGGTGGAATATGTCACCAGGATACCATCTTGTCTCCCTCTACTAAAATGCAATAACTTTCCATGACACTTTGTTGTTGTTGTTGTTGTTATTGTTATGTGCCGTCGAGTCAAACCCGACTTATAGCGACCCCTCCTTGGGTTTCCAAGGCAGTATCATTACGGAAGTAGGATTGCCCAACCTTCCTTGTCATTGTAATATCCACAGAATTACCAAATAGGGCATCTTCTATTTTTTTGCATGGTAGCTAGGGATCCAAATTTATGTGCTCTCTTTCTTCAGAGAGCAAAACTGGCCAAAGAACAAGGATTTATATTTCTATTTCAGTTTGTTGCTAATCCATTGGAGACTAATCCTGTTTTTGCCCTCTCCCTTTCTGACCCACATCATCAAAATATAAAAATGTTCAATTGCGACAAGAGGAAAAATTCAGATGAATTAAATGTGTTCAGAAAAGGGCAAAGGGCTTTTAAATTTCTCCATAGAGAGTTTTAGTGGTATTTTTCAGTTCACCAATTTTTACTCACTGCATGCAGTCTAGTTTTAAAGGAGCTCTGGTGGTGTAGTGGGTAAGGCATTTGGCTGCTAACCAGAAAGTCAGCAGTTTAAACCCACCAGCTACTCCATGGGAGGAAGATGAGGCAGTCTACTTCTGTAAAGATTTATAGCCTTGGAAACCCAGTGGGGGTTGCTGTGAATCAACTCAATGGTAATGGGTTTGGTTTTTTTGTACATCCAGTCTAAGGAGCTCTAGTGGTAGAGTGGTTAAAAGACTTCAGCTGCTAACCAGAGGTAGGTGGTTGGAACCCACCTGCCACTCTGTAGGAGAGCGATGAGACAGTCTGCTTCCATAAAGACATACAGCCTTGGAAAGTCTATGGGACAGTTCAACTCTATCCTACAGGTTCACTATGACTTGGAATAGATAATGGCAGAGGTTTATATCTAATCTGGAGTTTATACCATCTACTAATTTTTTTTTTTTACATTTTAATGACCATATTTTTCTTTTCCAATATTTCTAAATATTACTTTTTTATGTATATTTTATTGCCTTTTGTGTTCCCTCCATAACTTCTTGCACTTCTTTTTTTTTTTTTCTTTTCCAAGTAACTTATTCATTCATTTCTTCCAAGGATATGAAGCATAATTATTATCATGTTAACTTCAGATTATGCTATTATTTTCATGAGTGATATCTCAGTTGTTGCTTATATAGAAATTCTTACTTCATATTAGATTTCACTGTGTATTTTATAATTTTGCATTCTAAGCTCATCTTTAGTGAAAACCTTTTTTCTTTTTTTGCTCTCCTCTTTAACTCTGTGCTTTTTGTCCTGTTGTTTTTGTTAGTTGCCCTCAAGTCAGTTTTGACTCATAATGACCATACAACACAATGAAACACTGCCTGGTCCTAGGTCATCCTCACAGTTTTTATTATGATTGAGCCCATTGTTGCAGCCACTGTGACTCTTAATCAATTATCAGTTTTGTTACTGATCTTTCAGGCTTCCTCCGGTCCAAACCAGGTCTTCTCTTGTTGATAATATTGGGCTAACACAGATGCAGCTACTGAGCAAGTAAATGGCTAGACCATGTTTAGGTAGAGGTTATGTCTATCCTTTCCTGCTTCCATTATTATCCCACTGTAATGAATATTAGTTTTTTAAGTTTCTTTCATAGATGGGAGAAGCTAGTTGAGATCCTAAGCCTAAGCAGTGGCCTGCTTTTGTTCCCTGTCCTTCATGGCAGATGGTCAGATTCCATTTTCTTGTAGGAGCTAAACTTCTTGCTGTCTTCTGCCTGTCCTAGCAGCCCCTTTGCTTACTTTCAGTTTCTGATTCATAGATATGTTATCTTTCGATATTTTTGGACTGGGGTGATAGAGACTGAAAGGAAAGTGTTGGTGTTGCCAAAATCCACAATTAGGGACTGTGGTAGTTATGTTTGCGTGTCAACTTGGCTGGTGCTGGTTGAGTGGCTGGGCAGCTGGTGGTAGTTATTCCCCATGATGAAACTGGCAATCAACTCCATGGTGGAATCTACCACAAGCAGCTGAGTAGCTACTTTTGGGATATGGTCTGCTTCCTGTGTATAAGGAACAACTTTGGGAATGGTCTCAAGTCCATGGCATGCTTGGACCTTGAATGTAGCCATGTCATTGTTCAGCAGCCTGCTATGCTCTGCCAACCTTGGGACTTACAGTGGACTTAAGTTAATGGCCTGTCGTGTGGCTTGGTAACATTGGGACTGTGCCTTTTTACTTGTCAACCTTGGGGCTTCTCAGCCTCAGCAGCCAGCAGCTGTGTGAGTGAAGAAATGCCTCTAGCTCCAGTGGGCTGGGAGCAGGAGGCAGAGCTAGACCCCAAGGTTGAGGGGCTTTCACCCAGCCCTAGAGCCTGGCACTTTGAACTTGGACTTAAAGCCTCCAAACTGTAAGAGAATAAACTCCTATTTGTTAAAACCATCCCATTTGTGGTATATTCCTGTCAGAGTGGCACTAGGTAACCAGAACAGGGACCCATATATGCTTTGGGTTAAAGTAGAGGTTAATTTTTCCCTCTCACTCTTATAGGATATAAATAATATACATAATTAATAATATAAATAACTACTATGGAAAATCATCACCATAAGGAAGCCATCTTATGACTGTGAAAATAGTTAATATAAGGATAATATGTCAAATGCATGAACCCAAGTGTTTTTACTTTTAGGATTTATTTTATTTTGTTGTTGAGAATATACCCAGCTGAACATTAACTAATTCAGAAATTACTACATGTCGATTTAGTGACATTGACTCTATTCTTCAAGCTTTGCAATTTTTCTCAACTTCCTTTTCTGAATTGTTCTTCCCCCATTGATATAAACTCCCTCCCTCCTAAATTTGCTATCTAATCTTTCTGGTTGCTGTTGTTGATTTGATCCCATATAGAGAATTCTTGAAAGCCTACAATGATCAAAGCAGACATTCCTTACTAGCTAAGCTAAGCTACTTTCAGTCCAATATGGAAGTTATTTTGCAGTGTTTTTCAACCTACAGGACTCATTTTCCATCATTATTGTTTGGCTTTAAGAAGATTTCAGGAGATATTTTTGGTTTAAGGTTTAAAGATTATCTCAGAGCCAGAGTTTCAGGGATTCTTCCACCCTCTATGTATCCAGAAATTCTGGATTCCATGAGAATTTGAAATTCTTTTCTGCATTTTCTCACTTTTGATCAGGATTGTTCTATATAATCTTTTACCCAAACATTCATTTATGGTAACCAGGCTCCATCCCTGGTTCTTCTGGTCTCATGGGAAAGGAACCAGTTGTTCATGGAAGTAATCATCCACATGTTCCTTTTCTTCTTCCTGTTTGTGACTCAAGTAGCTCTGGTGTATAGTGGATAAGCCATTTGGCTGCTACCCAGAAGATCAGTGTTTCAGATCCACCATCTGCTCCATGAAAGGAAGATGGGGCAATCTACTTCCATAAACGGAGCTCTGGTAGCATAGTGCCAATCTACTTCTGTAGTGATACTGCCTCGGAAACCCAAGGAGGGGTCGCTATGAGTCGGGTCCAACTTGATGGCACATAACAACAACAACACTTCCATAAAGATTTACAGCCTCGGAAATCCAATGGGGGTCACTATGAGTCAAATCAACTCAATGGCAGTGAGTTTTTATTCCTGACTCTCCTTCCTCTGCTGCTCCAGATGAATAGAGATCAATTTGAATGTAGTTTAATGTTTATGTTTCATATGAACATGCATTTTATTTCTTACATTCTATCTTTTGTTGTCATGCATTTGTAGCAGCAGTAGGGATTCAAAGTACATGCCTCACAATTCCCTCTTGACCAGAAATCAATCTAATACATTTTTAACTCTGCTACCTGCAGTGGATGCTGTGGTGAACTGCCCTGTTTTCCCTTCAGGATAGAGGAGATCGTTCCCCAACTTCTGAGAGTGTTGACTGCTGACTCTCTCAGCTGAGCCCCTCTTTAGGCATTTCCCTCAGCTGAGGGGAGTCATCTTGCTCAAGCTTATGGCCTCTCCTCAGGAGCAGCTGAGCAGTGGTTCTCCCAAACTAAGCATTCCAGTGACTGGTCATGGGAGTCCAGAGGCCTGGCCTCCTTGGTTCCACTTAGGAAAATGCTAAAGGGTCATATCAGAGCCAGAGCTCCCTGTGGTATGACTGAAACATCTATTTCAACGACATCTGTTTAACTTCATCGTTTCATCAACTGTGCTTCAGTCACTGCTTTAACTCCAAGGACACTCCCCAGTCAACCCTATGTTTAAAAACTTTCATCACAGTCTGTGTCCTGGAGAATCTGATTTAAGCCACCACCTTGTGGGTGTATGACATCTAGGACCCCGTAAGGGGCTTGTCCAGCTGTTTTCCTATCGTTGTTGTTAGTTGCCCTTGAGTCACCTCTGACTCGAGATGACCTTCTATATAACAGAACCCAGTGTTGCCTGGTCCTGCACCATCTTCATGACCATTGTATGTTTGAGTTCAATATTACAGGTATTGTGTGCTGCTCTCCAACCTAGGGAACTCTATATTGGACAATATTCTGTTGTGATTTATGAGATTTTCATTGGCTAATTTTTGGAAGTAGATAACCAAACTTTCTTCTTAGTCAGTCTCAGTCTGAAAGCTCCACTGAAACCTGTCCCGCATGAGGGACTTTGCTGGTATTTGAAATGCCATTGGCATAGTCTCCAGCATCATACACCATGCAAGGCACCACAGTAGGACATTGCCATTTTCCTAGAGTTGACATTCAGAAATATCTGTGGAATGAATACGTAATTGAAAGCAAAGCTGCCTGAATTTGACCAGCTTAGTTTTCCCAAACTAAGCACATGATCTTTTGGGTTATACTAACAAAAGTTGGACCTTCAAATTCTGAGAAATTAATCTTGGGCCTAGGTAAGATCACACTCACTTACTTTGCAAGTTTCTATTTTAATTCAACTTTAATGCTGTCTGGATGAATCTAGCACAGTTGACACTTTTGTAATACATTTGAAGATGAATTACGCCCTCACACAGTATTAATGTGGGACATGGAAGCAGAGAGCAGCATGATCAAGCACTGAGAATGGACCATAAATTGAAGTTTGTCATCAGAAAAGAATGGAAGTGCTGGAGAATGGCAATAATAGTAATTCCGTTTCGACATCACTGGGGTTAGGGCAACTTGTTTGCTTTACCTCCCACTTACAACTCTTGCTGGACATTCTTTTCTCAGGTTTGACAATTAAGATCCTCCAGGCAACTTCCATTTCAGAGTGTACCGTAAAATGAACCTGCTCTCTGCAGGGAGAATGAAAAGACAAATTGGTGGAGAGGTCTATCTCTGGATAACAAGTATAGTGTGGTAACTGAAATGTTCCATAAATGTGTTATCAATTGTCTGATGTCTGAAGTTCTCTATGAGAATATCTCAATGTGACAATGTCGTGTTGGCAATAATGATAGTATTTTGTCTTGGGTTATTGAGGGGACCACAGTGGTGAACACTGTTGTTTGCTTATCCTGTCTCCTATTTCCCATTCATTTTTTTCAAAAAGTCCCATAGTTTCCCAGATATTTCCACCCCTCACTTAGCCCATGTTCTAAGAGCACATCCTTATCATGGTAATCCTATTTCCCTTGCAAGTAATTGTTTCAGAAACCTACATTTAAGCCACTGAGCATTGCCTGGTGGTCATGCCCTAGGTGGTACAAATAAAACATGCTCAGCTGCTAACCTAAAAGTTGGCAGTTTGAATCCACTTAGAGGTACCTTGGAAAAAAGGCCTGGTGATCTGCTTTGAAAAATTATCCATTGAAAACCCTACCATGCACAATTCCCCTCTGACACACTTGGGGTCACTATGAGTTAGAATCAACTCAGTGGTAACTTGTCTTTATGTATCTAGTTTACTTTTTTGCTGATTGTTTTATGTCTGGGGTGGGCACATGACTGAAGGGATTATGCTCTGTTTTATAGTTGGGGGAGAGATTTTTTTTTCCTCTCTCATTACAGACATATAAAAATAGTAAACCTGTCAGAGTAGTTGAATCTAGTGACCAGGCAAGAAGGCATCTTGTAAACATGAAAGAATATGTTAGTCCACACAGAGAGAAACTCAGTCAACAGAATCTCAGAGAAATGAAGACAAAGTCTTGACTTTACTTGCCTTGAGTCTTGCCTACCCCTGATTTCTTGTTATATGAGATCATAAATTTCCTTATTGTCTAAACAAATTGGACTGAGGCTTCTTGTCATCTCAGCTGAAATTACCTTATTTGTCACATAATCTATGATCAAGTCCTGTCTTTGCATTTGGTTTATAATTTCATTGGAACCAAGTTATCATGAACACTAATTAATGGCAGAATTTACCTTTCAAGATGTAGCTAAACAGATCAGGCTTCCAGTAAAGTGCATTTCCAACACCAAAGTGCTAATAATGACTTCTGACTAAAAGGGACTGTTTGACTAGATGAGTTTATTCCCTCTCTCTGTCAATATCCCAATAAAATGATAGTAAAGGGCTGAAAAAAATGTCTAAACACACAATGATAAGAAAATTGGAAGAAAGCAGAAGAAAGGGATTTCATGCTATTTCTGGAGGTGGATGATATTTAGAGAATTGCAAACTTGTTGTTGTTGTTGTTGTTAAGTGCTGTTGAGTCGTTTCCGACCCATAGCGACCCCATGCACAGCAGAACGAAATACTGCCCGATCCCGCGCCAGCCCCACAATCCCTGCTATACTTGAGCCCATCATCGCAG
>NW_006922025.1:1774926-1780348 GCF_000298275.1 Orycteropus afer afer | reverse complement strand
AGTCTTTCTGCCTAGTCCGCCATCTTGCTGGAACTCTGAGGCAGAAAATATTAGAAAGAAAGAGAAGGAGTGATGTGGAAGTGTCAACATCCAATTAAGAGACAAAAAGTGGAGGGTTATCAAAGAAAGAACGGAGAAATGTTCAGAGTGAAAATGTACACATAATAGCCAACTTGGTTAAATAAAAACAAAACCCAGATGTGCATCTGGGTTGTCTCATTTCACCATACTTACTCAGTTTGTATGCTGAGCAAATAACCCAAGAGGGTGAACTCAGTAACAACAACCTGAGATATGTAGATGACGTAACTTTGCTTACTGAAAGCTAAGATGACTTGAAGTACTTACTGATGAAGATCAATGACTATAATCTTCAGTCTGAATGACCCCTCAACACAAAGAAAACAAAAATCTTCACACAGGCCCAATAAACAACACTATGATAAAGAAAAGATTGAAGTTGTCAAGGATTTCATTTTACTTGGATCCACAATCAACACTCATGGAAGCAGCAGTCAATAAATCAGAATACATACTTCACTGGACATATTTGCTGCAAAAGACTTCTTTAAATTGTTAAAAAAGCAAACAGGTCACTTTGAACTCTAAGGGGTTCCTGATCCCAGCCATGTTGTTACCAATTGCTTTACATGCACGTGAAAGCTGGACAATGAATAAGGAAGATGGAAGAAGAATTGATATCTTTGAAACATGGTGTTGGTGAAAAATATTAAATACGTTGTGAATTTCCAGAAGAACAAACAAATCTGTCTTGGAATAAGTACAACCAGTTGTTGTTGTTATGTGCCATCGAGTCGGCCCAACTCATAAGGACCCCTCCTTGGGATTCTGAGGCAGTATCACTACAGAAGTAGGATTGCCCAACCTTCCTTCTAAGGAGTGGCTGGTGGGTTTGAACCGCCAGCCTTCTGGTTAGCAGTCAAGTGCCTTAGGTACTATGCTACCAGAGCTCCTAAGTACAGCCAGAGTGCCCCATAAAAGACAGGATGGCAAGACTTTGCCTGTCACACATTGGACATATTATTGCGAGGGAGCAGTCCCTCAAAAAGGACATCATTCTTGCTAAAGTAGATCTCATAGTGACCCCCTTTGAGTTTCTGAGGCCGTAAATCTTTACGAAGCAGATTGCTCGGTCTTCCTTCCGCAGAGAGGCTGGTGAGTTTGAACGCCAACCTTCTGGTTGGTTAGTCCAATGCCTTAGGCACTACACCACCAGAGCTTGTTTGGTAAAGTAGGGGGTCAGCAAAAGAGAGGAAGACCTTCAACGATAGGAACTGACACAGTGGCTGCAGAAATGTGCCGAGCATCACAATGATTGTGAGGATGGCACCAGGACAGGCGATGTTTTATTCTTTTGTACATAGTGTCACTATGAGTTGGAACCAACTCAACAGCATCTAACAACAGCAAATTACCACAAAATATCAGGCATCAAGGATAAAAAGATTTAAAAAAAAAATACAAAATCAAATCAGCATCAGATAAACCCACAAGTCACTGTGGATATTTGGAGCCTTTGGCTTTTCTGAGGGAAAATTATATTAATTCAGAAGTCAATTCATATCTAAAGAATCAATGAGTAAAAGAACAAAAAATAAAAACTCACTGCCATCAAGTCAATTCTGACTCATAGTGACCCCTCCTGGGATTTCTGAGGTGGTATCGCCAATCCTTCTGAGGAGTGGCTGGTGGGTCAAAGAAAGACATTATTAGATATGTAAGGCCTAGTTCTGGAAAACAGAACTCAACAGGAGACTTCATTTGTAGGAGACATTGAACAAAATTAAAAATGTCTGAAGTAGGTTGTCCAAACAAAATTAAATCCAGAAAAAAACAAGTCTTACAGAAAAGAACATTTAATCCTAGAGAGCAATGGCTGTGGAGTGTATCACATTCACAGAGTCATAATGAAATCAGTATTAATTTTCAATTTTTAAAATCAACCTACTGATAAAACTCAGAGAACTTAATTACCATTGTAAAACAAGATATAAATATTGTAAACTTGATATTGTGACAGCAAAAATTCAGAAGAGGTAAGGAGATAGGAGTGGAAGCAGAAATGATATTCTCACACTAGAAAGTACAAATAAAAAATCACTGTTGTTGATGAAAGACAATAAATTTTTATTATTAAAGAAAGAAAACAAAATGACACATAATTTTGTATCTTCTAATTCTTGTATTCATTTAAAATTATTTTGGCATGAGTAAAAGCAAACCTCCTTTTTTGCAGTGATAATTTCCAATAGAATCATATTTTCATGGAAGAAGACTAGGTTTAATGCTATCATTAAATCAATGTGTTGATTTGACATCATGAAAGCACCAACATATGACTTCAGTTGTCACAGGCTAATGCAAAACTCAGAGAGGTGGTCATAATACATCAAAGATGATTGTGAGTTAAGTAAGGGGCAACTAACATCAAAGTGAGTTGTACAAAACAGGTTTGGCTGTAGTGCACATGTCTTGTTGCCATTAAAAGAACCTTGTTTATAGAAATGTATGTCATATTCATTTAGTGTGTGCTGACTTACCACAATGTCATCCACCATATTAAATTAATACTAAAATTTGTATTGTATTAGTTTTGTAATTTTGCTTATACTTTTTTTCAGTTCTCTAATAGTTAAAGGCTATTATTTTATTATGCATTTTATTATGACTATGCAAAGGCATTTGATTGTGTGGATCATGACAAATTATGGAAAACATTGAGAAGAATGGGAATTCCCGAGCACTTGATTGCACTCATGAGGAATCTGTACCTTGAGCAGGAGGCTGTCATTCGAACAGAACAAGGAGACACTACATGGTTTAAAATCAAGAAGAAAGTGCATCAGGGTTGTATTCTTTCTCCACACTTGTTCAATCTATATGCTGAGCAAATAATCCGAGAAGCTGGACTATACGAAGAAAAACGTGGTATCAGGATTGGAGGAAGAATCATTAACAACCTGAGATATGCAGATGATACAACTTTGCTTGCTGAAAGTGAGGATGACTTAAGGCACCTACTGATGAAGGTTGAAGAATACAGTCTGCAGTATGGATTACATCTCAATATAAAGAAAACAAAAGTCCTCATAACTGGACCAATGAGCAGCACCACAATAAATGGAGAGAAGATTGAGGTTGTCAAAGAATTCACGTTGCTTGGTTCTACAATCGATGCCAACGGAAGCAGCAGTCAGGACATTAGACGACGTGTAGCATTGGGAAAGTCAACTGCAAAGGAACTGTTTCAAGTGCTGAGGAGCAAAGATATCTCCTTAAGGACTAAGGTGCACCTGACCCAAGCCATGATATTTCCAATCGCCTTGTATGCATGTGAGAGCTGGACAATGAATAAGGAAGACCGAAGAAGAGTTGATGCTTTTGTCTTGTGCTGGTGAAGAATGCTGAAAGTACCGTGGACTGCTAAAAGAACTAACAGATGTGTCCTGGAGGAAGTGCAGCCAGAATGCTCCTTGGAAGCAAGAATGGCCAGACTTCGTCTCACCTATTTTGGTCATGTTGTAAGAAGGGACCATTCCCTGGAGAAGGATGTCATGCTTGGTAGGGTGGAGGGTCGATGAAAGAGGGGGAGGCCTTCAATGAGATGGATTGACATGGTGGCTGCGATGATGGGCTCAAGTATAGCAGGGATTGTGGGGCTGGTGCAGGATCGGGCAGTGTTTCGTTCTGCTGTGCACGGGGTCGCTATGAGTCGGAAATGACTCGACGGCACTTAACAACAACAACAACGTTATTTTATTATGATTATTTTATTAGTTAAAGGCATTTTGGTTTTATATAGGGAACTAAGGAAACAGATCTAGGTAGCACTGGGCTTATTTTCTCTCCACTGTCCCCTTTACAAGTGTAGCAGCAAGTTGACTCAGCAGATTTGAGTTTGCTCAGTGACAGAACAAGCTGAGACCAGAGCTGGCCTCCAGAGGCTACCCCCTCCCAACAAGGTCATTTCCCTGACCAGTAAGCCTTCCTGATACGTAGTTGCCCAGCTCTTCACTACACATAACACGATCCAAGGACCAGCAGCATTCGCCATCCCTGGGAGATTTTTTAAAAACAGACTTCATTTCTTAGAGCACTTTTAGTATTAGAAAAAGAAATGTGCAGAAAGTTCCCTTATGCCCTTCTGGGAGATTTAAAGAAATGCAGAACCTTTGACCCTCATCCCAGGGCCATCGAATCAGAATCTGTACCTAGGACAAGAACTCTAGATGATTCATGTGCACATTAAAGTATGAGAGGCACTGACCCTCCCCTTTCCCTATCAACAGATCCAGCATTACAAGAGCAAGGTCCTTCTCTATGGAATCCCCTTCCATGGTGCTTCCAGTCCAACTCTGCCAGCCTAAGATCCTCCATCTGTGGGTAATCATGGATGGTCTCACACTGCTCTGCCTATAAATGTTTCCTAACAAACTCCCTTGTGGCATATGTGCCTTGAGCCCCTTTTCCACTTGGTAGATGCTTGTTGCTTTCATCTGCCCAGACTCTTCATCTGTAAATTAAAACCATAATGATAATTATCTCGAAGGATTGCTGTGATGCTTACATATAATAATCCATAGAAAACACTCAGTACACAGTAGCATCTCAATAAATGTGGTTATAATTGTTAGCTATTATCAGAGTCCCAGGTGATAGCATTCAGCAGGAGAAAGCTTCTACATTAATCGTCTCCAGCCTCAGCAGTCACCAGGTTCGTTTCCTTCATCAATAGCTCATTAATTGATTGTCAAGTTACAGACACTATAAGCCACACACCATCACACTGAATAATGGTAATTATTGCAGGTCTCATGTGTAAAACATTCCACAGTAAATATATTCAATCCTGAGGGGCATCTGTCTGCTAGATATGGTGGTAAGGAACAAAGCCATATTCCCTGTGTTAGTGGGAAAACTCTCTCTCACGCTCACAGTATATATCCAGTTTGTCTTGTGAGCATCCAAACCATCCTGCCTTGTGTTCAAAGCTTTACAAAACCAAGACAGTTTTTTTCCTTTTGTTTTTCTTTTACCCTTTTCTTGATGCACTATCTTTAGAAATGTGGATGTGGGTCAATAGAAGCTGTGCCAGGCATACATTATACACACTGTAGTGAGACAGACCCTTCTCACTATCCCTACACCATGGGAGAAAAGACCTAGCCATCTCTTCCATACAGATTGCAGCCTAGAGCCCTGTGGGACCATTCGACTCCATAATATAGGGTTCGGAACTCTGGTGTCACAGTGCCTAAGGCATTTGTCTCCTAACCAGAAAGTTGGCAGTTCAAACCCACCAGCTGCTGTGCAGAAGGAAGATGGGGCAATCTACTTCTGTAAAAGTTTACCACTTCAGAAACCCAATGGGTGTCACTATGAGTTGGAATCTATTATTTGA
>NW_006922025.1:1769348-1774540 GCF_000298275.1 Orycteropus afer afer | reverse complement strand
GTTAGCAGTCAAGTGCCTTAGCCACTATGCTACCAGAGCTCCCCGAATATACCTTACCTTGCCTGAATTATAGAAGTGAGTGGGCTTATTATCCACACAAGGTCCTTTTACACGGGACCAGTTATATTGAGTCAGTCAGTTTGCTGTTTGTGGTGGCTTGTGTGTGGCTGTGATGTTGGAAGCCACCAGGATGTCAAATACCAGCAGGGCCACCCATGATCAACAGGTTTCATTGGAGCTTCCACACTAAGACAGTCTAAGAAGAAAGATGTGGTAATCTACTTCTGAAAATTAGCCAGTGAAAACCTTATGGATCACAACAGAATATTGCCTGATGTAGTGCTGAAAGTTGAACCCCGAGGTTGAAAAGCACTCAAAATGTAAGGGTGCTGCCACAGTGTCTCAAGTATATCAATGACAATGATTTGATCGTTAAATGTTTCATTGTGTTGCACATGGCACAATTAACAACAAAAATAGTTGACTCTGAAAAAGACGTGTGGCAGACATGAACATGAACTTCTAATTTTGAAGGACTATAACGTAAAAGAGAGATTCAATATACTCTGTATGGCTCAAGAGGGCATTCCCAGAACAAAGGAACAGGAAATAATGGTCAGAAAGAAGGGAAACTGTCATTGAAAAGTTCTTACTATGTGAGATACAATATGCAGACTAGTGTTATCACATTTAATGCCCCAAACAAGTGTTTGTTTAACAGATTGAAAACCATGGTTTGTATAGTCTAAGATCAAGCGGGGATCTGAACTTATATTTGTTTTACTCCAATACCCACATCCTTTCCACTCTATCATATTGTTGTTATCTGCTGTCAAGTTGGCTCTGACTTAGGATGACTTCATGTACAAAAGACAAAACGTTGCCTGATCCTACACCTCTTCCTGACTATTGGTCTGCTCAAGCCCATTGTTCCAGCCACTGTGTGTTTTGAGTGCCTCCCAACGTAAGGGGCTCATCTTCAAATACTGTATCAAGCAATATTCTATTGTTGTCAACAGGATTTTCATTGGCTTATTTTCCATGGCATCCACAATGACTCAAGCATAGCAACAACTGTGAGGATGGCACAGGACATGACAGTGTTTTGTTCCCTTGTCCACAAGGTCACTATGAATTGGAGCTGACTTGACAGCACTTAGCAACAACAATTTTCAGAAGCAGAACATCAGGTCTTTCTTCCCAGTGTGTCTTCTGGAAGCTCTGTAGAAACAGTGGATGTCCCTGTTGGTATTTTAAATACTGGTGACATGGCTTCCAGCATCAATGCAATATGTAAAGCCACATGAGGACAAATTGACAGAAAGGTGGTTGTTTCAACAGACACTACATTACAGGGCTTCTTTTATAGAATAAGCTGTTGGGTGGTAGTAAATGTCCTGTCATTGAAAGCACTCGAGCAGAAGGTGGAAGGTCTGTTCAAGAGTCGCCAGAGGCCAGTTGTTGTTAGGTGCTGTTGAATCAAATCTGACTCAGAGCAACACGATGTACAACAAAACTAAACACCTTCCAGTCCTGCACCATCCTCCCAATTGTGGCTTTGTTCGAGGCCACTGTTGCAGCCACTGTGTCAATTCATGTGGGTCTTCCCCTTTTTCGCTGACCCTCTATTTGACTAAGCATGATATCCTTCTCCAGGGACTGGTCCCTCCTGATAGGATGTCCAAAGTAAGTGAGATGAAGTCTTGCCATGTTTGCTTCTTAGGAGCATTCCAGCTGTACTTCTTCCAAGATGGATTAGTTTGATCATCCTCATAAGTGCTACAAGTCCTCTTAACTTTCAGCAAGCAAGGCTGTGTCATCTGCATATTGCAGGTTGTTAATGAGTCTTCCTCCAATTTTGATGGTGTGTTCTTCTTCAGATAGTCCAGCTTCTCAGCTTGTTTGCTCAGCATATGGGTGAAATAAGTATGGTGAAAAAATATTAACATCGACACACCCATTTTCTGATTTTAAAACATGCAGTATTCCCTTGATCTGTTTCAATGACCACCTCTTTGTCTATGTTAAGGTTCCACATGAGCACAATTAAGTGTTCTGGAATTCCCATTCTTCAAAATGTTATTCATAATTTGTTGTGACACACACAGTTGAATGCCTTTATATAGTCAATAAAACATAGGTAAACATCTTTCTGGTATTCTCTGTTTTTAGTGAAGATCCATCTGATATCAGCAATGATATCCCTATTTCCACATCCTCTTCTGAATCCAGCTTGCATTACTGGCAGTTCCCTGTTCATATACTGTTGTAACTGTTCCTGAATTATCTTCAGAAAAATTTTACTCTGCATAGTATGTTAATGATATTGTTCAATAATCTCTGCATTCTGTTGGATCATCTTTCTTTGGAAAGGGCACAAATACGGATCTCTTCCAGATGGTTGGCCGCCTTCTTTGTCTTCCAAATTTTTTGGCATAGACAATGAGCACCTCGAGGGCTGCATCTGCTTGTTGAAACTTTTCAGCTGGTAATTTGTCAATTCCTCAAGCCTTGTTTTTGGCCAATTTTTTCAGTGCAGCTTGGACTTCTTCCTCCGATACCATCAATTCTTGATCATTTGCTATCTCTTGAAATGGTTGAACATCTACAAATTCTTTTTGGTCCAGTGACTCTGTGTATGGCTTCCATATTCTTTTGATGTTTCCTGCATCATTCCATATTTTGCCCATAGAATCCTTTGATATTGCAACTCCAGGTTTGCATTTTTTTTCTTTCATTCTTTCAGCTCGAAAAATGTCAAGCGTGTTCTTCCTTTTTGATTTTCTAACTCCAGGCCTTTGCACATTTCATCATAATATTTATATTGTCATTTCAAGCCACACTTTGAAATCTTCTATTCAGCTCTTTTACTTCATCATTTTTTCCACATGTTCAAGAGCAAGTTTCAGAGTCTCTTCTGGCACTCATTTTGATCTTTTCTTTATTTCCTCTCTTTTTAATGACACTTTGCTTGCTTCATGCATCATGTACTTGATGCCATCACACAACTCATCTGGTCTTCAGTCATTAGTGCTCAATGAGTCAAATCTATTCTTGAGATCTGCTCTAAAATATACTCCTGGATATACTCCAGGGTTGTATTTTGGCTCTTGTGGTCTTGTTTTAATTTTCTTCAGCTTCAACCTGAACTTGCATATGAGCAATTGATGATGTGTTCTGTGTCAGCCCCTGGCCTTATTCTGACTGATGATATTGAACTTCTCCATCATCTCTTTCCACAGATGTATTAGATTTTATTCCTGTGTACTCCATCCACTGAGATCCATGTGTATAGTCACCATCTATGTTATTGTAAAAAGGTATTTGAAAAATTCTATCATGCAAATTCCAACATCATGTCTATAACCAAGACCATATTTTCCAACTGCTGATCATTCTTTGTTTCCAGCTTTCATATCCCAATCACCAGTAATTATCAGTGCATCTCGATTGCATGTTTGGTCAATTTGAGAAGGCGGAAGTTGCTAAAAATCTTCAATTTCTTCATCATTGGCTTTAGTGGTTGGTGTGTAAGTTTGAGTAATAGTATCAGTAACTGGTCTTCCTGAGGTGGTGTAAAGAGCATCTGGAGTCATCTATAGGGGAACATCATGAATTCAGTAGTCTGAAAGAAGATTATTGATTCCAAACAGCAATAAGAAAGAGCCAAAACATAAAGCTGAATGTATCTGGAAGCACAGTAAACTGATGCCCAATGAGATGTGTTGCAGAATAGATGAAGAAAGGTTAGAGCAGAAAACTGTTAGCTGTATTCTAAAACCTGCCCACACAAGTTTTGTTTGGTTCTCACAAAATTACTTCCTTTTGTTGTTAATTGCCGACTCCCAAATATTGATTGCTAGATTTCACTCAAAACTTCAGATTTCAAAATTCTCTTGGAAAAACATTTATGTATGTCAGCAGCTGAATAGCAGTGGAATTCCAAATCTCTCTAACACTGTGGTAGTTCAGTTTGTATGTCAACGTGGCTGGGCCTGATTGAGTGACTGAGCAGCGGTAGGAGTATTCCCTATGATGAGACTGGTAATCAACTCCATGGTGGAATCTACTGTGAGCAGCTGAGTAGCTGCCTTGGGGATGTGGTCTGTTTCCTGTGTATAAGGAGAAGCTTGGGGAACAGTCTCTAGTTTATGGCCCACTTGAACCCTTCATGTAGCCATGTTGTTGTTCAGCAGCCTGCCATGTTCTGTCAACCTTGGGAATTTCAATGTGCTTGAACTAATGGCCTGCCATGTGGTTTGGTAACATTGGGACTGTGCCTTTTACTTGTCGACCTTGGGCTTGTCAGTCTCAGCAGCCAGCAGCTGTCTTAGTGAAGAAAAGCCTCCAGCCTCAGTGGGCCAGGAGCAGGAGGCAGAGCTGAACCCCATGGTTGAGGGGCTTTCACCCAGCCCCTAGAGCCTGGCACTTTGAACTCGGACTTAAAGCCTCCAAACTGTAAGAGAATAAACACCTGTTTGTTCAGCCATCCCATTTGTGGTATATTCTTGTCAGAAGGGCACTAGGTAGCCAAAACAATCTCCTTATATGATCTAACACTTAGCTCTCTTAACTTGTTTACTTTATCTGCCTTGACTTGAAAATATTTAGACTTGAAAACTCTGGCCTAGAGGAATTTCCTGAGCACACCAGCAGATAACTAAGAAAATTTATGTTTTCTGCTGTCATGTAGGAGTTAAGCTTAGAAAGAGAAAGACTCCATTTGGGGCACATCTCATAGACTGATGTTCCCTCCAGGACTGGCTTGAAGCTACAAAATATGGAGAGTCTGAAAAAGACAAGCAATTAGGATACTTTACCTGATACAGTTAGTAAGTAACATTTACTAGTATGTTCCAAACAGTGAGTAATGCCAGTCTGAAGGCTGGGGAAAGGGCTAGTTAAAACCTGGAAGAGACACACGGAGGGGAAGCTGGCCAGACAGGAGTGCACAACTAAGAAGGGCACAGGGAGGATAGGGCACAGGGAAGGGAGGGGACGAGAGTGGGTTATGGCTGGAGGTGGTAATCAGGGAGTGAAAGAAATGTATACAAACTGCTGAATGTAAAACCAATCCTGTTCTCTAAATTTGCACCCAAAGCACAATGAAAAATAAAAACCAAAAACATGGAAGAGAACCAAAAAAACTAACAAACAAACGAACTCACTGCCATCAACATCAAGTCAGATGC
>NW_006922025.1:1753960-1768483 GCF_000298275.1 Orycteropus afer afer | reverse complement strand
TTGCTCAGCATATAGATTGAATAAGTGTGGAGAAAGGATACAACCCTGACGCACTCCCTTCTTGATTTTAAACCATGTAGTGTCCCCTTGTTGATTGCCTAATTTCCTTCCGAGGAGTGGCTGGTGAGTTTGAACCCTCAGCCTTCTGGTTAGCAGTCAGATGCCTTAGACACTACACCAACTGGGACACACATTTTCCTAGCCACTACTGGCAAGCATCAACATCCTAGTAAGACATCAATAGTGAACATTAAAATTCTACTTTAAACCAACCACTGCCATTGGGTTGATTCTGACTCATAATGACCCCTGTTGGGCTTCTAAGGTTGTAAATCTTTACAGAAGTGGATTGACCTATATTGCTTCCATGGAGAAGCTGATGGTTTAAACTGCCAATCTGCTGACTAGTAGTCAAGTGCCCTAGACACTGCACCACCAAAGCTCCTTAAAATTCTACTTTAGATATCACTAAAGTTTAGGATGGTTGATGAAGAGAGAAAGGAGAGAAGGGAGGGAGGGAGAAGAAAACTGCATGAAATACATCCTGTAACATGGATGCAATTCTTTTCAAGTAGTTATTTTACTGTCTTTATAAAACTCTGATAACACACATACCAGGCTTTGATAAGATGAAGTACCCAAGTGAAATTAGTGCCCAGATATACAAGCTGGGAATCACCTCAAATATTATTGAGATTCTTTGCTTAAAAACAATAAAAATAGACACTAACAAACAAAAACAAAATAAAGTTTCATGATGGGAAGGCTAGAAAATGGGGTAAAGATATTAATTAAAAAATAATAATAATAACCCCTTGCCATCCAGTTGATTCTGATTCAGGGTGACTCCATGTGTCCGGGGTAGAACTGTGCTCCAAAGTGTCTCCAGTGGCTGATGTTTTTGAAGGAAATGGCTTCTGAGGAGCATCTGAGAGGACTTGACCCTTCAACCTTTCAGTTAGCAGCTGAGCACATTAACCATTTATACCACCAGGGACTCCATAGATATGAATAAGCACCCATGAACTCCTGTAATTAGAAATATGAGCAATTCTGGGGAATCTATGAATTAGGGGCTCCCTCACAATCTCATAATGGAGCCAAGCTGGAACAGATGAACTGCAATCATTTTCAGTTATTCTGCCATTCTATTGTTGTTGTTATGTGCCATCGAGTCAGCCCTGACTCATAGCGACCCCTCCTTGGGTTTCCGAGGCAGTATCACTACAGAAGTAGGATTGCCCAACCTTCCTTCCGAGGAGTGGCTGGTGGGTTTGAACCGCCAGCCGTCTGTTTAGCAGGCAAGTGTCTTAGCCACTATGCTGCCATTCTATAGTAGATCCTAATTCCCGGGAGAGAATGTACCAGTTTTCCTAGCTTATGTCAAGAGAAGCCCACTAGCATGTGCACACTAGAAAGTCAGAAGTGATACACACTGACAGTGAATGATCAGTCTATGTTTTCAACACCAAGGTCAGTGTATGGAAGATAGTAAATGTTCAATAAATTTTGTTGGAATGAACTAATGAAGAAATGACCAAATATATCCACTCTTTAGCTAAGGTAAGATGTTGTTGCTGTTGTTAGGTGCTCTTGAGTCAATTCTGACTCATAGCAAACTCAGGCCAACAGAATGAAAAACTGCCTGGTCTTTCCCCATACACATAATCCTTGCTATGCTTGAACCCATCATTGAAGCCACTGTGTCAATCCACCTCATTGAGGGTCTCCCCTTTATTCTCTGACCCTCCTCTCTACCACACAAAATATCCTTCTCCATGCACTGGTTCCTTCTGACCACACGACCAAAGTCATGATGAAGTCTGCCCTTTCTTGCTTCTAAGGAGCATTTTGGCTACACATCTTCTAGGACAGATTTGTTCTTCTGGCAGTCCATGGCATTTTCAGTATTTGTTGCCAATATCACAATTCAAAAGCATCAATTATTCAAACTTCCTTATTCATTGTCCAGCTTTCACATGCATGTGAAGCAATTAAAAATACCGTGGCTTGGGTTAGATGCACCTTAGTCTTTAAAGTGACATCTTTGCTCTTCAATACTTTAAAGAAGCCTGTTGCAGCAGATTTGCCTAGTGCAATACAACGTCTGACTTCTTGACTGCTGCTTCCAGGAGTGTTGATTGTGGACCCAAGTAAGATGAAATCTTTGGGAACATCAATCTTTTTGCCATTTATCGTGATATTGCTTACTGGTCCATTGTGCTGATGTTTGTTTTCTTTATGTTGAGGTGTAATCCATATGGAGGACTGTAGTCTTTGATTTTCATCAGTAAGTGCTTCAAGTGGTCTTCATTTTCAGCATGCAAGGTTGTGTCATCTGCGTATCACAGGTTGTTAATGAGTCTTCTTCCAATCCTGATAATGAGTTCCTCTTCATAGAGTCCAGCTTCTCAGATTATTTGCTCAGCATGCAGATTGAATAAGTATGGTGAAAGGATCCAACCCTGATGCACACCCTTCCTGATTTTAAACCATTCAGTATTCCCTTGTTCTATTTGAACAGCAGCCTCTTGGTTTCTGTACAAGTTCCTCATGAGAACAAGTAAGTGTTTTGGAATTCCCCTTCTTCGTAATGTTATCCATAATTTGTCATAATCCACACAGTTGAACATATTTTCATAGTCAATAAAACACAGGTAAACATCTTTCTGGTATTCTATGCTTTCAGCTAAGATCCATCTGACATCAGCAATGGTAGCCCTCATTCCAGATCCTCTTCTGAATCCAGCTTGCATTTCTGGAAGTTCCCTGTCAACATACTGCTGCAACTGTTTTTGAATTATCTTCAGCAAGATTTCACTTGCATGTGACATCAATATTGTTTGATAATTTCTATATTCTGTGAGATAACCTTTCTTTGGAAGGGCACAAATATGGATCTCTTCCAGTTGGTTGGCCAGGTAGCTGTCTTCCAGATTTCCTGGCATAGATTAGTAAGCACCTCTGGAGCTGCATCCATGAGTGGAAACATCTCAGTGGATATTCCATCAGTTCCTGGAGCCTTGTTCTCCACCAATTCCTTCAGTGAAGTGTGGACTTTTTCCTTCAGTGTCCTTGGTTCTTGATCACATGCTACCTCCTGAAATGATTGAACATCAACCAGTTCTGTTAGGTACAGTGACTGTGTATTCCTTCCATTTTCTTTTGATACTTCCTGCATCATTCAATATTTTGCCCACAGACTCCTTCAATATTGTAACTAGAGGCATGATTGCTTTTCTTCAGTTGTTTCAGCTTAAGAAATGCAGAGCATGTTCTTGTCTTTTGTTTTTTCTAAATCCAAGTCTTTGCACATTTCATTATAATACCTTCCTTTGTCTTCTGAGTTGCCATTTGAAATCTTCTGTTCAGTTCTTTTATTTCATCATTTTTTTCATTCACTTTAGTACTCTCCACTCAACAGCAAGTTTCAGAGTCTCTTTTGACATCCATTTTGGTCTTTTCTTCTTTTCCTGTCTCTTTAATGACCTTTTGCTTTCTTCATTTATGATGTTCTCGATGCCATCCCACAACTCATCTGGTTTTCAGTCTCTGGTGTTCCATGCATCAAATCTATTCTACCGATGATCTCTAAATTTAGGTAGGATATACTCAAAGTCATATTTTGGCTCTTTTGGATTTATTTTCATTTTCTTCAGCTTCAACTTGAACTTGCATATGAGCAATTTATATCTGTTCCACAGTCAGCTAATAAACTTGTTTTGACTGATGATATTGAACTTCTCCACTGCTTCTTTCCACAGGTGAAGTCAATGTGATTTCTGTGTATCCCATCCAGTGAGGTTCACATGTACAGTCACCATTTATGTTGTTGAAAAAAGATATTTGCAATGAAAAAGTTGTTGGTCTTGCAAAATTCTATCATAGAATCTCCAGTATAATTTCTATCACTAAGGCCATGTTTTCCAACTACCAATGCTTCTTTGTTTCCAACTTTTTCATTCCGAACACCAGCAATAATCAACACATCTTGATTGCATGCTTGGTCAATTCAAGACTGCAGGTGTTGCTAAAAATCTTCTTCTTTTTTTTTTTTTTTTTTTTGCCTTTTGCTGTAGTGATTGGTGCGTAAATTTGAATAATATTCGTATTAACTGGTCTTCCTTGTAGGCGTATGAACATTACCCTATCACTGACAACCTTGTACTTCAGGATAGACCTTGAAATGTTCTTTTTGACAATGAATGTGATGTCATTCCTCTTCAATTTGTCATTCCTGGCATAGTAGACCATATGATTGTCTGATTCAAAATGATCAATTCCAGTCCATTTCAGCTCATTATTGCCTAGGTTATTGATCTTCTTGTGTTCCATTTCATTTTTGACAACTTCTAATTTTCCTAGATTCACACTTTGTACATTCCACATTCCAATTATTAATGGATGTTTGCAGCTGTTTGTTCCCATTTTGAGTCATGCCTCAACAGCACATGAAGTTCCAGAAAGCTTTACTCCATCCTCATCCTTAAGGTCAACTCTACTTTGAGGAGACAGCTTTTCCCCAGTCATATCTTGAGTGCCTTCCAACCTTAAAGGGCTCATCTTCCAGCATAGTACCAGACAATGTTTCACAACTCTTCATAAAGTTTTTCAGTAATATATCAGACAGTGTTTCATTACTATTCATAAGGTTTTCAGTGGCCAAGTCTTTTAAAAGTGGATGGCCTCATCCTTCTTCCAAGTCTGTCTTATTCTGGAAGCTCTGTTGAAACCTGTCCACCATAGGTGACCATGCTGGTATTCATAATACCAGTGATATAGCCTCCAGCCTCACAGCAACACACAAGCCACCACAGCACAACAAACTGGCAGACAGGTAGTGGAAGGTAAGATGTGGCACCTGTAATAATAGTCCCAAAATCCCAAAGCCACTGAGGAAGAGACAAATTGCCAAAAGGAAATTGGGGTGATATTATCAAAAGAGTGTTGAATGGACACAGGGTAACTAAAAGAGTGGGGTATATAGAGAGATGCTTTCAATTAGAGCAAACTTTATATAACAAACATGTATAACTTCACATCTCTCCCAGAGCCTCTCACATGTCAACACAGCCACAAGGAATCAAAATCAAACTGTATCAGAATCTATCCATGTTATTCTGCAAAGCATATTGTTAGCAAAATTTAAGACCTTGTTGACTGATGACATGAAGGCTCATGTAACTTCTGTTCTTGTTCTGATGTAAGAGGTCATATACTGGTGCCAACTCTGCCCTGAGTGAGTTCCCTGACACGCAGGCACATCTTCTCCAAGAACATGCCATATGTACAAGAGGCTGTTCCAAGGAGAAGAGCATTTGCACATCCTACTCAAATGGGGGATAACAAGGATGGGTGTGAGGAACCCTGGATTTTCTGTTCTTCTTCAAAGGTTCTTTAGGAAGGAGCACACAATTAATCTCAAAGGAGTTCAAGGAAAAACACACCCTGGAAAATGGTCAAGGAGTCTCTGATAATGAAGCCACTTCAGTGTTGATAAGGAAGCAATGGAGCTAAGTTGATCTGATTGCTACTGCTTCTATGTCCCAATCCATTAATTTTGCTATTTGACCATATATAATTTAATTTTTAATTAGTGGTTGTCTTGTAAAGTCCTCAAAGTGCTTAATGTATGAGTGTCATATCCCCACAACACAAGCAAGAAGAGACTTCTGGAACATTTCTTCTGACAGTGCAGCTCTGCTTTTCAGCTTCTGTTTTACTTATGAGTTGGTGACTGTCTTAGTTATCTTCTGCTGCAATGATACAAATACCCCAAGTGGATAGCTTTAACAAACAGATTCTCTCAGTTTAGGAGGCTAGAAGTTCAAATTCAAGGTGCAAGTTCTAGGGGAAGTCTTTCTGTGTCAGCACTGGGGGAAGGTTCTTGTCTCCTTTCAATACTTGTGGATGCAACATCTCTTGGAGATCTCCATGAGTCTTGATCTTCACCTGGGTTTAACACCTTCTCAATGCAGGGGCTCCAGGTCCAAAGATGTGTTCCACTTCCAGCTCTTTTTCCTTGGTGTTCATGAGGTCCCTCCTCTCTGCTTCCTTCTCTCCTTTTATCTCTTATAAGATAAAAGGTGATGAAGGTAATACCCCATAGAAACTCCCCTTACATTGGATCAGAGCTGTGACTTGAGTAAAAGTGTTGCATCCCACCCTTACAACTGATTGGCCGATCATAACAGTTCACATCATGAAGGATGGTTAAATCACTACATAACCGCCAGATTACAACATTATATAACTGCCTAACTACTGAGAATCATGACACAGCCAAGTTGACACATTTTGGGGGACACAATTCAATCAATTATAGTGACCTTTCCAGTAGTTATATTATTTGGGGTTTGGAAGCATGGATGCTTAAGTATTGGGATGATCATCTTTAGGGAGGGAGGGACATATCTTGAAAACAAAGTACCAGCACCCTAGACACACCTAGAAAAGAGAGGTTTGAGGGCATTTAGACCTACTCCAGACTGCAAACATTATGTATTAAAAAAAAAAAAAAAATCCCCAAGATTTGAAATTGTTGGCCTTACATGCAAATCTAGATTTCAAATTTGTCTTGAAACTAAAATCTTATCAATTTAGCTGTAAACTAACAGTCTGTACATACTGCTACAAGAAAACAAAGCAGTTAGAACTATTTTCTCATGAAGAGCTGATCTGAGTACTGGCTGCCCCCTTTGGGCAGGGCCTGTATGCTCCAGGTCAGACTCTACCAACTTTGGTCATTTAATTATTTGGCCATTATGTGTGTGTGGTGGTAGTGGTGATACCACCTCAAAAACCCAAGGAGGGGTCACTATGAGTCAGATCTATCTCACTGGCAGTGGGTTTTTTGGTGTTTTTTTTTTTTTTTTTTGGTGGTAGTGGGTAGATATTAAGTGATGTGTGTGTGTGTATGTGTGTTGCAGGGGGTGATAGTCCAAACTCATTTACCTACAGAGTACAGAGGAGTGTACCCCTATAGGTGAATGAGTTTACATCCTATCTTTATTTGGCAAAGATAACTTACAGTGTGTGGTTCCTGGGAGGAATTCCTCCTGGTCAGAACAGGAAGAGAGGCTGTTATGAAGCTGTGGCAATGCTTTCTAACCAAAGATGATAAGACACTAAAAGAAGGCAGTGGCAGTAGTGACAGGGACAGGATAAATTTGAAAGAGATTTTCTAAGTAAAATTCAACAGCTTGGTGAGTGACTGAATGAAGAGGGAGAAGTGCCAACAATGACTTTGAGCGTTTGGCTTGGAGCAAATGGTGATTTCCATCCAGGAGATAGACCTCACAGCTGCAGGAGCAGTTTTTGACCTTGAATTACTTACCTTTGTATTTAACCGTCTGTGAGAGCTGTTTGTGAGAGAATGTTCTCTGACTGCACACATTTACTAGATCAAGCATTTATTAAGTCTTCCTACTGAGCCCTGGAACAAGGGATTGGACAGGCATTAAGATCAGGGAAGTCTTTGGTGGTGAATATTTTAGAATTCTCTCTCTCTCCCTCTCCCCAATGGAATAAACAAAGGTAAATATTTAGAGTCCTTTCTAAAGAACAAGGAAAGCATTAATAATTTTTTAAAAAAATAATCCTATTTTTCTTTGAATGTCAATTTCTAGCACTGGCACTTCATTTATTTTCCTCATCCACTGCCAGTCCAATGTCCACTCTACGTAAGTGGCAGTAAGTTTGGGGTTACCCAGGAAAGACAGCAAGGAGGTGACTAAATTAAGAGCAAAATCATTAACCAAAGAGAGTACAAGACTAAGAAGGATCAAAATTGCTGAGCGAGATAAAACGTTCACTTTGTGGCAAGCAGCACAGTTGTTCCAAAGAGGAATGAGCCAATCTTTGGAATTGCTTGGAGGGGTGATGTGAGACTATGGGGGATCAATACACACTGGCAGCCTGGCTCCCCTTGCCACTGCAAGTCCAGCTCAATGACACCCTGGCTTGATTTCTTGGGCCCAGTTGGATGTAGTTGTCATACCATCTTAGGGGGAACAATTCCTCCACTTGACAGTTTCCTGGAACCTGTTGTACCCAAGGCTGATTTCCTTTGCCTGCAGCAGGATTTAACAAGCTGGGGAGGCTTTCACGTCTGCTGCTTTTTCTGCAACTCTCTTCTCATTTAGGTGCCAGCAGGCTCCGTCCTTCCAGGATTCCAAGCTTGGCTTCTCTGAAGGCTGATGTAATGGTTCTAAGCCTCAGATTTGAAGACACACTTTTTGATATGATCTCTCTGTTATCAGCCAGTATATTCAGCTCACTAACTCCTCTTTCCCTTCTTACTTGCCCTTCTAAACATGCTATCACCACCAACCAGCACCTACGAGAGCCCTCTGATGATCTGTCCTTGGTCCTCTGTGGTCTCATTCTTTGCTTAAGCTGCTCCATTAAAATGTGTGGTTTCAGCTAATGACATTCTCTGAAAAGACTCTAAAACACTAATTGTTAGGCTCAATTGCTTGCCTGAATTCTGGTCCAGGATTTCATTCATTCATAAAACATTTATTGGCTATAAACACTCTTTCAGACCTGTCCTAGGCACTGGCCCATAAATAAGACAGACACAGTCCCGGCCCTCATGGAGCCTCCCTTCCAGCTCTTCTACCTGTTATACACTTAGACTTAAAGTGTCCCAAACCTTTCCTAGTCTGGGTCTATCATCTCTGCCATCACAGTTCTTTCAGTCACTCTGGGTGGAACATGAGAGCCATCCTTCATTCCTTCCTCTCTTACCTCACATCAAATTGTTGCCCAACTTTACTTATTCTGCCCCCTAACTATTTCTCTAAGTTTACTCTGACCCACCTTTTCCACTTCTACTCCCTTACTGTATGCTGTCATCATCTCTTGCTTCTTCAGTGCAAGGGTTTCTCTTTCTGTCTGGCTTTTTTTTGGTCCTGTGTTTGTCATTTTGCCAAAAATGATGAGTTTGGCCTCAGTGAGCCCTGTGATTGTTCTGTTTTATGTACCTTGCAAGGATTGGTCAGTTTGCTATTCAAATAGTGGCTTGAAAATCCACCCAATAGGATTGAGTGACTTGGAGTCCACTGAGGGGAGTGATCATTCTGTGCCCCTACTGGGAGGGCCATACCTTGAAATTAACAAGGGTTTGTTTATGTAAGCAGCCAATCTCATAGAGATTTTTGGAGGAGAGGAAGAGGAGGAGGAGAGAACCTCCTGAAAAAGCTATAATATGGGTCAATAGTTGTCCTGGTTGTAAGCTATCCTGTACTGAAAAGGGAGAAATGTGCTCTCTCTTTGAGGGAGTCTTCTGGACCCTGCTCTGTGCTTCCTGATCCTAATCCTGATCCCGAGTTGTTCCTGTTACTTCCAAATTGATCCTGATCTTGAGTTGTAGACCGGTGTCAGAAATTATGAAAAAGTTGGAGAGTGGAGGTGTGTCCAACCTCCACATCACAGGAACCAGCTTTCTTCTGATCCTGATTCTTATCCCTTGGGAATTTAGGTGGGTTCTGATGCTACATCACAGCTTACTAACTTCTAATTTCTCTCCTCTCCACCAAATGTCATCCCATACATTCTTACCATTCTTTTCTGATATATAAAGAACTTTCCTGCCTCTCACTATCTAAGAATAAAACTCACAACCATGGTCTCTCACTGGCATGATCTGTCTCTAGCCTGACATTCTGAATGTATTTGCAAGTGGCCCCTAGAATAGCTAACCTGGGGTGGGGAGCAAAGAGGAAGAAGAAGAGGAGAGGAGAGGAGAGATGGAGGGGGAGGCAGGGGAATGCAGAAATTCAGACACACTGGAAGTAGCTATTGCACATTTAAAATGTACGTAGCACTGCTGGAACCTTCCTGTACACCAGGGCATTGAATTCTCCCTGAGGGCAGACATAGTTATGCTCCCATTAAAACATAAAGAAGTTGACATTCTGAGAATTTAGGAAACTTGTTCAAAGTAAATGAGACAATAAATAATGACTGTCATTTATTGATAATTTAATAAGGATCAGACACTGCTAAGTGCTTTACAAACATCTCCATCATAACTCTATGGGATAGATGCTATTAACATTCCCAATTTATAGATTAAGTAACTGGGAAGAAAGAGGGGAGTAAAAATACAGATCCTAGGCCATCCTGTCCTGTATGATAAAACCAAGATTGCACCCCATGTCTACTCCATGAGCGACACTGCCATGAGAGGAAGTGTAACCTCTAAAATATGAACCTCCAAAGATAAGTTATTGCCAAAAGAAACATCAACCCTATGTACCACAGAAATCCATTCAAGTAAACTCTGAAGTCTTCTGTGAAAGCCACAAAGGAAATTCCATTGCTGGACATAGAAAGAAACCTGTTTCATCCCCTCTCCACCTTTCTTCCAAGTTGTCACAAACCTGGCTGGTACCCGCAGTTTCTACCTGAGTATCTCCCAAACTCTCTCATTGTTATCTCTCTCCCCTACCCTCTTCCCTCCAGCCCAGATCTCATTTTCTCATGAGAATAGCTCTGTGTCTTTTCTAAGGAACATCCATCAAGCTTTCCTTGGCTTTATCCAATTCTCTCTATGTCAAATGCCCCAAAGCCATGGTTTATAGGCTGCATTCCGCCACCAGATGTGTTTTGTTTGGCATGGTAATTTATAAAAGAATTCTAGCCAATTTTGAAAAATTGGTGGCTCTCTACTCTGACTTCCGAATTTTTGGCTTGTAATTGCCTGATTTCCATATTAGTAACAGTGAGCTTGTATCACTGCTCCATCGGGAAGAACACAAAACCTGAATCTGTCTCATCTCTGCCACTCACTTTCCAGTGTCTCCCCATCAAGGCTTGATGCCATAAGCATCATGCTTTTTTCTCGATCTCCTTTAAAGATGGGAAAATAAAAGGAAGAGAGGAGAGACACACATATGAGGACACTATATTTTATTCTGGAAGTAAATAATAATCCCCTATATTGTTATTGGGTGGCATATTGGTTAAGACATTTGGTTGCTAACCAGAAGGTCAGTGGTTCAAACCCACCCATTGCTCTATAGAAGGAAGATAAGGCAATCTACTTCCATAAAGATTTACAGCCTTGGAAACTCAATTGGGATCACTATGAGTCAGAATCAACTCAATGGTAGTGGGTTATGTTTAAAGATTGAAAAGGAAAGGATCAAAGTTCTTTGAAAAAGGAAAACAACTTTGGCTGCTTTCTCATTTACATAATACTATAGACACTTCAGTTGGGGTATTTAGATCAGTTCATTAGTACAAAAGCTCCTTCTCCCCCACCCAAAACACTGGATCAACAGAACAACAAAAACCCAAGCTGAGCAGCTACTTCCCTTCCATTAAAGATGCACCTTTAAATATCCCCCTGTGGTAGTTAAATTTGTATGTCAACTTGGCTGGGCCTGATTGAGTGGCTGGGCAGCTGGTGGTAGTTATTTGCCATGATCAGACTGGCAATCAACTCTATGGTGGGATCTACCACAAGTAGCTGAGTAGCTGCCTTTGGAATGTGGTCTGCTTCATGTATATAAGCAGAAGCCTTTGGGAATGGTCTCTAGCTTATGGCATGCTTGGACCCTGCATGTAGCCATGTCGTTGTTCAGCAGCCTGCCATGCTCTGCCAACCTTGGAACTTACAATGGATTTAAATTAATGGCCTGCCAAGTGGTTTGGTAACATCAGGACTGTGCCTTTTTACTTGTCAACCTTGGGTTTCTCAGCCTCAGCAGCCAGCAGCTGTCTGAGTGAAGAAATGCCTCTTGCTCCAGTGGGCCAGGAGCAGGAGGCAGAGCTGGACCCCAAGGCTGAGGGACTTTCACCCAGCCCCTAGAGCCTGGCACTTTGAACTTGGACTTAAAGCCTCCAAACTGTAAGAGAATAAATTCTTGTTTGTTAAGGCCATCCCATTTGTGGTATATTTCTGTCAGAGCAGCACTAGGTAACCAGAACACCCCCACATTGTAAACAAACTGTGGTAGTCAAGGTTGTCTATAAACTTGGCTGGGCCTGGTTTTGAGTGGCTGGGCAGCTGGTTGTAGTTATTCCTCATGAAGAAACTGGTAATCAACTCCACGATGCAATCTGCTGTGGGCAGCTGAGTAGCTTGCCTTAGGGATGTGTTCTGCTTCCAATGTGTAAGAAGCTTAGAGAAAGGTCTCTGAGCTTTTCAGCATGCTCGAACCCTGAATGTTTAAGTCTTCATTCAGCAGCCTGCCATGTTGTCTGCCGGTCTTGGGACCATTTCTGTACTTGAACTAGTGGCCTGCTGTGTTGCTTGATGATCTTGGGACTGTGCCATTTTACTTGTTGACCTTGGGTTTGTCAGCCTCAGCAGCCAGCACCTGCCTGAATTAAGGGATGCCTCCAGCTTCAGTGCACTGGGAGCAAGAGGCAGAGCTGAAGCCCAAGGTTGAGGGTTTTTTACCCAGTCCCCAGAGCTGGCACTTTGAACTCAGATTTCTGGTGGCATAGTGCCTGAGGCACTTGACTGCTAACCTGAAGGCTGGAGGTTCAAACCCATCAACCACCCCTAGAAAGGAAGGTTGGGCAATCTACTTCTGTAGTGATACTGCCTCAGAAACCCAAGGAGGGGTCGCTATGAGTTGGATCTGACTCGATGGCTGTGCATCGAGTCACATTAAACTGTAAGAGAATAAATCCATTTGTTAAAGCCATCCACTTGTGGTATTTCTGTTATAGCAGCACTAGAGAACTGAAACACAAACAATTCCCTCCTAACAGAAATTGCCAGCTGTTAAAAGTGTTCTAGGTATTATTTGAAATTAAGTAAAATGATTCCTTGGGCAACTACCTGGCAGCCAACAGATCTTACAACCTGTTCTCCAATAAAAACTGTTTTACAAAGAGCTTGTATTTTTTTACTACCAAGTATTACATTTTGAACAGAAAACTTAATAAGATTCTCAGCAGACATTTTAAGAGGCTCCATCATAGAACTTAACAACAACTGTGATCTATTATTTTTAGTACAAGAGTAAAGACCTGAGAGAAACAGCATTCTCAATTTGGCTTTACAGCCCCCCAAGTTGTGTTCAAGTTAAATGAAAGTTAAAAATTAGTACCAGGGAAAGAGCAAACGCTTTGGACTCAAATGTGGCTTTGAATTCCACTATTGCTAACTTGGGAGCTGTTGCACTTTGGGCAAGTTGCTTAACTAATTTTTGTCTCCATTTTCTCATCTATTAAAAGAAGTAATCCTACCATATAGGACTGTTGCAGCAAAGTTTCATGGTTCGGGGCCTGATTCATTGTTGTTGTGCACTGCAGGTGAGTCAGTCCTGACTCATGGCAACCCCATGCATGATGGAGAGAAAAGTTGCCCAGTTCTGTGCTATCCTTTTGATCAGTTGGGGAGTGAACTAGTGTGATCTGTATGGTTTTCAATGGGTGATTTTAAGAAATAGATCACCAGGCCTTTCTTCCTGGTCTGCCTTGGTTTGGAAACTCCATTGAAATGTGTTCAGTATCGTAACAACACACAAGCCTCCTCTGACAGATGGGGCAGTGGCTGTGCACGAGGACATTGGCCTGGAATCAAACCTGGGTCTCTCACATGGAAGGTGAGAATTTCAGCAATGAGCAAACCACCAAGGCCTCTGATAAAGATTTGTTGTTGTTGTTGTTATGTGCCGTCGAGTCAGACCTGACTCATAGTGACCCCTCCTTGGGTTTCCAAGGCAGTATCACTACAGAAGTAGGATTGCCCAACCTTCCTTCCGAGGAGTGGCTAGTGGGTTTGAACCACCAGCCGTCTGGTTAGTAGTCAAGTGCCTTAGCCACTATGCTACCAGAGCTCCCCTGATAAAGATAGTATGTCCTAAAACTTTTGATTATATGTGTCAGTAACTCAATTTAAAACAGCTTAAGTAAAAATGAGAATTTTTTTGGCTTGCCTAACTGAAAAGTTCAAGATACATTGGTTTTAGGCATAGGTGGGTCCAGGGGATTAAACAATGTCATCAGGACAGTCATTCTCCATCTTTGGGCTCTGTTTTCTTCTATATTTGCCTTTGTTCTTCATGGATCCCAGCAGATTATCTCACTGTTTTCTGGAGCAAGCAGAAGAGAGCTCAGGAGAAATGTAGGCCAAGATGTTGGACCCTGGATGAGAACCTACCTTGGGAAGGGCAAAACTGGTTTAGACACAATAGTCCATGTGGGATGTCCTAGCAAGAGTGAGATTTAGGGCAAACATAAGGACACAAGACATTTCATCCTCATTAAAGCCACCAAACCACCACTCATCTATCAGTTTGTCATACTTTGATGGCTTGCATGTTGCTGTGAGGCTATACCACAGGTATATCAAAGGCCAGCAGGGTCACCTATGGTGCAGCTTCCAGATTAAGACAGACTCAGAAGGAAGGGGTCATGCACTTCTCAAAGAATTGGCCAGTGAAAATCTTGTGAGTAGCAGTGAAACACTAAAACATTGCTGAAAAACTTTATGAAGAGAGGCAGGGCAAGATGGCGGACTAGGCAGAAGGATTCACAGACCCTCTTCAACAAAGA
>NW_006922025.1:1731672-1745535 GCF_000298275.1 Orycteropus afer afer | reverse complement strand
GTAAATTTTGGTCAATGACATGAGACAAAGTATATGTGAACTGCTGTATGAAAAGTGAATTTACTCTGTAAATCTTCACCCAAATCCTAATTAAAAAATAAATAAATAAATAAATAAACTTTATGAAGATCCCTGAAACATTGTATTCTATACTGCCAGAAGATGGGCCCCTAAGCTCAGAAGGCACTCAAAGTATGACAGAAGAAGAGCTGCCTCCTCAAAATAGAGTCAACCTTAATGAAGTGGATGGAGTAAAGCTTTCGAGACCTTCATTTGCTGATGCGGCACAACTCAAAATTGGAAGAAACAGCTGCAAGCATCCATTAATCATCAGAGTAAGGAATGTATAAAGTATGAATCTAGGAAAATTAGAAGTTGTCAAAACTGAAATGGGATGCATAAAAATCTATATCCTAGGCATTAGTGAGCTGAAATGGACTGGTTTTGGCCATTTTGAATCAGACAGTCATATGATCTGCTGTGCCAAGAATGAAAAATTGAAGAGGAATAGCATGGCATTCATTGTCACAAAGAATGTTTTGAGATCTATCCTGAAGTACAATGCTGTCAGTATTAGGAGAATATCCATATGGGAGCTCTGGCAGCATAGTGCCTAAGGCACTTGACTGCTAACCAGAAGACTGGAAGTTCAAACCCACCAGCTACTCCTTGGAAGGAAGATGGGGCAATCTACTTCCATAGTGATACCGCCTCAGAAACCCAAGGAGGGGTCACTATGAGTTGGGTCCGACTCGACGACACATGACAACACAACCCAAGGAAGAAATTTACACACCAACCACTAAAGCCAAAGATGAAGAAATTGAAGATTTTTACCAACTTCTGCAGTTTGAAATTGACCAAACATGCAACCAGGATGTATTGATTATTACTAGTGATTGGAATGGAACAGTTAGAGACAAAGAAGAATGATTGGTAGTTAGAAAATATGATCTCAGTGATAAAAATTATGCTGGAGATATAGCATGATAGAATTTTGCAAGACCAATGACTTATTCATGGCTAATACCTTTTTGCAACAACATAAATGATGGCTATACAGATGGACCTTACCAGATGGAATACACAGGAGTCACATCAACCACATCTGTGGAAAGAGGCAATGGAGAAGCTCGATATATGAGCCAAAACAAGGCCAGGAGCTGACTGTGGAACATACCATCAATTTCTCATATGCAAGTCCAAGTTGAAGCTGAAGATAATTAAAACAAATCCACAAGAGCCAAAATATGACCTTGATTATATCCCTCCTGAATTTGGAGACCATCTAAAGAATAGATTTGATGCATAGAACACCAATGACTGAAAACCAGAGGAATAGTGGGATGACATCAAGAACATCATCCATGAAGAAAACAAGAAGCCATTAAGACAAGAAAGGAAGAAAAGACCAAAGTGGCTGTCAGAAGAGACTCTGAGACTTGTTATTGAACAGAGAGTATGTAAAGCAAATGGAAGAAATGATAAGATGAAATAGCTGAACAGAAGATTTCAAAGAGCATCTCAAGAAGACAAAGTCAATCATTATAATGAAATGTGCAAAGACATGGAGTTAGAAAACTAAAAGGGAAGAACACTTTTGGCATTTCTCAGGCTGAAAGAACTGAAGAAAAAATTCAGGCCTTGAGTTACAATATTGAAAGTTTCTATGGGCAAAATATTGAATGATGCAGGAAACATCAAACGAAGATGGAAGGAATATGCAGAGATCAGGTGTAAGCAGACCCAAAAAGCGGGGAAGGAAATCTTGGACAAAACTTGAGGGCAACACCCATCCCTGAATGGAGCTTACTAGGTGTGGGTCCTCTGCCTGAAAATGTGGTTGCAGAAACAGATAAGGGGAGGGAGTAATAACCAGAGAGAGTTGTACCCCTAGATGAACAGATTGAATAGTATGCAATATCTTGCTGAGTGGTGGTGCCATCTGTTAGACAAAGTGACCAAAATGTGTTCTCTGGTATGTTTGTAAGGCAAAGTTGAAAGCCAAGATCCGAACTTCCTAACTAAACCCGGGAAAGAGAAGGAGCTATAATAGAGAAAGGAAATACTAGGCCAACGCTAAGGCTCTTCTCCCCTAAGAGGTTGATTTTTTTTTCCCAAAAAGTTGTTGTTGTTGTTGTTCTTGCTGTTGTTGTTCTGTGCTGTCAAGTCATCTTTGATGACTCGTTGGTGTTGATGGTAGAACCAAGTAATATGAAGTCTTTGACAACTTCAATCTTTTCTCCATCTATTGTGATGCTCCAGTTATGAGGATTTTTGTTTTCTTTGTATAGAAGTGTAACCCATACTGCAAACTGTAGTCTTTAATCTTCATCAATAAGTGCTTCAAGTCATCCTCACTTTCAACAAGCAGAGTTGTGTCATCTGCATATCTCAAGGTGTTAAAAAGAGTTTCCTCCAATCCTGACGTCACATTCTTCTTCATATAGTCCAACTTCTCAGATTATTTGCTCAGCATACAGATTGAATAAGTATGGGAAAAGGACTCAACCATGACACAGTCCTTTCCTGATTTTAAATCATGCAATATTCCCTGAAAAAAATTAGTGCAGGCAAAAATATCAAATACTGTAGAGAACTGAGAAAGTTATCATGCTGGAAAATTCCAATGCTCCAACAAATATCACAAACAAAGGTAAGTTGGGTTTCTATACACCGGTAATGAGAAATCTGAAAGGGATATTAGGGAAATTACCCCATTTACAAATGGCATCTAAGAGAATAAAATATCTAGAAATAAATTTAACTAGGGATGTGAAAATCTTAAACAATGAAAATTATAAAACACTGCTGAAAGTAATGGAAGACTTAAATAAATGGAAAGATGTTTTGTGTTCATATATTGGAAGACAATATTGTTTAGATGACAATACCACCCAAAGTAATCTATAGACGCAATGCAAAGCCAATCAAAATTCCAACAGCATTCTTTACAGAAATGGAAAACCAATCCTCAAATTTATATAGAATGGCAGGCTGCCCAAAATAGCTAAATAAATTTTGAAAGAGAGAAACAAAACAGAAGGACTTACACTTCCTGATTTTAAAATATATTTTATAGTTATTATAATGAAAACAGCCTGGTACTGGCATAACAAAGCTCACTACGCCAATGGAATAAAATTGAAATAAATCCATACACCTATAGTCAACTGATTTTTCCTGAAAGTGCTAAGTTCATACAATGAGAAAAGAAGAGTCTCTTCAGTAAATGGTGTTGGGAAAATTGGATTTCTACATGGAGAAAAATAAAGCAAAATATATGCCTCAAACTATGCAAAAACAAATTCATAATGGATTAAAGACCTAAGTGTGCAAAGTAAAACCATAAAATTCTTAGGAGAAAATGCAAGGGCAAAGCTGTCAGGCCTAGCTTTTAACAATGGATTACACATAACAACAACAACAACGACAACAATCTAATGTAATAACAAAAGAACAAACAGCAAAAGACAAAATAGATGAATGTGACCTCATAGAAATTAAAAGCTTTTGTTCATCAAAAGATGGTGCCAAAAAAGGGAAGACAAGTTATCAACTGGGAGAATATCGCCAGACACCATGTTGGATATCCAATAAAAATCAAAGAGCCAAAATGTATATAAAACTTCTACAACTTAACAGTTAGCAGTCAGGACATCAGATGACGTGTAGCACTGGGAAAATCAGCTGCAAAGGACATCTTTCAAGTGCTGAGGAGCAAGGATGTCTCCTTGAGGACTAAGATGTGCCTGACACAAGCCATGATATTTTCAATCGCCTCGTATGCATGTGAGAGCTGGACAATGAATAAGGAAGATCAAAGAAGAGTCGATGCTTTTGAGCTGTGGTGTTGGTGAAGAATGCTGAAAGTACCATGGACTGCTAAAAGATCTAACAAATCTGTCCTGGAGGAAGTACAACTGGTATGCTCCTTGGAAGTGAGAATGGCTAGACTTCCTCTCACCTACTTTGGTCATGCTGTCAGAAGGGACCATTCCCTGGAGAAGGATGTCATGCTTGGTAGGGTGGAGGGTCAATGAAAGAGGGGAAGGCCCTCAACGAGATGGATTGACTCAGTGGCTGGGGCCATGGGCTCAAGTATAGCAAGGATTGCAGAGGTGGCACGGGACCGGCTAGTGTTTTGTTCTGCTGTGCATAGGGTCACTATGAGTCAGAGATGGCTCGATGGCACCTAACAACAACAACAACACAACTTAACAAGAAGAAAAACTGACAATCCATTCAAATAATGGGCAAAGGATTTGAATAGATATTTCACTCAAAAGAGCATTCAAATGGCCACTAAATACATGAAAAGATGATCAAGGTGATTAGGCATCAGAGAGATGCAAATCAAAACCACACTGATAGACCGTTTCACTCTCACTCAGATGGCTAATATAATAAACAAACAAATCAATAAAAAAAAAAAAGCAAACAGAAAATGAGACATCTTTGCAAGGATGTGGTGAAGTTGGAACATCATTCCATTGCTGCTAGGAAATGTGAAATGTTAGCAATGCAAATGTTACAGTTATAGTGAAAAGCAGTGTGATGTTTCTCAAAACACTGAATGTAGAATTACCATATGACCTAGCAATTCCACTCCTAAGAATATACTCAAAAGACTTGAAAATAGAGGCTCCACAACATATTTGTACACTGTGTTCATTACAACACTATTCACAATAGCCACAAAGTAGAAACAACATAAATGCCCATCAGTGGATGAATGGATAAATAAAATGTGGTACATACATACAATGGAATACTACTCAGGCAGTAAGAGAAATAACATCTTGATAAGTAGTACAATATGTATGGATTTTGAAGACATTACGCAGAGTGAAATAAGTCAATTATGAAAGAACAAATATTGTATGACCTAATTTATATAAAAAAGACCAAAAATAGGCAAATATAGAGACTAATGTTTATTAGTGGTTACCAGGGCCCTAGAAGAGGGGGTAAGGGCATGAGTTATTGCTTATGGAGTACTGATTTTCAGTTTCTGCTGATGGAAAATCACATTGATTAAGGGTAGGACTGCACAATAGATTAATGTCATTGCTGTCAATAAGCTGTGCATTTGTAAAAAGTTGAATTGCCAAAAGTTGTAATAGATATATTTGAAACTGGGAAAAAACAAAAGAAAGAAAAGAGTAGTTGCAGAGGCTGCTTATGTACAACCAAACACCTCATGGGGTTTAGTTCCTTGATTTGGTGGTTTAGGGTCACAGTTTGATGTGACATCCCAGTTAATTAGCTTCTATTATGTTTAGATCTCTGTTCTACCTCCTAGTTTGTTGAGTGGTGCCTGGGATCTTAAAGGCTTGCAAATGGCCATCCAAGGCACAAAAATTGGTGTCTATTCTGGAGCAACAGAGCAAGAAGCAGAGTCAGAAACAGCGGGAAGAAACAGAATGTACAACTCATTGCCTCCAGGAACAACTGCCTCCTTTGAAATGAGACCAGAAGTACTGGCTGGTGTGGCCATCATAGCTGATGATTTTGTTCAAAGATTCTGTGTAAAAATCTTAATCAAAAGGGGGGATATGCAGAACATAATTTTAAATTTGTAGGGAGCCTGCATGAACCCCTGAAGCTATTGCCCTGAGATAATATTTAAACCTTAAACCAAAAATATCCCCTGAAATCTAAACAATAGTTTAGCTTAACTAGTAAAGAGTGTCTGCCTTGAACATGGTGCTTGTTTAAGATCTGTCTATATCAGATCACATTGACAACAGCAAATCAAATGATTAGAGAGGAAATTTAGGGGGCAGTGAGTTTGTGTTAATGGGGGAAAATGATTTGAAAAGGAGAGTGAGAATGGTTTCACGGTGTGAGAATGTACTCAATGTCATTGAATGGCACATGCAGAAATTGTTGAATTAGTGTATGTTTTACTCTGGACATTGTCAACAACAGCAACAATAAAATAAAATGAAGTATATTATAAAAAAAAAAAAAAGAACTTAAATTTCCCTAAGTTTCAGTTGCTTCATTCATCAATGAAGATAAGAGGTCCTTCTCTCACAGAATTAAACAGAAATTGTGTCCCCAGTGCTTGGCACCCGCAGTAAATGTAAGTTATTGCTCTCATTTCCTTCCTTCCATGCTCCTTTTCAATTTGTTTCCTTCACTTTTTCTTTTTTCTCTCCCTTCTTTCCTCTCTGTCTTCCTCCACCCTGTCCTCACTTTCTCCCTTCCTTCTACCCTCTTTTCTTCTATTCCTTTCTCTTCGTTCTGCTTCTTCATTCCCTTCTTCCCGTCCTTCTTTCCTTCCCTTCTGCCTACCTTTCTGCTTTCCTCTCTCCCTCCATTCCATTCCATTGTCAGTAACTGTGACCTTCCTTACTTAAGAGTAGTTAGCCAGTTTCAGGTCCTTCTAGTGTCTGCTCTTGATCTTTCCTCTAAGTGTCAAAGCAAGTACTTTCCTCTCATCAGTTTCTTAGTTGTGCAATCTAAATGCTAATGATCCCTGCCTAGCCAGCCCTTTATCCTCCTCAACTGCTATATGGGAGCACACCCTAGAAAAATTGTACAAATGCAAACAGGGCATACCTTCCCATGCCCCTCCTTATTCAGGAGTGGACTTGAGTCTGTGCAGTGTTTGGAAACCTCTACTTGGTCCAGAAGGGAGATTTTTTAGTAAGAAGCCACCCAGGGCCTCTTCCTCCCTAGCAGGTCTCTGTCTCTTGAGCTGGCCAATGCCCACTCTGATGCCTTATTCCTTTTCATGCACTGGCAGTTTTCAGTCTGATATTAATAGGGCAATATGCTTGCCAGTAATGATGTGTAAAGATTATTGGAGTGGAAAGATTTTCCCATTTCACTGCTTTATCCTGAATTTAAAGTATTATGAAATTCACTTGCATTGGAGAGGACCAGCGGACGAATATTGACTGTAAATAAACTAGTGATTTCTGACATATTATCTATGAAAGGAGAGATGAGATAGGTTACTGCTCTTGTGCCTCAAGTGCCTTTAGGGCAGAATCATTGCACAGCTTTTCCATCCTGAGGACCAGGAAGCCTCTTTTCTTCCATATGCTGGTTGTGGGTGTGAGGACACTCTGACCTTTCTTCCGAAGCTGTTCAATGAAAGTTCGCCCAGCGTTCAAGTTGGAGGATCACATAGCTCTTGCATCCCACTTGGAAAATCTGAAAATCTGAAATAGAAGTTAGTGCAGAAATCCAATGAGAGGGCGAGTGGTTGTTATTATTATTGCTATTGGTGTTGCTAGCTGCTGCTGCTAAGTCAGCCCAGACTCATGGAGCCACCATACACAGCAGGAGGAAATGCTCCTCGATCCTGCACCATCCCCATGAGGGACTGCAGATCTGATCATCATGATCCATGGGGTTTTCATTGGCTCATTTTTGGAAGAAGATGGCCAGGCCCTTCTTCTTAGTCCAATTTTGTCTGTAAGTTCTGCTGAAGCCTGGTGAGCATCATAGTAACTTGCAGGCCTTCGCTGACAAATGCATGGTGGCTGTGCAGGAGTACAGTGGCTGGGAATTGAACTCATGTCTCCCACGTGGAAGATGAGAATTCTACCACTGAACCACTACTGGCCCTGCTGTTATTATCATTGTTAGCTGCTATCAAGTTGGCCCCCAACTCACGGTGACTTCGTGAGCAAAAGGATTGGATCTTTGGGATCCACATTGTTCTCAGTGACCAATTTCTGAGGAAGATCACCAGGCCTTTCTCCCTAGTCTGTCTTAGTCTAGAAGATCTGCTGAAACCTGTTCATATCATAACAACATGTACGCTTCCACTGACAGAAAAGTGATGGCAAGTAGCACTGGCCAGAAATTGACCCCAGGTCTCCTACATGGAAGTTGGGAATTCTACCACTGAACAACCATTGTCTATTGATATTTGTGACCATTTATTGAGTGGCTACGACACACTAAGCACTGTGCTAAGTACTTTGCATGAATTATCTTAATTAAGCCTCTTAACATCCCTGGGAGGTTGTGGGGAGGTCACTCAATTTGACCAACCAAATCTGCTATTCCTAGTCATCTCTTTGCTATCTAGCATCAAGGCCATAGCTCCAGAGCCCCATGGAAAATAAATTAGAATAACTTCTCAAGTAAATTGGGTTAGGTGCTGTTGTTGTTGTTATGTGCCGTCAAGACATCTCCAACTCAGAGCAACTCTATGTACTGCAGAATGAAATACTCCCCAGTCCTGTGCCAGCCCCACAATCTTTGTTATACCTGAGCCCATCATTGTAGCCACTGTATCCATCCATCTTGCTTCCCCTTTTTCATTGACCCCCCACTTTACCAAGCATAATATTCTTCTCCAGGGAATGTTCCCTTCTGACAACATGACCAAAGTAGATGAGATGAAGTCTGGCCATTTTCACTTCCAAGGAGCATTCTGGCTACACTTCTTGCAGGACAGATTTGTTAGCTCTTTTAGCAGTCTATGGCACTCTCAGTATTCTTTGCCAGCACCACAACTCAAGAGCATCGACTCTTCTTTGGTCTTCCTTACTCATTGTCCAGCTTTCACATCCATACGAGGCGATTGAAAATACCATGGCTTGTGTCAGGCACACCTTAGTCTTCAAGGAGACATCTTTGCTCTTCAGCACTTCAAAAATGTCCTTTGCAGCCAATTTGCACAATGCTATACATCGTCTGAGGAGCTCCAGTAGCATAGTGCCTAAGGCATTTGACTGCTAACCAGAATGCTGGTGGTTCAAACCCACCAGCCAATCCTCGGAAAAAAGATGGGGCAATCTACTTCCTTAGTGATATTGCCTCGGAAACACAAGAAGGGGTTGCTATGAGTCAGGTCTGACTCGACAGCACATAACAACAATACTTCATCTGATATCCTTACTGCTGCTTTGATTGCTGTTGATTGTAGAACCAAGTAATATGAAGTCTTTGACAACTTCAATCTTTTCTCCATTTATCATGATGCTGCTTACTCATCCAGTTGTGAGGATTTCTGTTTTCCTTATATTGAGATGTAATCCATACTGAAGACTGTAATCTTCAATCTTTATCATTAAGTGCTCCAAGTCATCCTCACTTTCAGCAAGCAAAGTTGTGTTATCAGCATGTCACAGGTTGTTAATGTATTTTCCTCCAATCCTGATGCCACGTTCCTCTTCATATATCCAGCTTCTCAGATTAGTGTCTCAGCATACAGATTGAATAAGTATGGTGAAAGGACACTATCCTGGCACATTCTCTTCTTGATTTTAAACCATGCAGTGTCTCCTTGTTCTGTTCAAACAGCCTCCTGGTCTATATACAGGTTCCTCATGAGTACAGCTAAGTGTTCTGGAATTCCTATTCTTCTCAATGTCATCCATAATTTGGTATGATCCACACAATCAAATGCATTTGCATAGTCATTAAAACACAAGTAAACATCTTTCTGGTATTCTTTGCTTTCAGCCAAGATCCATCCAGCATCAGCTATGATATCCCTCAATCCACACCCACTTCTGAATCCATCTTGCATTTCTTGAAGTTCTCTGTCAATATACTGCTGCAATTGTTTTTGAATTATCTTCAGTAAGATTTTACTTGCATGTGGTATTAATGATATTGTTCAATAATTCCCACATTCTGTGGGATATCTTTTCTTTGGAATGGGTACAAATATGGATCTCTTCCAGGCAGTTGGCCAGGTAGCTGTCTTACAAATCTCTTGGCATAACCGAGTGAGTGCTTCCAGTGTGGCATCCATTTGTTGAAACATCTCAATGGGTATTTCACCAATTCTTGGAGCCTTCCTTCAGTGCAGCTTCAATTTCTTCCTTTAATACTATTGGTTCTTGATCATATGCCACTTCCTGAAATGAATGATCATCTACCAATTTTTTTTGGTACAGTGACTGTGTATTCCTTCCATCTTCTTTTGATGTTTCCTGCATCATTCAATATTTTTCCCATAGAATCTTTCAATACTGCACCTCCAGGCTTAAATTTTTTTCTTCAGTTCTTTCAGCTTGAGAAATGTCAAGTATGTTTTTCACTTTTGCCTTTCCAACTCTGTGTCTTTGCACATTTCATTATAATAATTGACTTTGTCTTCTCAAGCTTCTATTTGAAATCTTGTGTTCAGCTCTTTTATCTTGTCATTTCTTCCATTTGCTTTAGCTACTCTTCATTCAATGGGAAAGTTTGAGAGTCTCTTCTGACATCTATTTTGGTCTTTTCTACATTTCTTGTCTTTTTAATGACATTTTGCTTTCTTCTTGGATGATATTCTTGATGTCATCTCACAATTCCTCTGGTTTTCAGTCATTGGTGTTCAATGTCCAATGCATCAAATCTAGTCTTTAAATGGTCTCTAAATTCAGGAGAGATATATTCAAGGCCATATTTTGTCTCTCATGGACTTGTTTTAATTGTTTTCAACTTCAAGTTGAACTTGCATATGAGCAGTTGATGGTCTGTTCCACCACCAGCTCCTGACCTTGTTTTGGCTGAAGATACTGAACTTTTCCATCACCTCTTACCACAGATGTAGTCAATCTGATTCTTATGTACTCCATCTGGTGAAGTCCATGTGTATAGCCACCGTTTGTGTAGTTGAAAAACTATTTGCAATGAATAAGTCATCAGTCTTGCAAAATTCTATCATACGATCCCTAGCGTTATTTCTATCACCAAGGCCAAATTTTTCCACTACCAGTGATTATTCTTTGTTTCTAACTTTTGTATTCCAATAACCAGTGATAATCAGCACATCATGATTGCATGTTTGGTCAATTCGAGACTGCAGAAGTTGGTAAAAATCTTCAATTTCCTCATCTTTGGCTTTAGTGTTTGGTGTGTAAATTTGAATAATAGTAGTTTTAACTGGCTTTCCTTATAGGCATATGGATATTATCCTATCACTGACAGCATTGTACTTCAGGATAGATCTTGAAATATTCTTTGTGATGATGGATGCCAAACCATTTTTCTTGAATTTATCATTTCCAGCATAGTAGATCATATGGTTGTCTGATTCATAATGGCCAAAACTGGTCCATTTCAGCTCACTATTACCTAGGATATCAATCTTTATGTGTTCCATTTAATTTTTGACAACTTCCAATTTTCCTAGATTCATGCTTTGTACATTCCATATTCTGATTATTAATGGATGTTTGCAGCTGTTTCTCTTCAGCTTGAGTTGTGCCACATCAGCAAATGGAGGTCCTGAAAGCTCTACTTTATCCGTATCATTAAGGTTAGCTCTACTCTGATGAGGCAGCTCTTTCCCATTCGTATTTCGAGTGCCTTCCAACCTGAGGGGCTCTTCTTCCAGCACTGTATAGGACAATGTTTCAGGGCTATTCATAAAGTTTTCCAGTAATATATCAGACAGTGTTTCTCTGTTATTCATAAGGTTTTCACTGGCCAATCCTTTGAGAAGTGGATGCCCTCTTCCTTCTTCCAAGTCTGTCTCAGTCTGGAAGCTCTACTGAAACTTGTCCATCTTGGACATCCTGCTAGTGTTTGAAACACCGGCGGCACAGCCTCCAGACTCACAGCAACACACAAGCCACCACAGTACAACAAACTGACAGACAAGATAATCTCTCTTAGTTGTTTGAAACTGCTCCACTTACTTCCTGGCCTTGCCCTTACCTGTTCTGGCTGTCATGGTATGCTCTCATTTCCTACCTGGTGCACTTTCCTTACTTGTTCCAGCTGTTAGTACAACTCCCACATCCTGCCTGAGGCTCTCCCCTTACCTGTTCCTGTGCTTAGATTTATTGAAATATTACAGTGGCTTATTCATGACCAGATTAGCACAAAAGGATGTCTGCACCTCATTGGATCCAAATACAGTATTCTATGAAGCCACAGTGGTTAAGAGAGTGCATACTGGAATATCCACTACCTGGGAATGACTTGGCGTGGCTGCTTTCTACCTGTGTGGCATTGGGCCAGTCATTTAATATCTCTGGGTGTCAGTTTACCGTGTGTTATTGTTGTTAGATGCCACCAAGTCAGTTCTGACTCATTTTAGAATGAAAAGCTGCCTTATTCCGCACCATCCTCACCATGCTGTGTTTGAATCCATTGTTATAGCCACTGTGTCAATCCATCTCATTGGGAGTCTTCCTCTTTTTTGCTAACCCTATACTTTGCCAAGCATAATGTCCTTCTCCAGGGACTGATTCCTTCTGATAACATGTGCAAAATATGTGAGAAGAAGTCTCACCATCCGTGCTTCTAAAGCAAATATTCTGGATGTATTTCTTCTGAGACAGATTTGTTTGTTCTTCTGGCAGTCCCTGGTACATTCAGTAATCTTCTCCAACACCACAATTCAGATGCATTAGTTATTTGTGGTCTTCCATAACCAGAAAGCTGGCAGTTCAAATCCACCAGCCACTCCTCAGAGGGAAGATTTCCGTAGTGATACTGCCTCGGAAACCCAAGGAGGGGTTGCTATGAGTCGGATCTGAATCGATAGCCTTGAGTTTGACTTTTTTTTTTTTTTTTTAATGGTCATTGTCCAGTTTTCACATGCATATGAAGTGATTATAATATGTGGATAACAATGGTACCCAACCTCAGAGATTGTTATAAGGATTAAGTGAGTTAATGTATGTGAAACACTTGGAAGAGTGCCTGAATATAATAAATGCTGTATAGGTATTTGTTAACTAAAACCTTTAGAAACTGCTCCAGCATCCCAGATATGATAATCTGCACTCTCCCCTTTGAGCTTGGTTAAGTGATATGTCCTGGAAGACAAGCAGTAGAAAATGAGACTCTAAAGTCATCTTCTACTCCTCTCATTCTTTTCTTTTCTCAAGGAATGACTGTAGGAAGGTTGTGTAGTTGTATTGTGTGACCAAGTTTGCTCATCACAAATTGTTAGTATTTTTCCTATAAAACCCCACCAGAGTCACCCATGGTGGACAGGATTCCAGACTAAGACAGCCTAAGAAGAAAGAATTGGCAATCTACTTCTGAAAATTAGCCTGAAAATCCTGTGGATCACAACAGAATATTCTTTGATAATGTTGTTGTTGTTGTTGTTATGTACCGTCGAGTCAGACCCGACTCATAGCGACCCCTCCTCAGGTTTCCAAGGCAGTATCACTATGGAAGTAGATTGCCCCATCTTCCATCCAGGGAGTGGCTGGTGGGTTTGAACCGCCAGCCTTCTGATTAGCAGTCAAGTGCCTTAGGCACTGCGCTATCAGAGCTCCCATTCTTTGATATAGAGCTAGAAAATGAGCCCCACAGGCTGGAAGACAACCGTGTACTCAGGCATGCCAGTGGTCAAGATGATGGCGTGGGACTTGGCAGTGTTTTCTTCTGTTGCACAGGGGAACTGGGAGACATCAATGGCAACCAGCAACAACAACGATCTTTCCTGCAGTATCTGCCCACTGAAACCAGACCTATGATAACAAGATCAATCCTTTGTTCTTCAAGGAACATGTATTTTGGATTGGAGATACAGGTAATAAACTTATGAACATCCAAATGCAATAGTTTCTGGTTTAATGGAATGCTTTAAAGAGGTAAACCAAAAAACCAAACTGCCATCTAGTTGATTCTGACTCATAGCGACCCCCTTTGGGTTTCTGAAGTGGTAAATCTTTATGGAAGTAGATTGCCCAGCCTTCCTTCTGCAAAGTGGCTGGTGGGTTTGAACCACCAATCTCCTAGTTAGTAGTCAAATGCCTTAGGCACTATGCCACCAGAGCTCCCCCCCACACACCTTTTTTTTTATTTTGATTTTGGTTTTTAAAGAGGTCCCAAAACCCACTGCTGTCGAGTCAGATCCAACGCATAGCGACCCTTTTTTGGGTTTCTGAGGCAGTATCACTATGGAAGTAGATTGCCCCATCTTCCTTC
>NW_006922025.1:1724761-1731062 GCF_000298275.1 Orycteropus afer afer | reverse complement strand
CTTCCTTCCGAGGAGTGGCTGGTGGGTTTGAACCGCCAGCCGTCTGGTTAGCAGGCAAGTGTCTTAGCCACTATGCTACCAGAGCTCCTTTGATAGCAATCTCTTAAACTTAGAGAGAACTTTTGCTATGTACTCCTGACTTTAGTTCATTGCTTGTATACTTGTTCCTTTTGAGCTGGGCAGTTATATATGATTGTGATCCTAAGAAGGATAAAGGCAGAATAGTTTGTGTGTGTGTGTGTGAAAAGTAGTTTTGATAAAAGTCTGCTCATTCTGTATCTAGCAATAAGAATGGTTACTTCTACATAAGAAGAAAATTTGACAACAGCTAGTAGACAAGACGAACATTAGACACTGCACATTTTTTAAAAAATCCAATTCTATAAAATTTTGCCTTCAGAGTTTTAAAAAATGTTTTTAAATTTCCACTCCACTTAAAAGTCACCTAAATTGGAAGCTTTAATACCTTATTTTTGTTGTTGTTGTTATGTGCCGTCAGGTTGGGTCTGACTCATAGCAACCCCTCCTTGGGTTTCCAAGGCAGTATCACTACAGAAGTAGATTGCCCCATCTTCCTTCTGAGGAGTGGCTGGTGGGTTTGAACCACCAGCCTTCTGGTTAGCAGTCAAGTGCCTTAGCCACTATGCTACCAGAGCTCCCTAATGCCTTATTAGTGTGGCTTATGACAAGAAGGAGAAGCCAGCTTGTGTTTCTACACAAAAAGAAAGGGCTTTTGACCCTATATCGAAATATTGGTGACTAAATATACTTTTTCTGATTGAGTTAAAATAAAATGTTTAAGGCAGCTGTGTAATTTTTTTAAATTATTTTAACTGACTTTTTAAATTATTCTATTATTGATTCCAATTGTGTCAAATAGGAAAGGGGCTTATACTGTAATAATAACCGTAACAACAGTAAAAGTAATATGTAAAGCATTTTGAATTCTAATAATATGGTAGGCATAATTCTAAGTATATTTTATATTTTTATTCATTTACTTCTCACAGCAACCCTACAACGTGGGTAGTGTAATATCCCCCCATTGTACTTCATAACAATAGAATAGTAGAACAGTGAAGTGGGATGGACCTAACTCCAGCAACATGAGTGGACCTGGTGGGGATTTGAAGAATTTTGGAGAGTGCAATACCAGGAATCCTGCTCCCTGGAGTTCATAGACTCTTTCATGTGATCCTGAAGCAAACTAGAGTGGAACCTGACTAGCACAAGTACGCTATTTTCCTGATAATTAGGGGAAAAATAAAACATTTACCAATTATTGCCATTTGCAACTCTTGCTCTAATAGTGATTAGAACAAAGTTAGCGGTTAGCTAGGGAGTTCTGGTAGCCTAGTGCCTAAGGCACTTGACTGCTAACCAGAAGGCTGGCGGTTCAAACCCACCAGCCACTCCTTGGAAGAAAAGTTGAGTAATCTATTTCCCAAGTGTTACCACCTCAGAAAACCAAGGAGGGGTCATTACAAGTCAGATCTGGCTCCACGGCAGTGAGGGTTTTTTTTTTTTTTTTTAAGTCATGTCTGTAAAAGAGCTCTGGTAGCACAGTACCTAAGACATCTGACTGCTAACCAGAAGGTTGGTGGTTCAAAACCCCCAGACACTCCGAGGAACTGGACAATCTACTTCTGTAAAGATTTACCACCTTGGAAATACAATGGGGTTGCTATTAGTAGGAATCAATTCAATGGCAGTGGGTTTTGTTTTGTTTTTTGGTCATGTATGTACATGTTACCAAGCTGTGAAAATCACTTCCTTGAAGAATGGGAAGACCCATGGCTGATGAGCCAACTCCCTGGGTTTGGATTCTGAATCTTGGCCCTGCTACCTTGTGACCTATGTCAACTTATTACTTCTGTAATGATAATGCCTCGGAAACCCAAGGAAGGGTCACTATGAGTTGGATCCCACTCAACGGTAATGTGTTTGGTTAGTTTGTTTATGCCTTAGTTTGCTCATTCATAAAATGGGGGAAAGTAATGTTACCTATATCCTAAGTTATTGGAAAGGTGAAATGAGTTCATAGTTAATATGTATATATTCTGTCATTCATTCATTCATTCACTCAGTTAAAAGCCAGACTGAACATTACTTTATGATCAGCATTGTGCATCTACTTCAAATTTACATGCAGAGATTTAATTTTAGGTGTCTTATTGTATACCAGAACTGAACTTCATTGCAAAGCCCTTTAAATTTGCCCTTTGTCTCAAGCTAATTTTTCACATTTATGATGACCCAAGATGTCAAAGGTAATAGAAGTATTGAATGTTTATAAATGTATATTTTTCTCTCATGATTGAAAAAATCAGAAAATTACTGAAAATCAAAAAATAAAATAAAAATCATTCATAATTTTACCATCCATGCTACAATGGGCTCAGGTATGGCAAGGACTGTGAGGCTGGCACAAGACTGGGCAGTGTTTCATTCTGTTGTACATAGGGTCACTATGAGTTGGAGATGACTCAGCGGCACCTAACAACAACATGCATAGCTGCTATTTGCATTTTTATGTCTTTTCTTTCAGGGTTTTTAATGCACAGTTTTGTATTCCCCTATACATAATTATATCCATTCTCTATAAGAAATTTTTGTCATTTTTTTCCCAGTTACTATTATATCATATGCATATTCTATATTATATACAATCTTTGTGAACGTTGCATTTTATGACTCCATAATTTTTCATGCAATGAATATGGCATGGATTATTTAACCAAACATTTAAATTAATTATTTTTTATATCTCTCTATTACTTATGCTGCAGTGACTTGATCTGGTTGCATGAATTCACCCCTCCCTCACCCTAGCCCACCACTAATGTTTTGGGTTATTTTGTTAAGATACACATTCTAATGTTTAATCATTGGGTCAAAGGATGTGACCATTTTAAGGCTCTTGATTCACATTTACAAATGACTCTTAAAAAGGTTGGGCCAATTTTCGCTCTTATCTGCAATGTAAGAACATACTCATTTTGCTACACTTTTGTTAATATGCCTATTATAGTTTTAAAAGACTGGCTAATTTGAAAGGCATGATTTTTCTTTTTTCAGTTGTATGGCTTTGATTAGCAGTGATAATGAGTGTTTTTACCATGTTTGTTAAACAGGAGCATTTCCTCTTTGGGGAAATGTCTGTTTATGTCCTTTCCCCACTGATCTCTTCCCTTCTGTGTTTTTCTTAAAGATTTATTAACTAGAATACATAAATACATCATTCCTTTTTGTTGTATTTGCTTCCACTGTGTTTCTCTATTTATTTTTTCCTTTTAAGTTTGATTATGCTTCTGATGTACAGAAGATTTAAATTGTATGTAATCATATCTGCCCATCTTTTCCTTTGGGATTTTTAAATCTTTTATAAATCTAGACACTCTTCTCCAGAAGCTTCATAAATATTCATTTCTATTTTATCATAGTTCTTACGCTTTGATTAAAAACCAAGTCTTCGATCTATCTAGAATCTCTTTTGGTGTATAAAATTGAAGGAAACTTTCACATGGCTGTCCAATCATCATAATATAATTTATTCAATAAATTTATTTTTTCTTCTTATCATATGTTAATTTTTCACATGTAATGAGGTATAATCTGACCTATTATTATGTTTAGTTGAACTGATTTACCACACTGTTTAAATTAATGTATTTTCAAAGCCTGTTTTAATATCTATTTCTTCTGGTGCCTGGGTAGTTCAAGTTTAAGCAGAGACAACTGTTTGGAGTGAACCACTCTTACTCTTTCGCTTGCTTCACAAGAAAAAATCTGTTCCAGCACAAGACATGGTGACAATGAGATTAGCATAAAGACAAAGTATAAATATCAACCCCAATGAACCTCACATCCTTCCAAGTTGATCTCTGACTTTGATGATTTTGTGTCTGGCTTCTCTTCTGCAGCCCACCTGGACTCTTACTCTTGTTACCCCGAGCAGGAAGTGGAGCTTAGTGAAGAGGATGACCTTCCTAGAAGTGAGTTTTATTTTCACCTCCATTATATATAGTCACTGTATGTCCATTGGGCAATCAGAGGTTGCCCCGTTACTATTTTTCTTCCATTTACTTCTACCTGAATTCCTTCCTACCCCTTCTTTTCTGTTTTAGATTTCACTTTTTCCTGAAGAAGAAGGTAACAACTTCAATTTTCAGAGTATGTTCTTAGTTAATCCCTTCCTTACATGATAATTTTCAACTTTTAGTAACATGTAGGCTTTCTGATGTAATCCCACTCCCTTGACACACTGAACATGGAAAGAGTCAAATTAGGGGGATATAGGAGCCTTGACTGGGAGCTCTGGTAGAGTAATGCCTAAGGCATTTAACTGCTAACCAGAAGGCTGGCAGTTCAAATCCACTAACCACTCCTTGGAAAGAAGACTAGGTAATCTACTTCTTTAGAGATACTACCTTGGAAACCCAGGGAGCTCTGGTAGCGTAGTGCCTAAGTCACTTGATGGCTAATCAGAAGGCTGGTGGTTCAAACCCACCAGCCACTCCTTGGAAGGAAGATGGGGCAATCTACTTCCGTAGTGATACTGCCTTGGAAACCCAAGGAGGGGTTGCTATGAGTCGAGTCCAACTTGATGGCACGAAACAACAACAACACACCAACCTTGGAAACCCAAGGAGGGGTTGCTATGAGTCAGATTCAACTCAAAGACAGTGAGTTTGGTTTGGTTTGGTTTGGTTTGGTTTAGAATCTTTGACTAGACCAATGAACACCATCATGATAAGTGGTGGAAAAGTTGAAATTGTCAAAGACTTCATTCTCCTTGGATCAGCAACCAAAGTCTGTGGAAGTAGCATTTAAGAGATCAAACAGCATATTGCATTGAGCAAATGTGTCTAAAAGATCTCTTTGAAGTGTTAAAAAGCAAAGATGTTATTTTGATGACTAAAGTGTGCCTGGCCTCAGCCATAGCCTTTACAATCACCTCATATGCATGCAGAAGGTGAAGGATGAAAAAGAAAGAAGAATGGATGCATTCAAATCGCAGTATTGGCAAAGAGTAGTGAATCTACCATGTATTATCAGAAAAATTAACAAATGATACTTAGAAGAAATATAACCAGAATGTTCCTAAGAAGTGAGGATGATGAGACTTCTGCTTGCTTACTTTGGACACTTTATCAAGGGCCAATCACTAGATAAACACATCTTGTTTGGTAAAGTAGAGGGCCAGCAAAAATAAGGGGAACACTTACTGACATGGATTGACACAATAGCCATCACAATGGACTCCAACTCATCAACAATCACGAAGATGATGCAGGTCAAGCAATGTTTCAGCCTGTTATGGTCACCATGAGTCTGAGTCAACTTGTCAGCAACCAATAACAACAACGAATCACTGATAGAGAGGAGGACCAAAGAGCTATTACATAAGAAACACCCCCGGGCCACCTAAAGGGCAACTGGGCATGTCTCAGAAGTTAAAGGAACAATGCTCAATAGACATGCTGCCCATAACACTGAGTCAGGAACCTGTCACCAACAAGACCACAGGGAATTAATATTCCACAATATTTGCAGGCCGGCTTGGACATGTCATCCTCTGATCTGGTTATAGAGGCTGCTGTTCTCTGTCTATAGTTTCTGAAAATTTGGAATTCAGATTTAAAGGGACATGCCTTTCAAAATTCACCAGAACAAAAAGGCCAGGAAAAATCTGAGCAGATCACATCACTACAGCCCATCTATCTGTAAAGAGACCTCTGTAAAAAAAAGTCCAGGCCAGAACTCATTCACTCACTCACTCACTCACTCATTCATTCACTCACTCACTCACTCATTCATTCACTCAACAAATATTAATCAGGTTTCTACACTATAGCAGGCATTATCATTCTAAGAACTTGGGACCAGTGGTGAAATCACCTTAGTTGAGTACAGGAGGCATTCTAGCCAAATCAAATGGGGGAGATAGATAACCAAATACTCTATTTCTCCTTCTAAACTCTATTTTTCAACTCTGCAGTATCATCTACAAATGAAATGTTAAATCAGTTCTGGTCACTGTTTATCAATGATCAGTAGAGATACCTTCTACACAGGTAACACTGCTGGAAGCTATGTGGTGAATATGTATTGTACCTCCTCTTTTTTTTGTGTGTGTGTGATTTGGGTGAAGATTTACAGAGCAAATTCACTTTCCATACAGCAGTTCACATATACTTTGTCTCATGTCATTGGCCACAGTTTACCACAATGCAACAGCTCCCCTCCCACCTCCTCCCCATAGTTACCACTTCCCAGTGTCCATCCTTCTATACACTCC
>NW_006922025.1:1720542-1721666 GCF_000298275.1 Orycteropus afer afer | reverse complement strand
GCTTTCAGGATTCTGTCTTTGTCTTTGGTTTTGATGAGTTTGATGATGATGTGTCTTGGTGATTTTCTTTTGGGGTCTATCCTGTTTCTAGTTCATTGGACTTCCTGAATGGATATATTCTCATCTCTCATCATTTCAGGGAATTTCTCCTCCAGCAAATCTTGGACAATTTTCTCAGTGGTTTGTTTTTCTCTTCCTGTTCTGGAATTACAATGACATGTAAGTTATTCCTCTTGATGGTATCCCACATGGACCTTAGGCTTTCTTCATTTTGTTTTGATTTTTTTTTTCTGATTGATCCTTTTCCAAAGATGTATTCAGGTATTTGTCTTCAATATCATTAATTCTGTCTTCTATTGCATCCATCCTTCTCCTTTGCCCTTCCAATGTGTTATCTATTTCTTACAATTTAGTATTAATCTTCTGGATTTCTATCTGTAGATTTAGACTCATTTCTAATTTTTCATTTATTTTGTCATTTTGTTCTTGTATTTTCTTCCAAAATTCTTGTAGGGTTTTTTTCTGTGTTTTCTTTGGTCTGTCTCTCAATCCTAAGATAGCTAAAGATAATTGTTTTGAATTCCTTATCAAAGAGTTCCAATGATGCTTCTTCCTCAGGGATGTGTTCTGGGTCTGTATCCTGCTCCCTTGTTTCTACTGCTTTATCCTGCTTCTTTGTGTGGACTGTGATGGTATGTTGTTTCTGAGGCATCGTGGTGTTGTTATATTTAGATCTCTGTTAACTGTTTGTGAAGAGCAGCCAAGGGTGATTCAGGCTCTTCTTGATGGTTTTTTATCATTGGCCCATGGATGGAGAAGTAGGTAGTGGCTCTCACTCAGTAAGTGAAGTTGCAGGAGGTGTGGGTGTAGTTGTGTCTTATGGGGACTGTTGTTGTTTCTCACTCAGTTAGACACAAATTACAATTGAGTAACCATCAAAAAACTAAAAGCCCACTGACAAAAAACAAACCATGTAATCACACAGGAACAGTAACCAAAAAAAGAAAAAAGGAAAAAAAAGAAGAAAAACAAGAAAACCTGCAGTATCTGGGGATAGGGCACTAAGAAAAAAAAAGTAGGGAAGGAGAATAATAAATGAAGAAAAAATGGGAAAAATGCAAAAA
>NW_006922025.1:1710674-1719294 GCF_000298275.1 Orycteropus afer afer | reverse complement strand
GCCTAAGGCATTTGACTGCTAACCAGAAGGCTGGAGGTTGAAACCCACCAGCCACTCCTCGGAAGGAAGGTTGGGCAATCTACTTCCATAGTTATACTGCCTTGGCAACCCAAGGAAGGGTCGCTATGAGTCGGGCTGACTCGACGGCACATAACAACAACAAAACAAGAAGACATCAAACAGGAAAAAAAAATGTTTACACATTTAAACAAGGTGATTTCAAGATTAGTTATAAATACTTTAAGGGCTTAATGGACAATTAAGAAATTCTTAATTATACGTCACAATCTTTTGACTTCTTTATTTCATTCAACAAATCCATATTCAGCCTTAGCCTGTTTGGTCTTGCATGTTGTTGTTGTTGTTGTTATGTGCCATCAAGATTGCCCCATCTTCCTTCTGAGGAGTGGCTAGTGGGTTTGAATCACCAGCCTTCTCATTAGCAATCAAGTGCCTTAGGCACTATGCTACCAGAGCTCCTTTGGTCTTGCATAGTGATTGGCATATACCCACTGCCATTGAGTCAATTCTGACTCACAGAGACCCTATTGGACAGAGTAGAATTGCCCCATAGGATTTCCTAGGCTGTAAATATTTACAGAAGCAGACTACCTCATCTTTTACCCACAGAGCAGCTGGTGCCTTCAAACTGCCAACCTTTTGGTTAACAGTCAAATGCTTTAACCACTAGGCCACCAGAACTCATATTGTTGTTGTTAGGTGCCGTCAAGTCATCTCCAACTCATAATGACCCTATGTACAACAGAACAAAACACTGCCAGTCCTGTGCCAGCCTCCTGATCTCTGCTATACATGAGCCCATCATTGCAGCCACTGTGTCAATCCATCTTGTTGAGGGCCTTCCCCTTTTTCGTTGAACCTCCACTTTACCAAGCATGATATCTTTCTCCAGGGAGTGGTTCTTTCTGACAACATTGCCAAAGTAGGTGAGATGAAGTCTGATGATTCTCACTTCCAAGGAGCATTCCAGCTGCACTTCTTCCAGGACAGATTTGTTAGTTCTTTCAGCAGTCCATGGTACTCTCAGCATCAACTCCACTTTGGTTTTCCTTATTCATTGTCCAGCTCTCACATGCATAAAAGGCAATTGAAAATACTATGGCTTGGATTAGGTGCACCTGAGTCTCCAAGGAGATATCTTTGATCTTCAGCACTTGAAAGAGGTCTTTTGCAACATATTTGCTCAATGCAACACATTGTCTGATGTCTTGACTGCTGCTTCCATTGATGGTGACTGCTGTTGTTGTTGTTATGTGCCATCGAGTCATCTTCAACTCATGTAATATGAAGTAATAAGTAATATGAAGTCTCTGACAACTTCAATCTTTTCTCCATTTATCATGATGCTGTTTATTGTCCAGTTGTGAGGTTTTTTGTTTTCTTTATATTGAAATGTAGTCCATACTGCAGACTGTGGTCTTTAATCTTCATCAGTAAGTGCTTCTCCATTGCCTCTTGTCACAGATGTAGTCAATTTGATTCCTGTGTACTCCATCAGGTGAAGTACATGTGCATAGCCAGTTTGTGTTGTTGAAAAAAAGGTATTTGCAATGAATAAGTCATTGGTCTTGAAAAATTCTATCATGCATTCTCCAGTATTATTTCTATCACTAAGGCCATATTCCCAGCTACCAGTGATTCTTCTTTGTTTCTAACGTTTGCATTCCAATCCCCAGTGATAATCAACACATCTTGATTGTATGTTCAGTCAATTTCAGACTGAAGAAGTTGGTAAACATCTTCAATTTCCTCATCTTTGGCTTTGGTGGTTGGGGCACATATTTGAATAACAGTCATATTAACGGGTCTTCCTTGTAGGCGTATGGATATTATCCTATCACTGACAGCATTGTACTTCAGGATAGATTTTGAAACATTCTTTCTGATGATGAATGCCACATCACTCTTCTTCAATCTGTCAGGCCCAGCATAGTAGATCATATGTTTGTCTGATTCAAAATGGCCAAAAGCAGTCCATTTCAGTTCACTAATGCCTAGTATATTGATCTTTATGTGTTCCATTTCATTTGTGAAAACTTCCAATTGTCCTAGATTCATACTTCATACATTCTATGTTCCTATTATTAATGGATGTTTGTAGCTATTTATTCTCATTTTGAGTCTTGCCACATCAGGAATTGGAGGTCCCATATCATTAAAGTTGATTCTTATTTGAGGAGGCAGCTCTTCCCCAGTTGTATTTTAAGTGCTTTCTGACCTGATAGGCTCATCTTCTGGCACTATATCAGACAATGTTTCAGGACTATTCATAAAGTTTTCTAGTAATACATCAGACAGTGTTTCATTGTTATTCATAAGGTTTTCACTGGCCAATAATTTGAGAAGTGGCTGGCTGCTTCCTTCTTCAGAGTCTGTTTTAGTCTGGAAGCTCCACTGAAACCTGTCCACCATGGGTGACCCTGCTGGCATTTGCAACACCAGTGCCATAGCCTCCAGCCTCCTAGCAATGCACAAGGCACCACAGGAAAACAAACGGACAGAAAAGTTCATCTCCCTTGGTTGTTCCACGCTGCTCTGCTCACTTCCTGGCCTCCCTTAAAGCTGCTCCAACTCCCAACCCTGCCCGGCTCTCCTTCCAGGCTGTCCTTAAAGCTGCTCCAAAACACCCCCACATCTGGCTCACCTTCTGGGCTGCCCTTAAATAGCTCATATATTAGGCCCTAAATGAATGTCTTTTTGAATGATGAAATGTTTCAATCACAATGACAGGTTATGGAAAAAAGAAGATACTGCCATTAACCTTACAGATGAAAGAAAATATATGCAAACAGTTAATTCTAATGCTTTCCCTGGGTAAACAAATGGTAAATGTGCTCAGCTGCTACCCAAAGTTTAAAGGTGTGAATTCACATGGAGGTGTCTGAGAAGAAACACTTCAATATCCACTTTCTAAATATAAGCCACTGAAAACCCTATGGAGCATAGTTCTACTCTGACACACATGGGGTCACCATAAATCAGATTTGACTTGATGACAAGTGGTAATAGCTCTTACTATATTCCAGGCACTGTGCTAAGTAAGCACTTACTCACATTACTTCATTTAACTTTCACAACAATCCTACGAAGTAGGCACTATTATCTCCTCTATTTTAAAATTGAGAACACAGATGCTGGGAGAGGTTCACAAGGTTTGGTGGAGCCATGATTTGAACCAGATCATTGTGATTCAAATATCTGGGTACTTGAGCACTCAACTGTATTGACTCTCTTACTGTAACTGCTGCCTTAGGCATGAATGGTATATTTAGGGAGACTGCAGAGAGGGTAGTTTTGTCTCCTGCCAGAAGGGTTTGGAAAGTATTCACAGGGAAATTGCAATTTCACTGCCCACCTTAAAGGTCTCAAAATGGGTGAGCTCGGTGATACATCATACCATTAACTGAGATGAAAATCATGGAAGATTGGACACTATGTCAAAGCACATTTGCTTCTGGTCTGGTTTTGACCAGTTAATCCTGTCCTGATAATTGCAAGGCCATCCACCTCATTCTGTTCCCTCAATCTCTTTCCTGATTACTGGCTAGGGTTGCCTCCAGGACAGTTGGACTTTCCTACCAACCTGCTCATTGGAACGCTCCCTACTACGATCCTTACTCCCATCTCCATTTCTATTTGTCTTGTTACTTGGAATAGTGCTGACTTCAGGCTAAGCTACCACTTTTGCTATTGTGTTACCCAGATTGGAAAACATACCTCATTGACCAGACTTTCTCTCAGAGTCTACACTCAACCTCTATGCCCCAACTTCACTAGCATGGACACCTTTTCAGTGGTTCCATCAAGTCCTAGCTAATGGTCCTTCATTCTCCTTCTGTCATTAAATCGATCTGCTCCTGGCATTAAGAAAATGGCTACAGTATTTGCCTTAGAGCTGGACAGATAGGCTGTGTGCTTTAGAGGTCTCCCTCCTCCAACTGTGACAAATCCTACCTCCTGGATGAAGTGTTGTATGCCAATGGGACATACACACCTCCAGACAATGCCTTCCTTCCAGACCATAGTCTGGTCACCAAAAAACTGAAATACCCTGTCCAAATGGTGTCACTTCCATTTCAGGGCCTTTGCTGGCCTCTTCCTGTGCCTGTCTTCCAGAGGGTGGATAATGCTGGAGTGTGCCTTTGAAGGCCTGAGGACCAGTCAAGTGGCAGCTATCTGAGGGGGTATCCACATGCAGCTGCGATATAAGATAGCATTGGGAGTGAGCCAAAGTGTGGGAGTTGGCTTTGCCCATGCGTGAAACGTCAGGGAGTCTGAGAATTCTACATGAGAACCTGGCTTTCTGGATTGTTGTGAAGATACAGTTATCAAGGAAAGAGTCAGCTAGAATATATTTTATTTAATAGTTAATACCTTGATTTTAATTTAGTAACTATTGAGATACATAGCATATGGGCCTCCATATTTACTCTGCCTTAAGCCTTGAAAATGTTAGAGGTGGTCTTAATGACTCCACGTTTATCTTTCATGAAAGGAATGAAACCTAATCAATTTTATCTTCTACCAGGGAAAGATGTTTCAAGGTATATGTTTTGCCAACATAAGGATGTTAGTACTGGGCACATCCATAATGTGCCAGATGGTGCCAAGGAACCAGTTACTAAAAAACTATTAGGGACTGTAAAATAATCGATGTTTTCTATGTGGCCCTATTAGCACATGGGGCCAGAAGAAGATTTACTACATTGTTTAAACAGAAAGGACCATGCATCAAGTGAACAGCAAAACCCACCACACAAAGAGACCCTGGTCCTCACTGTTTTACAAATCTCCATCATTTATCAGGCAATATACTGACCATCTTCATATACAAATTATATGAATCAGGTTTTATGGAATGTTGCTGGATGGTGGTATTCATCATCTGTCTGTCTGTCATATTGTGGTGGCTTGCTATAATACTGGACAGTATGCCACCTGCATTTCAAATACTAGGGTCTTTTATTGTAGGCAAGTTTCAGTGGAGCTTCCAGACTAAAACAGTATAGGAAGAAAGGCCTTCTGAAAATTAGCCAATGGAAACCTTACAGATCACAATACAGATCAGTGTAGTGCTGAAAGATGAAAAGACACTCAAAATACATAGTAGCCACAGACAGAACTCAAATATTCCAGTAATCATGAAGATGGCACAGGACTGGGCAGTTTCCTCCTATTGCACATGGGTTGCCATGAGTCAGAGCCAACCTGATGGCTTGTTGTTTTGTGCTGTTGAGTCATCTCTGACTCATAGCGGTCCCTCCTTGGGTTTCCAAGGAGGTATCACTACAGAAGTAGATCACCCAATCTTCCTTCCAAGGAGTGACTGGTGGGTTTGAACTACCAAACTTCTGGTTAGTAGTCAAATGCCTTAGGCACTATGCCACCAGAGCTCTACAATAAAACATTGGGTGGTATATCATTCTCCTTTTCTCACTCAAGCTAGTTGGGAATAGCCCACATAAGATAAAATACCCTTATCATGTTGTTTTTAAGACATACTGTATTCATTATATATTCCTATGTAACAAAGTATCCCAAAACTAAGTAGCTTATAACAAAAGTATTCATTACCTCACAGTTTCTATGGGTCAGTAATCTGCATGAGATTTAGTTGGGTCTTCTGCTGCAGAGTCTCTCACAAGGAGCAATGAAGGTATCAGCCAAGGCTGCAGTTAAATCAGGCTTAACTAGGGGATGATATGTTTCCAAGATCACTCATGTAGTTGTTGGCAAGCTTCAGTTCCTTGTACACTATTGACTGAGGGCTCCCACTCCTTGTGCTGTTGGCTGGGAGCCATACTCTGTTCCTAGCCACATGGTTTTCTCTTTCTATGGGGCAACTCACAACATGATACCTTGCTTCATCCAAGCAAGGGAGAGAGAGAGACAGAGAGAGAGAAAGTAAGCAGAGAGAGAGAGAGTAAGCAGAGAGAGAGAGAGTGCAGATGAGGAGAAAATCAGAGTCATTTACAGCCTAATCTTGGACATCCCCTGTACATGTCCTAGGACTACATATATGATGGGCTATCACTTTCATGATTATGTTACATTATATGGTAAAAAAAAAAAAAAAAGTTTTGCAAATGTAATTAAGATCCCAAATCAAACCACCTTAAAATAAAGAGATTTTCTAGGTGGACCTGACTTAATCATATGAGCCCTTACAAAGTCTGCTAGTACATGTATATTTAATGAGCACAGGTCTCAAGATCAGACATGGTAGAGGTCACAGATTTGAAGCATGAAAGGGATTCAACACACTGTTATTGGCTTGAGGAGGGAGGCAGCCATATGTCAAGTAATGCAGGTGGCCTCTAGAAATTGACAATGGCTCCTAGCTGACAGCCAATCAGTAAATGGAAGCCCTAGTCTTACAACCATAAGGAGCTAAATTCTGCCAACAATAAGAATGAGCTTGGAAGCAGATTTTTTCCCCAGAGTGTCCAGACAAGAACTCAGCCCAGCCAACACCATGGTTTCAGGCTCATGATACTTGAAGCAGAAAAGTAGCTAAACACACCAAGCCTCTGGCCACAGAAACAGTGAGATAATAAAGTTGTGTTAAACAACACAAGCTTCTACATTTATGATAATTTGTTTTGCAGCAGTAGAAATTGAAAACAGCAATATCCCACCACTTTTACCATATTCTGTTCATTTGAGGCAAAAACCTTAGTTCCAGCTCACAGTCAAGGGCAAGAGATTACACAAGGGCATGGACACCAGGAGATGGGAACATTGGGAACCATCTTAGGAGTTTGCCTACCACAGATATATAATATAACAAAAAATATCATTTAGCACTCATGCCAAACATTAAGTAGGGCAACTGCTTATGGACACTGAGTACTTTGGGGTTATTCCAGTCTGCAAAATAATTTATTTCATGTCCCATTGTGGCGTTTTTTAAAACATGTTTTATTGTGATTTGGACAAAATTTTACAAAGCATATTTATTTTATACTCACACACATTTTGTTTTATGGCACTGATTACCTTCCCCAAATTGTAAGAGCACTCCTCCCACTTCCTCCCTGTTTTCACACTTTCCCTGTATCATCCTTGCCTATGCATCCCTGTCCCTAGCTTTCTCCCTGTGCAAATGCTGCCCTTCTGACTTTCCATGTTTGATTGTTCTGAGGAGTGCATAACCCTGGTGTGGTTGTTTGGCTAGTAGACCTATTGTTTGGCTGAGAGTTAAGCCATGAGTGTTTTTGTTGTTGTTATTTGCCATCGAGTCGGCCCAGACTCATAGCAACCCCTCCTTGGGTTTCCGAGGCAGTATCACTACGGAAGTAGGAATGCCCAACCTTCCTTCCGAGGAGTGGCTGGTGGGTTTGAACTGCCAGCCTTCTGGTTAGCAGTCAAGTGTCTTAGGCACTATGCTACCAGAGCTCCTTAAGCCATGAGAGTGAGTTCAATTCCAGGTCTGAAGGGTGATTTAGGTTCATAGTCTTAGGGGTTCTACCAGTCTCTAGCCAACCAGTAAACTTGGTCTTTTTAAATCTTGTTCCATTTTTTTTTTCTCTCCCTCTCTCTTCAGAAGCTACAATTTTGATCTCTTTCTGAATGTTTGGCATTGGTAGCTGGGCTCCAGTTACTTCTGGCCCATTGCAGCATTTTTGTAGCCCTCAAGTGAAGATGGGACACCTTAGGACAATTTGATTCATTGTTCAGTTTAGAAACAAGATGACTTAGTCATCTAGTGCTACTGTAACAGAAATATTGCAAGTGAGTGGCTTTAATGGACAGAAATTTCCTTCACTATTTAGAAGGCTTAAAGTTCAAAACTAGGGTGCCAGCTCTACAAGAAGACTTTCTTTCTATCTCCATTGGCTTTAGGGGAAGATTCTTTCTTCAGCTTCTGTTCCTTAGCTCCTTGGTGATCTTCATATGAGATGACATTCATTTTCCTCCATCTCTCCTTGCTTAATCTTCTTTTAAATCTCAAAAAAAGATTGAATCAAGGCACATCTTACATTAGTACTGTATCACTAACATAACAAGGAAAATCCATTCCCAAAAAAGATTTTAAACACAGGTATAGGAATTAGAATTTGCAACACATATTTGGGAGAGACTGTGGTGCAGTGAATTAATTAATATGGCTTTTCCAGGCATAGTCCTCTATTTTGTGATGTATTGTAATTCCTACCCTCTATTCTTGTGGTTATAGTCCCATTTTGGAGTTAGTTGTGTGTTATGTTAATAAGGCAGGATTAGGGTGGAATGATCTGCACTGAACACTTACTCACTGATCTGCACTGAACACTTTCCCTTGTTACTCTTCCGAGAGGGACTGGGTCTCTGGGAGCAAGGTAAGCACGGGCGGGCTTGTGCTTACTCACTGATCTGCACTGAACACTTTCCCTTGTTACCCTCCCGAGAGGGACCGGGTCTCCGAGAGCAAGGTAAGCACGGGCGGGCTTGTGCTTACTCACTGACCTGCACTGAACACTTTCCCTTGTTACCCTCCCGAGAGGGACCAGGTCTCCAGGAGCAAGGTAAGCATGGGCGTAGCACAGAGTAGCAGGCCAGAAGAGCAGGAGAAGGGGGTAAAACCCAGGAAGCCAAAGAGAAGAGCAATCAGCCAAAG
>NW_006922025.1:1708145-1709314 GCF_000298275.1 Orycteropus afer afer | reverse complement strand
CAAAAGAGGGGGAGGCCTTCAAGGAGATGGATTGATATGGTGGCTGTGATGATGGGCTCAAGTATAGCAGGGATTATGGGGCTGGTGCGGGATCGGGCAGTGTTTCGTTCTGCTGTGCATGGGGTCACTTGAGTCAGAAAAGACTCGACAGCACTTAACAACAACAACAACAGGGTGGAATGTATCATGAGTCACCACCTTACTAGAAATTGTAACTCAAGCCACCACCTTTAGTTTCTTTGAGGGTATGTTCTACATCCAATATATATGAATACCCTGGCAAAATTCTCTCTCTCTTGCTCTGGATCCTGCATCCGGTTCATCATCATTTGACCTCTGGTTCTTAAGATTTGAGCCAGTAGCTAGCTTATTGTTTGACCTGATTCACCAGCTTCCACAGTCTTGTGAGCTACCACCTGTCATCTGGCCTGAAGTCTTTTTTGGGTTTATCAGCTCCTCCAACTATGTGAGTGAGAAGAATCCTCCAGATTGATGCCTGACCAATGGACTTGGGACTTACCATCCTCCACAACTACATGAGCCATTTCCTTGGTGGTTTGTGAGCTCTGTGAGATGCTGCAGCAAATAAGGAACCCTAAGATGAAAGAGCTACCACTCATCTGTCAGTTCATTGTACTGGGTGGCTTATGTGTTTCCATGATGCTAGAAGCTATGCCATTGGTATTTCAAATACCAGTCGGGCTACCTATGGTGCACAGGTTTCAACAAAGCTTCCAAACTGAGACAGACTAGGAAGAATGATACGGTCAGGTCCACTTCTAAAAAATGAAAAAGGAATTGGACACTGAAAACCATATGGATAGCAGAGAAACATTGTCTAATATAGTGCCATCAGATGAGCTCCTCAGGTTGAAAGACACTCAGTATACAACTTGAGAAGAGCTGCCTCCTCCAAGTAGAGTCTACCTTAATGAGATGGATGGAGTAAAGCTTTTGGGACCTTCATTTCTGATGTAGGATGACTCGAAATAAGAAGAAACAGCTGCAAACATCCATTAAATAATTGAAATGTGGAATGTATGGAGTAAGAATCTAGGAAAACTGAAAGTTGGAATGAATGAAATGGAATGCATAAAGAGCAATCTCCTAGGCATTGTTGTTGTTGTTGTTGTTGCTATGTGCCGTCGAGTTGGCCCCAACTCATAGCG
>NW_006922025.1:1703445-1707505 GCF_000298275.1 Orycteropus afer afer | reverse complement strand
CATAGTGCCTAAGGCATTTGACTGCTAACCAGAAGGTTAGTGGTTCAAACCCACAAGCCACTCCTTGGAGGGAAGGTTGGGCAATCTTCTTCCATAGTGATACCTCCTTGGAAACCCAAGGAGGGGTCGCTGCGAGTTGGATATGACTCTACAGCAGTGTTTTTGTTATTGTTGTTTAATACATGGAATACACAGGAATCAAATCAACTCATTCACTGCCCTCGAGTCAGATATGACTCCTAGTGACCCCTCCTTGGAATTGTCCAATCTTCCTTCTGAGGAGTGGCTGGTGGGTTTGAAACTCCAGCCTTCTGGTTAGCAGTCAAATGCCTTAGGCACTACACCACCAGAGCTCCGTCAAATCAACTATATCTGTAGAAAGAGGTGGTGGAGAAGTTCAATATCTTCAGCCAAAACAAGGCCAGAGTCAGACTGTGAAACAGACCATCAATTGCTCATAGGCAAATTTACGTTGAAGCTGAAATAAATTAAAGCAAGAGCCAAAAATTAAAGACAGTCTAAATATGACCTTGATTATGTTGCTGTTAGGTGCCGTCAAGGTGCCTCCAACTCACAGTGACCCCATGCACAACAGACGAAACACTGCCCAGTCCTGTGCCAGCTTCACTGTCCTTGCTATACCTGAGCCCATTGTTGCAGCCACTGTGTCAGTCCATCTCATTGAGGGCCTTCCCCTTTTTGGTTGATCCTCCACTTTACCAAGCATGATATCCTTCTCCAGGGAGTGGTTCCTTTTGACAACATGACCAAAGTAGGTCAAACAGTCTGGTGATTCTCACTTCCAAGGAGCATTCGGGCTGTACTTCTTCCATGACCAATTTTTTAGTTCTTTTAGCAGTCCATGGTACTCTCAGTATTCTTTGCCAACACCACAACTCAAAAGCATCCACTCCACTTCAGTCTTCTTTATTCATTATCCAGCTCTCATATGCATATAAAGCGGTTGAAAATACCATGGCTTGGGTTAATTCACCCTAGTCTTTAAGGACAAATTTTTGCCCTTCAGCACTTGAAAGAGGTCTTTTGCAGCAGATTTGCCCAAGGCAATACATTCTCTGGTGTCTTGTCTGTTGCTTCCAATGGTGTTGATTGTAGAACCAAGGAATATGAAGTCTTTGACAACTTCAATCTTTTCTCCATTTATTGTGATGCTGCTTATTGGTCCAGTTGTGAGGATTTTGTTTTCTTTATATTGAGGTATAATCTGTACTACAGACTGTAGTCTTCAATCTTCATCAGCAAGTGCTTCAAGTCATCCTCACTTTCAGCAAGCAGAGTTGTGTTGTCTGCGTATCGTAGGTTGTTAATTAGTCTTCTTGCAATCCTGATGCCATGTTCTTCTTCATATAATCCAGCTTCTCAGATTATTTGCTCAGCATATAGATTGAACAAGTCAGGTGAAAGGATACAACCTTGGTGCATTCCATTACTGATTTTAAATCATGTATATCCCCTTGTTTTGTTTGAATGAGAGCCTCCTGGTCTATGGACAGGTTCCTCATGAGCAATTAAGTGTTGTGGAATTCTAGTTCTTCTCAATGTTATCCATAATTTGGTATGATCCGCACAATCAAATGCTTTTACATAGTCAATAAAACACAAGTAAACATTTTTCTGGTATTCTTTGCTGTCATCCAGGATCCATCTGATATCAGGAATGACATCCTTCATTCCATGTCCTCTTCTGAATCCAACTTGTATTTCTGGATGTTCTCTGTCAATATACTAATTGCAACCATTTTTGAATTACCTTCAGCAAGATTTTACATGCATGTGATATTAATGATATTGTTCAATAATTTCCACAATATCTGAGATCACTTTTGTTTGGAATGGGTACAAATATGGATTTCTTGCAGTCAGTTGGCCAGGTAGCTGTCTTCCAAATCTCCTGGCACAGCCAAGTGAGTGCCTCCAGTGGGGCATCTGTTTGTTGAAACATCTTAATGGGTATTCTTTCAGTTCTTGAAGCCTTGTTTTTCACCAATTCCTTCAATTCAGCTTCTACTGCTTCCTTTGACACCATTGGCTCTTGATTATATGCCACCTCCAGAAATGGATCAACATTGATCAATTCTTTTTGATACAGTGACTCTTTGTATTCCTTCCATCTTCTTTTGATGCTCCCTGTATCTTTCACTGTATTGCCCGTAGAGTCTTTCAATATTGCACCTTGACGCTTAGATTTTTTCTTCAGTTCTTTCAGGTTGAGAAATGCTGAGTGTGTTCTCCCTTTTGATTTTCTAGCTCCAGGTCTTTGCACATTACATTATAATGTTTGACTTTGTCTTCTCAAACTGCTCTTTGAAATCTTCTATTCAGCTCTTTATTTTGTTATCTCTTCCATTTGCTTTAGCTACTCTCCCTTCAAGGGCAAGTTTCAGAGTCTCTTCTGAGACTTGTTTTTTCTTCCTTTCCTGTCTTTTTGACGACCTTTTGCTTTCTTCATGGATGTTGTTCTTGATGTCATCCCACAGTTCTTCTGGTTTTTGGTCTTTGGTGTTCAATGCATCAAATCTATTCTTTAAATGGTCTCTAAATTCAGGAAGGATATATTCAAGGTCATATTTTGGCTCTCGTGGACTTCTTTTAATTGTCTTTAACTTCAAGTTGAACTTGCATATGAGCAGTTGATGGTCTGTTCCTCCTGGTCCTGTTTTGGCTGAAGATTTTGAACTTCTCTATCACCTCTTGCCACAGATGAAGTCAATCTGATCCCTGTGTACTCCATCTGGCAAAGTCCATGTGTATAACCACTGTGTTGTTGAAAAAAAGGTATTTGCAATGTATAAGCCATTGGTCTTGCAAAATTCTGTCCTGCAATCCCCAGGATTATTTCTATCCCTAAGGCCATGTATCCCAAATACCGGTGATTCTTCTTTGTTACCAACTTTTGCATTCCAATCACCAGTGATAATCAGCACATCTTGATTGCATGTTTGGTCAATTTCAGACTGCAGAAATTGGTAAAAATCTTCAATTACCTCATCTTTGGCTTTGGTGGTTGAGACATAAATTTGAATAATAGTAGTATTAACTTGTCTTCCTTGTAGGCATATAGATATTATCTTATCATTGACAACATTGTACTTCAGGATAGATCTTGAAACATTCTTTGTGATGATGACTGCCACACCATTCCTCTTCAATTTGTCATTCCTATTATAGTAGATCATATTGTTGTTTGATTCAAAATGACCAAAAAACAGTCCATTTCAGCTCACTAATGCCTAGAATATCAATCTTCATGCATTCCCTTTCATTTTTGACAGCTTCCAACTTTCCTAGATTCATAGGTCATACATTCCATGTTCCAATTATTAATGGATCTTTCCAGTTCTCATTTTGAGACATGCCACATCAGCAAATGGAGGTCCCGAAACCTCTACTTTGTCCATATCATTAAAGTCATCTCTATTCTGAGGATGCAGTCATATCTTGAGTGCCCTCCGAACTGAGGGGCTCATCTTCTGGTACTATATTGGACAATGTCAGAGGGCTATTTGTAAAGTTGTCCAGTAATATATCAGACAGTGTCTCACTGCTATTCATAAGGTATTCACTGGCCAATTCTTTAAGAAGTGGATGGCTTCTTCCTTCTTCCAAGTTGGCAGTGTGATTTGGAGCAGCTTGAGGAAGCTGGTTGGAGGCCATGGTGATGCAGTTAAGAGTAGCTTAAGAAAGGAGACAGACCAGGAAGTGGGGAGAGCAACAGTTCAGAACAATTGAGGGACACCAGGGAGTGAGCAGAGTGGTCTGAAACAACTAGGGGAGACACATTTGTCTGTCAGTTTGTCCTACTGTGGTGGCTTATGTGTTGCTGTAAGGCTGAAGACTATGCCACTGGTGTTTCAAATACCAGCAGGTTTACCCATGGTGGACAGGTTTCAGCAAAGCTTCCAGACAAAGACACTTCAAAAACCTTGATTATGGTCTGAATTTAAGGAGCATTTCAAGAGTAGATTTGATGCATTGAACACCAATGACAAAGACCAGATGAGTTATGGGTTGACATCAAGAACATCACACATAAAAAAAG
>NW_006922025.1:1700709-1703345 GCF_000298275.1 Orycteropus afer afer | reverse complement strand
TTATATATATATATATATATATATATATATATAAAACAGGAAAGGAAGAAAAGACAAAAATGGATGTCAGAGGAGACTCTGAAACTTGATCTTGAATGGAGAGTAACTAAAGCAAATGGAAGAAATGATGAAGTAAAAGAGCTGAATAATACATACAGACAACAAAGATAAACCCTTTTACATGTAAAATACTGCATTATCAGTGATGACAAACATTGGTCTATGGGCAACTAGATGGGTAGACAAGCTAAATGATAAGGTATAGACATATAAGCAAAAGGGAATATACCCATGACCATATATAAGGTTGACAAATTATATTTCTACATATGTATTTGTCTGTGCTATAAGAATGTCCATATATATAATAGAGCTAAGAAGGGCAAAATTATGATAACTTTTTAGCTAACCACCCTGAGGGAGTGAGTAGTTGGACCCATGGGCTCAGGACCATGGTCACAGGGGACATCAAGCTCAATTGGTACAATATACTACACAAAAACGTTGTTCTACATCTTACTTTCGTGAGTAGTGACTGCAGTCCTAAAAGCTTACAAGCAGCCATCTAGATGCAACAATGGGTCTCTCCTCCTCTAGAGCAAAGAAGAATGAAGAAAACCAAAGTCACATGGAAACAATTAGTCCAAGGAACTAGTGGACCATGTGAACATCAACTCATATGATTATGAACCCAAGGGAACTGAATGGTGCTTGGCTACCACTATCAACCACTCAGAAAAGGATCAATGCAGGAGGTTCTGGATAGAGTGAGGGAACAATGCAGGACAAAATTCAAAATCATAAAAAAAAAAAGTTTACTAGTCTGATAAAACATCTAGTTATGCTTCAGGCCTGGAATTGAACTCACTCCTGTGACTTCTAAGCAAACGATAGACAGGCATAAAAGGTGAATGTTTACATAAATTAGATAAACTTCTTAGAATGATCAATCATGGGAGAATAGAAGGGCAGTATCTGCACATGGAGATAGCCCAAGGGCAGAAATGCATAGGAAAGACAAACACAGAGAAGAGGTAACTGCAGGGAAGAAGTGAGAAGAGAAATGTTACATTGTAGGGAATTGCAATCAACGTCATGAAGCAAAATGTGTATGAACTGCTGTATGGAAATTGGATTTGCTCTGTAAACTTTAACCAAAATCACAATACAAAATTAAAAGCAAAAAGCATAGAGCCTTCTATCACAGTGAACTTTAATTGGAAAAGAAAAAGATCTGAACAATAGATTTCAAAGGGCAGCTCCAGAGGACAAAGTAAGGTATTATAACAAAATGTGCAAAGACCTAGAGAGGGAAAATCAAAGAGGAAGAACATGCACAGCACTTCTCAAACTGAAGGAACTGAAGAAAAAAAAAAATCAATCTTGAGTTGCAATATTGAAGGATTCTAGTGGCAAAATACTGAACAATGTAGGAAGCATTGAAAAAAGATGGAAGGAATACATAGAGTCATTGTACCAAAAAGAATTGGTTGATATTCAGCCATTTCAAGAAGGAGCATATGATTAAGAATGAATTGTATTGAAGGAAGAAGTCCAAGTTGCACTGAAGGAACTGGTGAAAAACAAGGCTCCAGGAATTGATGGAACATTCATTGAGATATTTCAACAAATGCATGAAGAACTAGAGGCACTCACTTATTTATGCCAAGAAGTTTGGAAGATAGCTGTCTGCCAACCAACTGGAGGAGATCCAGATTTGTGCCCATTTCAAAGAAATGTAACCCAATAGAATGTGGAAATTATTGAGCCATACCACTAATATCAATAATTTCCACACTCATTAATATCAGGAGCTCTAGTAGCATAGTGCCTAAGGCACTTGACTGCTAAGCAGAAGGCTGGCAGTTCAAACTCACTAGCCACTCCTTGGAAGGAAAGTTGAGCAATCTACTTCTGTAGTGATACTGCCTCAGCAACCCAAGGAGGGGTCACTATGAGTCGGGTCTGACTCGATGGCACACAACAACAACAACAACCATTAGTATCATGTTGTTGTTGTTTTGTGCTGTCAAGTCGGACCCGACTCATAGTGACCCCTCCTTGGGTTTCTGAGGCAGTATCACTACGGTAGTAGATTGCCCCATCTTCCTTCCAAGGAGTAGGCAAGTAAAAATTTGCAGCAGTGTGGGAAAGCAGGAAAAGGGGGATTAAAAGCCAGGAACTCAGACAGAAGAGTAGTCAGCTACAGGGATCCAGGTGAAGAGAGGAAATCAGGCACACCCAAGGTAGCAGGGCAGGAGAGCGGCAGAAAGGGGATTAAAAGGCCTAGGAATCCAGACAGAGGAGGAGTCAGCCACAGGGACCCAGGTAAGGGTCGTAGGAGAGGTTTCCAACAGGGAGACAAACTTGTGTGTCGGTTTGTCCTACCGTGGTGACGTGTTGATGTGAGTTTTGAGGCTGAGCCACTGGTGTTTCAAACCAGCGGGATGCACATGGTCCACAGGTATCAGCCCAGCTTACAGACTGAGATAGACTAGGAAGAAGGAGGAGGCTGTCCACTTCTCAAAGAACTGGTCAGGGAAAACCTTATGAATAGCAAAGAAACACAGATTGATACATTACCATGCAACTTTATGAATAGTCCAGTTAGGATAAAAGGCTCTCAAAATAGGACT
>NW_006922025.1:1674794-1698018 GCF_000298275.1 Orycteropus afer afer | reverse complement strand
TGTGGTGCTGGTGAAGAATGCTGAAAGTACCATGGACTGCTAAAAGAACTAACAGATCTGTCCTGGAGGAAGTGCACCCAAAACGCTCCTTGGAAGCAAGAATGGCCAGACTTTGTCTCACCTATTTTGGTCATGTTGTCAGAAGGCACTATTCCTTGGAGAAGAATGTCATGCTTGGTAGGGTGGAGGGTCAATGAAAGAGGGGGAGGCCTTCAAGGAGATGGATTGACATGGTGGCTGAGATGATGGGCTCAAGTATAAGAGGGATCGTGCAGCTGGCGTGGGATTGGGCAGTGTTTTGTTCTGTTGTGCATGGGGTCACTATGAGTCAGAAACAACTTGACAGAAACAACAACAATGCTTTCCACTGGCAAGTGCTGTTCTGCTGGGGTCTGCTGAGGGGTAACTGGAAGTGTTTCATTTCTCTGCATTTTATTCTCTAGATTCCTTGCTTTAAGGAGGTCTTCACTTTTGCCTTTGAAGAGTGCTCTCTTCCTTATGGAATCTAGCTGTCAGCTGGAATTTGAATAAGAAGGGAGCAGGAAAAGAACAGGAGCAGGGAGACCAGAAGGACAACCCCCTCTTCATACTTAGAAGGATTTGGCTGTCTCAGGCTCACCATCTCTGGTCAGCCCCAACTCTGCCTTTCCTGACTCAGAGGGCTTTTGCCTGCTGGTTGAACCTGCTCCAGTTCCAGAGCAGAATCCTTCAGGGACACAGAGTTTATTCATAGTCTCTGCCCTCAGACCAGTGGGGAATGGAATGAATCATATTCAGACAAGAGAGCCAATACAATGTCTGAGCCTCTGACTTTCTCCCCAAACTATAATTCTTCCCAGGCTTTAATGCTGGCAATCAGACACCAGATATTAGATCCAGAGCTCCAAGTGATTACTGAAGGCTTACTTAGTATCCAAGGCATATAAGCACATAGTCTTCAGGCATATAAGCTCTGTTGTGTTTTTAGGTGCTGTCACATCAGCTCCAACTCAAAGAGACCCCATGTACAACAGAATGAAACACTGCCCGGTCCTGCACCATCTTTACAATCCTTGCTATGCTTGAGCCCATCATTGCAGACACTGTGTCAATCCACCTTGTTGAAGGCCTCTCCCTTTTTCTCTGACCCTCCACTCTACCAAGCATGACATCCTTCTCCAGGGAATGGTCCGTTCTGACAACATGACCAAAGTAGGTGAGACGAAGTCTGGCCATTCTCGCTTCCAAGGAGTTTTCTGGCTGCACTTCCTCTTGGATGGATTTATTCATTTTTCTGGCAGTCTGTGGTATTTTCAATATTCTTAGTTAACACCGCTCTTCAAAAGCACCAATCCTTCTTTGACCTTCCTTACTTCCTTACTGTCCAGCTCTCACCTGCGTATGAGGCGATTGAAAATACCATGGCTTAGGTTAGGCTCACCCTAGTCCCCAAAGTGACATCTTTGCTCTTCAGCACTTTAAAGAGATCTTTTGCAGCAGATATGCCCAGTGCAATACAATGTCTGTTTTCTTGACTGCTGCTTCCCTGGGTGTTGATTGTGGATCCAAGTAAAATTAAATCTTTGACAACTTCAATCATTTCTCCGTTTACCATGATGCTACTTACTAGTCCAGTTGTGAGGATTTTCATTCTCTTTATGTTGAAGTGTAATTCCTACTGCACACTGTAGTCTTTGATCTTTATCAGTAAATGCTTAAAGTCATCTTCACTTTCAGGAGGCAAAGTTGTGTCATCTGCATATTGCTGGTTGTTAATGGGTCCTCCTCCAATCCTGATGCCACGTTCCTATAGTCCAGCTTCTCGGATTGTTTGCTCAGCATACAGATTGAATAAGTATGGTGAAAGGATACAACCCTTCCTGATTTTAAACCCTTGTTCTGTTCTAGCAACAGCTTCTAGTCTATATACAGATAAACATATAAGCTCTACCCAGTGTTTATTCCATTTAAGAGTCTGAGCCTCCAACTTGATCAGCCATGCTTAATACCCTAGGCTGACTTTCAGCCTCAAGCTCAAGCCCACTTAACTGTCTGGAGCCCGATTACTCTTGCTATTCTCCAGTCCTGATGGGCAGATGTCTTCGTTCTATAAACACAACTTGTCAGATGCCTCAATATTCCAGTGCTGGCTGAACTTCCTTCTAGCATATAGTAAGTGATTGTTTTACAGATGTCTTCCGTAATTACAGTTGAGAATCATACATCCTTGGACTCTGTGTATGGATCACCTAGATCCCTCTCTCATGCCACATCAGTTTTATCAGTCCCAGTCCCAATTTCCCACTATCTTTCTACAACACCAGCGGACATCTATGGAAGGGATTTCAGTCTTTACTCTGTATCTTTAGCATAACTGATGCATTACTTCTATAGAGGAGAAATTCATAAAGCCTACTTGACAAAAACTAAGTGATTGAATGAAACAGTTCTCACTGAATTAAGCTGGTCTTTTTAGTTGCCTTCCTGCATGGGACTTCATGTTTGCTTAGCTGCGTTCAACCATGTCAACTCAAAGTTTTCACAAGTTCTTGTCATGTGGTCTTGTTAATTGTTAGAAGCCATAAAAACTAAGAAGAAATGTCTCTCTATGGCCAACCTAGGATGTGAAAGAAATATACTCTAAGACAAGGAATCTTGACACAACAATTTTTTTTTTTTTTTTTTATAAACTGGGCCTAAGAAATATTTCTTTATGACATAGATGTAATAAAGAAACTTGTTTTAAGGGGTCTTTGAGCTGGCCTTGTCTGAAATTGTCTAGAGTTTCCCAGACAATTTAAAGGGTTATTGCAAAATTCCTGAGATATCTAATTCAAACCATGTAAACATCATAGTTTTAAGACCCCCTCTGGAGAATATATGACTATGATTGAAAACCTCTGTAATTAGTTCCTAAACTCAATCACTTTCAGCCTCTGTTCTCAATTTTCCACTAAAAACTCAATCCCCACACCTAACCCATCCATTTTGTGACCTCAACCAAAAACTAACCAATCAAATGACTGTATTAAAATTTCTTTGTTCCTTGGGCTATATCTATCTTTGTTGGATCTTTAGCTGGAGTCATCAGTTCTCACTTATGTGGGCTGGTATCCCCCTACATTTGAATGTACCTTTCTCTCTTCTTTTTTTTTCTGAATAAATCCTCTTAATCTCATGTTAAGGACTAAGTGCCCTTTTTCACTATAACCCTTGCCATATGGAGTGGATTCACCAAAGGCAGACTGGAGCTCACTCTAACTTCTGGGAAGAAAATGTAAACACTACTATAGATACCTTTCTTTTCATAAAATGCTGGCAATCAAACACCAAGCACTGGGTGCCCAAATAGTCTCAAAAGCCCTGTTTCTGGCATATGGGTCTCCGTTCAGTGCCTGTCCCATTAGAGAGAGTGAGCTTCCAGCTTGATTGGCCTTGCCATAGTCTTCTCAGTGGTTCTGTTTAATATCCTAGAGCTACCTTGTCAAGAACCTAAATGCTCAAACACCAACAATTAGTGTAACAGAACATATTTATTGTGAGTTGATACAACTTGGATGGGCACCATCAACCTGAACTTATAAAGAAGGTGCTCTGAGGAGGGAATAGTGAAAGCAGGTTACATATGTCATTGTTACCTTAATTTTGCACAACAGAGCATCAGAACAAGTGCAGGATTCCAGTCAAAAGGAGAAGCAGAGTCAGTAAGGACATGTCATACATTTTTCAGTCAGATCCTGGGACTCCTGCATCTCAAAACTGATTTATCTAAAAGAACCAATGCCTAAGGTAAGATACTCTCCACTAAACTGCTTACTAGGCTATTGTTTGACTTGAAGGGGACTTTAGGAAAACAGTTCCTTAAAGGATTAAAGTTCAAAAGGTCCTAAGGGCAGTTCACCTGTGTGGGTCACCCCAGTTCCATAAACCCAGAAATCTGGATTCTAGGAGAATAAAAATACTTTCCTCAACATTTAGTTTTAAGACAAACCCCAACTTTACTGTCTGGAACTCTGAGGAACACTCAGATTTTCAGAAACTGTGTAGGAAGTAGTAGACGATAACAAACATGGAAGACTGAGGCACTATTTTGATGTTAAGCTGACTCTGGTCCACCCATAAAGGAGTGACAAACTCAGACTTGGGTTTGCCTGTCAGGAGCCATTTGGGAGCTAACGCTCAAAGTCAAGCAAGTGTTGACAATGGTGTTACTGGAGACTCATTTCTTCTTACTACAACTTGGTAATACCTGAGGCAAAATCTAGAGAGTTCTTAACCCTGGCTGCACAAAATTCAGAATGCCCGATCTCCACACCCAGAGATTATGAATTAAATGGCCTGGAGTAGAGGCTGTACATTAGTATTTTTTTGCAAAAATTCCCAGATAATTCTGATCAAAAGCATTTAAAGTAAAGTACTTGGCATAAGTAAAATGGCTACTTTAGGATTTGAGACTAGACTTCATTCCTGCTTCTGCTAACTAAGGACATCTTTCCTCTGTGGTCATGCAGATACAAGAAGTCCTATCTTGCTTGGGACACAAATGATTATCTGAAACCCACTGATACAGGATGCTCTCAGAAAATACATCACTACAAACAAGTTATTTTCAATTTATCTTACCATGTAAAAACAATAGTTTTATTTATATATAATTTTCTTTAAAAATGCCTATGTCTTAAAGTAAGTTAATCAATACCTAGCAAAGCAGTTCATGATCTGATTTTAGAATAAGCCCTATCCTGACATTGTCCTGTCACTGATCTACAGACCCAGCTGTCAGAGTGTATATCCTTTAGTTCCATCACTGAGAAAGCTAACTTCTAACTTGCAAATATTGTAAGTCCTCTTCTTTGTCTAAACCCTGTATAAATGTCTGTATAATTATTGGGCCTGTGACTCCATGGTTTCATTTTTATGGTCCATGAAGTTCTTGATTTGAATCATTCTTTAAACCCTTAATAAATTTCTCTAGTTTATGTTGAAGCAATATTCAAGTTTTGCTTTTACTTTTTTTTTTTTCACTACAAGAATTCATATGGGAAATTACTAGGTAATTCTTATAAGAACTACTGGCCTAAAGAAAATAAGATCCAGGACTTGATGGAGGCAACTAGGTGCAAGACTCTTGCTCAGGCATGGAACTGGAATATGAGGCAGGAAAAGAAGACACAGACCTAATCACAGAGACTAGGCTGACCCATGGGAGCTCTGGTAGCATAGTGGCTAAGACACTTGCCTGCTAACCAGGCGGCTGGCAGTTCAAACCCACCAGCCACTCCTCTGAAGGAAGATTGGGCAATCCTACTTCCGTAGTGATACTGCCTCGGAAACCCAAGGAGGGGTCGCTATGAGTCGGGTTTGACTCGATGGCCCATAACAACAACAACAACAGGCTGACCCATAGATAAGTTTGGAGATTTACTCCAAACTCTGCAGTTACGTTCTATTCCAGGTCTTCCTCTTCCTTCAATTGATAAGACTGAAGTGCAGAGGTGACCTCCAGAAGAGGGCCCTGGTGAGTTTTCTTAAGGAACTAGAGCGAACTGAGTTTATGCGTGAAGGATCCCATTGACCACAGCTGGGTGAGCATGGAGCTGATATTTTGGTAACGTCACTATTCCCAGTAAAATTAAATCCTTCTTATTATTCTATAACATAAAACCCTTTTAGAAGTTTCTTTTATATTGTTACAGTTAGAGGAAGCTATAGACCTAGACTCCAGGAAAGATAAAATGAGCCATTTAAGAGTTTTCCTTTTTGAGTGAAATGGCCCAAATACATTCTTTTTACAAAGTTAACCAGAAAAGAAAACCAGCTGAAAATAAACTGCAAATGACGGCAATGTTTGGAGAGGAGATTGAGCCTGGAACATGGTGAAGGAGGTAAGCAACGCTAATTACCAAACAATGATCAATTAGCTCCCAGAATTGAGTAACAATTGGGTTTGCTATCAACCATATCCACGTGAAAGCTCTTTAGGGACTCGCAGTGGCTGTCAGTCTTTGGAATAAAGTTATGTGAGACTGCTAATGCCTTTGGCCGGTTTCAATGAGCAGATGCCACCTAATATAGTTCAGCCTCATTTCCATACAAGCAGCCTATACCCTCCTCAGGCAATCTCTGAACAAGGGCCTCTGCTTCCATAGAATTCTCAGTGCCTTGGTTCCAGGTGAAAATGGATGGGGCTACAGGGAAGTCTTCTAAAGCTCTTTTTGGGGAGGGAATATATAAACCACCTAATTCTACACAGTTCTTTTTGCTAGCATGCTGTACATCACACTTTTGCTCTTTGCTGGGACAGTATAAACCTAATGCTGTAGAGTCTTCTGATTCATAGCGACCCTATAGGACAGAGTAGAACTGCCTCATAGGGCTTCCAAGACTATACATTTTTTATGGAAGCAGGCTGCCACATCTTCATGCTTGGAGCACCCTTTAAGACTTGTCAGACTTGTGAGCCAATTTAGAAAACTCACCCTTATGATTTTGTTTCTCTAGAACCACTCTCAGTACCAAATGTCTTACTCTGTGGGTCAAGCTTGAGGTTTCTCCTGATTGATGTAGCAGCAGGAACTGATGAACCCAAGGTCAGCAGGCAATATGGCTGTCCACTGGGTCAAGTCCAAAGAATTGGAGATCAGACAATGATGATCCAGACACAAGATCCAGAGTGATCAAAAAGCCAGAAACCTTTGCTAGGACATCCATATATAGGAAGCAGGCCATATCCCTGAGAAAAATCCCTTTCTAGTAATTGGCTGCTCACAGCAGATCTCTTCAGGGAGGTGATTACATTATATCAGATCAAATCATGGGAGCTGACTACATCATAACTGCCAGACCACTGAGAATCATGGTCCAGCAAAGTTGACACACAATCTTAACCATCATAGCAGCCAAGCACTTTACCCACTGTATCTTTCCTTTCTGAGACAGTGTAGAGAGTCTTAAGTAATTCATATAAAATATTTATCAAGTGATTACTTGAGGTCAAGGACTCTTTTAGACACTTGGCATGCAACAGCGAGCACACTAGACAAGCTTCTTGTCTTCAGTGCTTATATTCTAGGGGAACGTAGAAAAGGAAATGCACCAATCAATAAATAAAATTTAAGATAAGCACAGAAACTATGAGGAAAACAGTACAGGGTGATCTGAGTGCCAAGAAGAAGCCCATATAAGCAACAGAAGGCAAAATAGATAAATTGAACTTCACCATAATTAAAAACATTTGTGCTGCAATGGATATCAACCATCAAGAAAATGGAACAACAAACCACATAGAATGGAAGAAAATACTTTCAAATATATATATCTGATAAAAGCTTATTTCTGTCTAGAATATTTAAAGAGCTCTTACAACTCAGCAATAAAAAGACAAGCCAATTTTTTAAAAGGACAAAGGATTTGAATAGATATTTCTAGGAAAAAAAAATATATATGTATATGTATATGTGTATGTATATATAATGTTGTTGCTGTTGTTAAGTGCCATCTAGTTTTTCTGACTCATACTGACCCTCTGTCCAACAGAAAGGAACAATGCCCAATGCTGCCATAGCCTCACAATCATTGCTATGGTTGACCCCATCATTTCAGCCACTGAATCAATCCATCTCCTTGAGAGTCTTCCCCTTTTTTGCTGACCCCTACTTTACAAATCATGATATCCTTCTCCAGGGAACATCCTTCTCCATGTTGTCCCTTCTGACAACATGACCAAAGTAAGAGAGTCATACTCTCACCATCCTCACTTCTAAGATGCATCCTAGTTGTACTTTATCTAAGACAAATTTGTTGGTTCTTCTGGCAGTCCATTGTATAGTCAATATTCTTCACCAATACCATAATTCAGCTACTTCAATTCTTCTTCAGTCTTCCTTACTAATTGTCCAGTTTTTCCATGGATATGAGGCAATTGATGGCTAGGATCAGGCATGTCTTACTCTTTGAAGTCATATCTTTGCTCGTTACCACTTTAAAGAGGTCTTTTGCAGCAGATTTTCCCAATGTAATATGTTATTTGATTTCTTCTCTTTTTTTCCATTCATTTATTTTATTTGATTTGATTTTTGCAGTGTTTCCTCCCCTCTTCTCCCACTGCTAGTAACCAACAAAGAAAATTTCCTTCCATATATAAACCTTTCCTTGACTTTTTACAATAATTAGCTAATATAATATTAGTCCTTCTGTGATTGATTTATTTCACTCAGCATAATCTCCTCCAAGATTATCCATGTTGTGTGGTGTTTTGCAGATTCTATATTATTCTTTATTGTTGCATAGTATGCCATTGTGTGTATGTACCATAGCTTGGTTATTTTTTCTTCTGTTGATGGGCACCTGGGTTGTTTCCATATCTTTGCTACTGTAAATTGTGCTGCAATGAACATGGGTGTGCATATATCTGTTCTTATCCTGGCTCTCACTTCTCCAGGATATATATCTAGTAATGGGATTTCTGGATCAAATGGTATTTCTAATTCCAACTTTTTAAGGATTCACCATACTACTTTCCACAGTGGTTATATCATGTGACAGTCTCACCAGTGGTGTACGAGAGTCCCAATCTCTCCATATCCTCACCAGCATTTGTTATTTTCTGTCTTGTTGAACTTTCTACTAGTGCTGGGGCAAGATGGTATCTCATTGTTGTTTTGATTTGCATCCCTCTAATGGCTAATGATCATGACCATTTCTTCATATGTTTGTTGGCCACCAGAATATCCTCCTTGGTGAAGTGTCTATTCATGTCTTCTGCCCATTTTTGAATTGGATTATTTGTCTTTTTGTTATTGAGGTGTTGGCGTTTTCTATAAATTCTAGAGATAAGTCCCTTGTCAGATATGTCCTTGTCAAATATTTTTTCCCAATCTGTAGGTTCTCTTTTAACTCTTTTGGAGAAGTTTCTGGAAGCACATACAAATTTAATTTTTAGAAGGTCCCATTCATCTAGTTTCTCTTCTGGTGTTTTGTGCATTTTGGGTTGTGCTTGATAGTCTATTTATGCCATATATTAGGGCCCCTAAATTTGCCCCTAGTTTTTCCTTTAGGAACTCTATAATTTTAGGTTTCACATTTAAGTCTTTGATCCATCTGGAGTTCATTTTTGTGTATGGTGTGAGGTATAGATCTTGTTTCATTTTTCTGCAAATGGACATCCAGTTTTGCCAGCACCCTTTATTAAACAAACATTCTCTTCCCCATTTAATGGATTTCAGCCCTTTGTCAAAGATCAACTGACCATAGGTCAAGAGATCTTTTTCTGGGTTCTCAATTCTATTCCATTGATCTAGGTGTCTGTCATGTACCAATGCTGGGTAGTTTTGACTATTGTGCCTGTATAGTGGGTTTTCAGATCTGGCAGTGTGAGACCTCCTACTTTGTTCTACTTCTTCAATAGTGCTTTGCCTATCCAGGGTCTCTTTCCTTTGCATATAAAGTTAGTGATTGTTTTTTCCATATCCTTAAAAAATGTTGATGGGATCTGGATTGGGATTGCACTGAATGTATAGATTGCTTTGGGTGGAATTGACATTTTCACAATGTTCAATCTTCCTATCCATGAGCATGGTATGTTCTTCCATTTATGGAGATCTCTTATGGTTTCTTGAAGTAGTTTTGTTTTTAATATAGTTTTCTTTGTACAGGTCTTTTGTGTCCCTGTTGTTGTTGTTGTTATTTGCTGTCAAGTCAGACCTGACTCATAGTCACCCCCCATTGGATTTCCAAGGCGGTATCACTACAGAAGTAGATTGCCCAACCTTGCTTCTGAGGAGTGGCTGGTGGGTTTGAACTGTCAGCCTTCTGGTTAGCAGTCAAATGCCTTAGGCACTATGTCATCAGAGCTCCTTTGTGTCCCTAGTGAGATTGATTCCCAGGTATTTTATTTTTTTGGTAGCTATTGTAGATGATATTGATTTCCTTATTTCTTTTTCACCAATCTCTTTGCTGGTGTAGAGGAATCCAACTAATTTTTGTATATTGATCTTGTGTCCTGCCACTATGCTAAATCTCTCAATTAGTTCCAGTAGTTAAAAAAAATTAAAAAATAAAGCATTTTAATGAAATGTAATTTATATACAGTGAAATACGAAAAACTAAAGTGACATGGTCAATGCATTTTTTTTTCAGCGTACCCTCCCACCCTGGTAACCAACAGAGTTTCCTTCATATATAAACCTTTCTTTGAACTAATGCTGTATTTGTCCTTCTGTGATTGACTTATTTCATTCACCATAATGTCCTCCAAGTTCATCCATGTTATGTGGTGTTTTTCAGATTCTACATTATTCTTTAGGGTTCATAGTATTCCATTGTGCGTATGTACCATAATTTTGTTATCCATTCTTCTGTTGATGGGCACGTAGGTTGTTTCCATCTTTTTGCTACTGTAAATAGTACTGCAGTGAAGGTGAGTGTGCATATATGTATTCTTATTCTGGCTCTCACTTCCTTAGGACATATACCTAGTCATGGAATTGCTGGATCAAGTAGTATTTGTAATTCCAGCTTTTCAAGGAATCGCCATACTGCTTTCCAAGAGGTTGTATCACTTGACAGTCCCACCAGCAGTATTTGAGAGCTCCAATCTCTCCACATCCCTGCCAGCATTTATTTTCTGTTTTATTGAACTTTGCCATTAGTGCTGAGGTGAGCTGGCATCCCATTGCTGTTTTGATTTGCATCTCTCTGATGGCTAATGATTGTGAGCATTTCTTCATGTATTTGCTGGCTGCCTGAATATCCTCTTTGTTGTCTGTTCATGTCTTCTGCCCATTTTTTAATTGGATTGTTAATCTCTTTGTTGTTGAGGTGTTGGAGTTCTCTATAAATTTTAGAGATAAGTCCCTTATCAGATATGTAATTAGCAACAAGTATGAATTTGTTAGGAGCTCTGGTGGCATAGTGCCTAAGGCACTTGACTGCTAACCAGAAGGCTGATGGTTCATATCCACCAGCCACTCCTCGGAAGGAAGGTTGGGCAATCTACTTCCATAGTGATACTGCCTCAGCAACCCAAGGAGGGGTCGTTATGAGTTGAGTCTGACTCGATGGCACATAACAGCAACAACAACAACAACATGGATTTGTTGCTGTCATTTTGCTATGTGCTTTTTCATGGTGTTGATTTCTTTGTTCCATATAATTTTCTGTGCTGAGCTTGTTTTGTTTATGAATCATGTTATCACTTCCTTCATTGCAATTGTTTTGGCATAGTACCTAAGGCACTTGACTGATAACCAGAAGGCTGGCGGTTCAAACCCACTAGCCACTCCTCAGAAGGAAGTTTGGGCAATCTACTTCCATAGTGATACTGCCTCGAAGCCCAAGGAGGGGTCACTATGAGTCGGTCTGACTCGATGGCACATAAAAATAACAACAAATATTTCTGCTGGTCCTCTATTTTATTTTGATATGAAGGTTTATCATTTTTATTTGAGGTTACCTTGTGATTTATAATTTTCTTCCCAAGTTTAGAACAGTCGGTTCTGTCTTGTAGTTGTCTTGACTTCCCTACTATTTAGAAGTTCTGTAACTACACAATGTTTTCCCTCTTATTGGTTTCTAGTTTTCCTTGTTTATCAATTGATGTCTCTGGTTCCCTGTTTACAATCTTGTAGGTTTATTGACTAGGGATACTTCTATAACTGTGTTGCTTTCTGGGTTATGTCATCATGTGAGTTAATGGTCAGTTGTTGTTTGCTGTTGTGGGTTCTCTGTCCAAAGGACTCCCGTTAGCATTTCCTGTAAGGTTGGTCTGGTTTTAACAAATTCCCTTAATTTCTCCTGGAAATGTCCTAATTTTAACATCATATTTGAGGGACAATTTTGTGGGGTATATAATTCTTGGTTGGAAATTTTTCTTTCAGGGTTTCATGTATACCACTCCACTCTCTTCTCACTTGCATGGTTTCTGCTGAGAAATCTCAGCTTAGTCTTATTAGTTGCCTCTTGTAGGTAACTTTTCATTTTGCCCATGGTGCTTTCAGGATTCTTTCTTTGACTTTGGTTTTGGTGAGTTTAACAATGATATGTCTTGGTGATTTTCTTTTGGGGTCTATTCTGTTTGGGATTCATTGGATTTCTTGAATGAATATATTCTCATCTTTCATCATACCAGGAAAATTCTCTTCCAACAAATCTTTGACAATTTTTTTCTGTGGTTTTATTTGTCTCTTCCTGTTTTGGAATTCCGATTACATGTAGGTTATTCATTTTGATGATATCCCACATGAACCTTAGGTTTTATTCATTTTGTTTTGATCTTTTCTCTGATTGATCCCTTTCCAAAGAAGTATTGAGGTATTTGCCTCCAAGCTCACTAATTCTGTCTTCCATTTGTTCAATTCTAGTCCTTTGTCTGTTCATATATTATCTATTTCTGAAAATTTAGTACTGACCTTCTGTATTTCTGTCTGTGGATTTTGTATCATTTCTAATTTTTCATTTATTTTGTCATTTTGTTCTTGTATTGTTTTTCTAATTGTTCTATGGTTTTTTCTGTGTTTTCCTCAATTTTGTCAGTGTTTTCCTTGCTCTGTCTCTCAATTCATTGAAGGTACCTAAATATAATTATTTTGAATTCCTTATCAGGGAGTTCCAATGCTGAGTCTTCCTCAGGTATGTGTTTTGGGTCTGTATGCTGGTCCCTTGTTTTCCTGCTTTATCTTGCTTCTTTGTGGACTGTGATGCTCTGTTGTCTCCTAGGCATTGTGATACTTTTGCATTTATATTTAATTGGTGATTGTATGTTACAGTGACTTGCCCATGATTTTTGTTTTCTTTGTATGTTATCTAACATAAGCAGGGAACTGTGCTGTGCTCCTCTATTCACTAGTTGGCAGAACTTATACATCACCACCAGTCTCCTTTCCCATTGTCTGCCTCCCATATGTCTCTGCTGTCCTTAGCAAATGGAGCCTGTTCTTAGGTCCCTGGAATCTGAATGAGAATGCTGTCACTTTAAAATCCAAAATGGCCTCCACTTGTACCAGGCCTGATATTTAGGTCAATTCTCAGGTGCCAACACCACTTGGAAATATTCAGGCTTTTGGTCCCATCAGAGTAGCTGACAGTTCACTGCTCCAACCATCTCTGTACTCATTGTTTTCATTCAGGTTTCCCACTAGTTGGTGCCTAATCCATTTGTGTATACTTCCTTTCAAAGCTCAGGGCTGTGGGATTGTCTTCTGTATCTCTGTCAATTGGTTTCTCTTTTCTTTGTTGAAGAGGGTCTATGGAGTTTCTCTGCCTATTCCTCCATCTTACCAAAAGTCCAGTTCCAGTAGTTTTCTTGCTGAGTCTCTTGGATTTTCTATATATTGGATCATATCATCAGCAAATAGGAATAGTTTTACTTCTTCCTTATCAATCTGGATGCTTTTGATTTCCCTTTCTTGCCTTATAGCCCTGGCTAGACTTCCAATACAATGTTAAATAGAAGTGGTGATAAAGAGCATCCTTGTCTGGTTCCTGTTCACAAGGGGAATGGCTTCAGTCTGTGTCCATTGAGAATAACATAGGCTGAGGAGTTCTGGTGGTGTAGTGCCTAAGGCATTTGACTGCTAACCAGAAGGCTGGCAATTCAAACTCACCAGCCACTCCTCAGAAGGAAGGCTAAGCAATCTACTTCTGTAGTGATACTGCCTCAGAAACCCAAGGAGGAGTCGCTATGAGTTGGATCCAACCTGATGGCAGTGGGTGAGTGGTGTTGGTTTTGCATATATGCCCCTTATTATGTTGAGGAAAGTCCCTTCTATTCCTATTTTGCTAATAGTCTTTATCAGGAATGGGTGTTAGATTTTATCAAATGTCTTTTCTGCATTGATTGATAGAATCACATGGTTATTTTCCTTTGTTTTATTTATGTGATGGGTGACATTGATTGTTTTTCTAATGTTGAACCATCCTTGCATACCTGGTACAAACCTCACTTGGTCATAATGAATTATTTTCTTGTTATGTTGTTGGAGTCTATTGGCATGGATTTTGTTGAAGATTTTTGCATCTATATTCATGAGGGATATTGGTCTGTAGTTTTCCTTCTGAGTGATGTCTTTGCCTGGTTTTGGTATCAAAATTATGCTTGTTTCATAAAATGAATTTGGGAGGATTCCATCCTTTTCTATGTTCTGGAATAGTTTGAGTAGGATTGGTGTCCGTTCTTCTCTGAACATTGGTAGAATTCTCCAGGGAAACCATCTGAGCCAGGGCTTTTTTTGGTAATTTTTTAATGACCTGTTCAATTCCCTTTTTTTGTTATGGGTCTGTTCAACTTTTCCACCTCAGTCTGTGTTAGTTTAGGTAAGTAGTATGTTTCCAGAAAGCTGTCCATGTCTTCTAGAATTCAAATTTGTTGGAGTAGAGTTCTTCATCAGAACTCTGGTGGCATAGTGCCTAAGGCAATTAACTGCTAACCAGAAGGCTGGCGGTTCAAAGCCGCCAGCCACTTCTCAGGAGGAAGAATGGGAAATCTACTTCTGTAGATATTCCACCTCAGAATCCTAAGGAGGGGTTGCTATGAGTTGAAACTGACTCAACAGCAGTGAGTTTGGTTTTGATATAGCTCTTCATGTTGTTGTTGTTGTTGTTGTTATGTGCTGTCGAGTCAGCCCCGACTCATAGCGACCCCTCCTTGGGTTTCCGAGGCAGTATCACTACGGAAGTAGGATTGCCCAACCTTCTCTTCATGGTATCCTGTTATTATTCTTTTTATTTCTATTGGTTCTGTTGTAACATTGCCCAATTTGTGTCTTATTCATGTTGTTTGTATTCTCTCCCTCTTTTCCTTTGTTAAATTTGCCAGTGGTTTGTCAATTTTATTAATCTTTTCAAAAAGCCAACTTCTAGTCTTGCTGATTTTTCTATTTTCTGTTTCACTTTCTAATTTTATAACATTGTGATCTGAGAAGATGCTTTGCAGTATTTCCGTGTTTTTACATTTATTAAGATTTACTTTATGGCCTAACATATGGTCTATCATGGAGAATGTTCCATGTGCACTGGAAAAGAATGTATATTGTGCTGTTTTTGGGTGAAGTGTTTTATAGATGTCTATAAAGTCATGTTGGTGGATTGTATTGTTTAGTTCTTCTGCGTCTTTGTTGAATTTCTTTCCAGTTGTTCTGTCTTTCCCTGAAAGTGGTGTATTAAAGTTTCCTGTTTGATTGTGGAGTCATCTATTTGTGTTTTCAATTCTGTTAAAGTCTGATTTATGTATTTTGGGGCTCTTTCATTGGGTGCATAGATATTTATTATGGTTATGTCCTCTTATTCAATTAATTGATCCTTTAATCATTATATAATGTCTTTCCTTATCTCTTATGGTGGTTTTTGTCCTAAAGTCAATTTGATCAGAAATTAATATTGCCATTCCTGCTCCTTTTTGGTTGCCATTTACATGATATATCTTTTTCCAACCTTTGATTTTTAGTATATTTTTGTCTTTATCTCTAAGCTGTGTCTCTTGTAGACAGTATATTGATGGGTTATGTTTTCTTATCCACTCTGCAACTCTCCATCTCTTGAGTCATTTAATCCATTGACGTTCAGTGTAATTACTGACACGTTAATTTGTTGCTGTCATTTTGTTATGTTCTTTTGTGGTGTTACTGATTTCTTTGTTCCATATAATGTAAAGAGCTGAGCTCATTTTGTTTATGAATCACATTATCACTTCCTTCCTTGCTGTTGTTTTAGTATTTGCTAAATATTTGTGCTTGTCTTCTTTTTTACTTTGATGTGAAAGTTTATCATTTTTCTTTGAGGTTATCCTGTGATTTATAATTTTCTTCCCAAGTCTAGAACAATCTTGTTGCTTGAACAATTTCTCTCAGAAAGGTCAGCACAAGGCCTGGCCCCATGAGGTGGAGGTTAAAGATGTCCCAAATGTCCAAACTACCATGGCTCTCCATTCTTTCAGATATTAACTCCTCCTTCTCCTCCTCCTCCTCCCAGTCATTTCCCCTGAGGTTTCTGTATTTTTCTGTAACACCTCACAGAACTCACAGACACCCAAGGGATCATCTCACGTAGTAGTGGTGGAGGCTGGCAGGCTGGTGAGTTGCAGGTCTGTGCGTGGGTCTGAAGGATCCTCCCAATTCTCAGAGTTTGATTAACCTCGATCAGCAAATCAGATGATGGCTGCTGTCCCAAATCCAGGGGTGAGATGAGGATGAGCCAAACACAAAACTGGAGCAAGATGAGGGCGAAACTTCCCATGAGATTCTTAGGTATACCCTCAAGCAAGCTAAGGGTAGTGATTTGAATTATACCCTCCAGCAAGGCAGGACTCAAGATAAATTCCACCTGTGTTGCCCCAACAGAAATAACCTAAGTGGATGGCTTTAACAATCAGCAACTCAAGGCAAATCCCATCACAGAGCCAAGTGCTAGTCATTATAGGGAATGACTACAACTAGCTGCCCAGCCAAGTTGATACCTGACCTTAACTACCACACCACTCCAAACAGGCATGGATAATAGGATTTACAATACATCACAGAATGGAGGACAATGGCTAGAAGGGCCACATCAAGAAATTCGTGGCACCTGTCTATATTTTCTTGACTTCCTCACCATTTGGAAGTTCTGTAACTACACAATTCTTTCCCTCTTTTTGGTTTCTAGTTGTCCTCATTTGCCAATTGATGTGAATCGTGTTATCACTTCCTTCCTTGCTGTTGTTTTAGTATTTGCTAAGTATTTGTGCTTGTCTTCTTTTTTATCTTGATGTGAAGGTTTATCATTTTTCTTTGAGGTTACCCTGTGATTTATAATTTTCTTCTCAAGTCTAGAACAGTCCCTTCTATCTTGCAATTGTCTTGACTTCCTCACCATTTAGAAATTCTGTAACTACACAATTTTTCCCCTCTTTTTGGTTTCTAATTGTCCTCATATGCCAATTGATGGCTCTGGTTCCCTGTGTACAGTCTTGTAGGCTTATTTACTTTGGGTGCTTCTATAACTGTGTTGCTTTCTGGGTTATATTATCACATGTGGTAATGGTCAATTGTTGTTTGCTGTTGTTGGTTCTCTGTTCAAAGGACTCCGTTTAGCATCTTTTGTAAGATTGGTCTGGTTTTAACAAATTCTGTCAATTTCTGCTTATCTGGAAATGTCCTAATTTCACCATCATATTTGAGGGACAATTTTGCCAGGTACATAATTATTGGTTGGCAAGTTTTTTCTTTCAGAGTTTTATATATACCATTCCATTGCCTTTTCGCCTTAGTGGTTTCTGCTCAGAAATCAGAATTTGGTCTTACTGGTTGCACTTTGTGGGTAACTTTTTGTTTTTCTGTGCTGCTTTCAGGATTCTTTCTTTGTCTTTGGTTTTGGTGAGTTTGATGATGATATGTCTTGGTGATTTTCTTTTGGGGTCATTGTTTGAGGTTCGTTGGACATCTTGAATGGATATATCCTTGTCTTTCATATATCAAGGAAATTCTCTTCCAACAAATCTTCAACAATTTTTTCTGTGGTTTCATCTGTCTCTTCCTATTCTGGAATTCTGATTACATGTAGTTTATTCCTTTTGATGGTATCCTACATGAACCTTAGGCTTTCTTCATTTTATTTTGATCTTTTTTCTTATTGATCTCTTTCCAAACAAGTATTGAGGTATATGCCTTCAATCTCACTAATTCTGTCTTCCATTTATTCAATTCTACTCCTTTGCCTGTTCAATATGTTAACTGTTTCTGAAAATTTAGTATTGACCTTCTGGATTTCTGTCTGTAGATTTTGTATCATTTCTAATTTTTCATTTATTTTGTCATTTTGTTCTTGTATTTTCTTCTGAAATTGTTCTAGTGTTTTCTCCTCAATTTTGTCAATGTTTTCCTTGATCTGTCACTCAATCTATTGAAGATACCTAAATATAATTCTTTTGAATTCCTTATCAGGGAGTTCCAATGCTGCGTCTTCCTCTAGGACATATTCTGGGTCTGTATCCTGGTCCATTGTTTCTCCTGCTTTATTTTGCTCGTTGTGTGAACTGTGATGGTGTGTTGTCTCCAAGGTATATGATGTTTTTGTGTTTATAATTAATTGGTGATTGTATGTTGTAGTGATTCACCCAAGATTTTTATTTTCTTTGTTTTGTTTGGATGTATCTAAAGAAGCTGGGTATTGTGCTCTTCTGTTCTCTAGTTGGCAGCACTTATGGCATCTCTGCTTGTCTCTTTTCCAGTCATCAGCCTCCTGTATGTCCATGCTGTCTTTGGCAAGCAGAGACTATTCTTAGGTCCCTGCAATCTGAATGAGAACACTGTCACTTTAAATATCCAAAATGGCCACCACTTGTAAATATTCAAAATGACTGCACCCTCTGGACAGCCAAAAGTCCACAGCTCAGTTTGTCTCCTTTTTTGCTATTTCCCTTTTCAACTGTCAGCTACCTGTGCAGTAGTCCATGCAGCCCTTGGTGAGCAGGACCAATTTTTAGGTTAATTCTCAGGTCCTAACACCACTCAGAAATATTCAGGTTGTCTGTGCTGTCAGGACAGCTGACAGTTCACAGCTCTGTTTGTCACCTTACTCACTGTTTTCATTTAGGATCTTCTACTAGTTGGTGTTTAATCCACTTCTGTATCCTTCTTTTCACAGCTCAGGGCTCCAGGATTATCTTCTGCATCTGTGCCAATTAGTTTTTCTTTTCTTTAATGAAGAGAGTCTTTATAGCTTGTCTGCCTATTCTGCCATCTTACCAGAAGTTCTGTTGTTTGATTTCTTGACTGCTGCTTCCATTGGTGTTGATTGTGGATCCAAGTAAAATGAAATCTTTGACAACTTCAATCTTTTCCCTGCTTATCATAATGATGCTTATTGGTCCAGTTATGAGGATTTTTGTTTTCTTTATGTTGTAGTGTAATCCATACTGAAGATTGTAGTCTTTGAGCTTCACCAGTAAGTGTTTTATGTCCTTTTCACTTTCAGCAAGCAAGGTTGTGTCATCTGCATATTGAAGATTGTTAATGAGTACTCTTCCAATCCTGATGCTATGTGCTTCTTCATGTAGTCCAGCTACTTGGATTATTTTCTCAGCATATAGATTGAATGATTATGGTGAAAGAATACAACACTGACACACACCTTTCCTGATTTTCAGCCACACAGTTTCCCTTTGTTGTGTTGGAATGACTGCCTTCTGGTCTATGTACAGGTTTCTCAAGTGCACAATTAGATGTTCTGTAATTCCCATTCTTTGCAATGTTATCCACAATTTATTGTAATCCACATGGTCAAATGCCTTTGCATAGTTATTAAATCAGAGCAAGAACATTCTTGTGTTTTCTGCTTTTATCCAAGATCCATTTGACTTCACAATCACTGAGAGAGCTATTGTAAAAAGGACAGATAATGGTAAGTGTAGGCAGGGATATGAAGAATTTGTAATCCTTATATATTCCTAGTAAGACTAAAATGGTGCAGTCATTTTGAAAAGCAATTTTGTCAGCTGCCATAAAGTTAAACATAGACTTACCACATTATCTAGCAGCTCCTCTCTAAAGTATATACTAAAAGACCTGAAAGCATATGTTCGCATGAAAATTTGTATGTAAATATGCATAAGAACATTATTCATAATGATAAAAAAGTGAAACAACCCAAATGTTTCAACTGATGAATGGATAAATGAAATGCAGTTTATCCATACAATGGAATATTATTCAGTGATTGAAAACTAATGAAATACTGATACATGCACAACATGAATGAGCCTTGAGGACAAGTGAAAGAAATCAGCAACAAAAGACCATGTATGGTATTATTCCATCCAGAAGAGGTAAATCTATTAGAGATAGAAAGTAGATTAGTGGTGCTTAAGGCATAGGGCAATGAATAAGGAAGAGTGAAGGATTGATGCATTTGAATTATGGTCATGAAGAATATTGAATGCCAGAGAACAAACAAATCTGTCTTGGAAGAACAGTCAGAATGCTTTTCAGAAGTGAGGATGGTGAGACTTCGTCTCATGTACTTTGGGCATGTTTTCAGAGGGACCACACTCTGGAGAAGGCCATCGTGCTTGACAAAGTAAAGCATCAGTGAAAAAGAGGAAGACCCTCAACTAAATGGATCGAAATGATGGCTATAACAGTGGGTCCAAACAGCAAAAATTGTCCATATGGTTCAGGACCAGCAATGTTTCCTTCCATTATACATAGGGTCACTGTAAATAAGAAATGACTCGATGAAACCTAACAACAATAACAATAGGGCATGAGGCAGGGGAGAATAAGGTTGACTGCTAATGGTACCCAGTTGCTTGGAGAGGTAATGAAAATGTCCTGAAATTGATTGTGATGATTGTTGCACAACTTATTGAATATATACAAAACACTGAAGTGCACACCTTAAATAGTTTAATTGTATTGTATGTGAATTATTGTTCAATTTAAAAAAAAAAAAAAAAAAACTCACTGCCATAGAGTTGGTTCTGACTCATAGCAACCTCTCCTTGGGTTTCCAAGGTGGTATCTCCATGGAAGTAGATTCCCCAATTTTCCTTCAGAGGAGTAGCTGGCGGGTTTGAACCACCAGCCTTCTGGTTAACAGTCAAATGCCTTAGGCACTACATCATCAGAGCTCCTAGTTCAATAAAGGTGTTATTAAAAAAAGAAAAGCAGAAGGGGAAGGAGAGCGAGGGAGAATAAAAGTAAGAGGAGCAAAGAAAGAGGAGGAGAAAAAGGGAAAGGGGAAGGTGGCAGTGACAGTGGCTGAAATGGCTGCAGCCATTAAAGATTAAGGCTGAGAGGAAATAAGATGGCTGTGACACCCTCTGCCTAGTCTCTCTACAACCAGCACTTGAAAAACCAAGTGAAACAGATACACATGATAATCCTGGAACTCTGAGCACCCAATAAAATGATAAAGAATTGGATCGAACACTGATCGGAGAAAGAAAACAGGAGAAAAACAGTGATTGAGGAGAGACATGGAGTGGGGCCCTAACACAGAGTGGCCATTTTGAGACACAGAAAGCAGTATATATGGGTAAGGAGAAGTCAACTTCATGAGATGCTCATTAAGACAGAGATACCGTATAAACAAATCTGGAGAGAGAATAAAAGGCCAGTTAAAATATGAACTAAATCCAAGAGAAGAAAGTGCAGGGACGCAGGAAAGAATTTCAGTGGCACAGGTAACTACAAAGCAAAAAGGGAACCAATAAAAAGGGATGAAAGTATTCATCAGTAATGAATCCTAGTCATTTGGGTTGAGGGCCTACATGTTGGGGAAGGGCTGTGAGGTGAGATGGTTGGACATACTGCACTCCAGATGACCCTCTTGATTGAGAAGGGCCAGGTACCAGATAATAAGCTGCACTCACTCAGAAGTGCACAAGGCCAACTCCACTGAATGTCAGAAGTGTGTTCTTCTGCTTTCCCTACCATACCTTCCTGGTGACCAAGTGTGAAGCCACTCCCTGCCCACTCCAACCTGGTTGGAAGGGATGGCTCCCCACCATCACCCAACCTCCTAGTTCATTCAGACTGCTCTCCCACCAGTAGCTATCCACAGAAACATGCCCACAATGGACTGAGCTGCATGTCTACGGATTATGCTCTGTGCACCCAACACCTGTGTGATTGACAAGGTGCTCGTGGACTGCAGCTGTGTCTGCAACCTTTATTGTCAGAGTTGCACATGTGGGCACACTTTGTACCAGGCTACTGACACCGCTACTGGCATACACTCATGTAGATCATGGGACAACTGCCTGCCACCACTGCAGCCAGTGATGCAAGGATGCAAGTACTAGTGGATAGGCTTCCATGTGCCCACCACATTAGAGGCCCAGGCAACTATTGCTGTACCACCTTTTCTTTCTTTTTTTTTTTTTTTTTTTGCCTTTTTTCTTTTTCCCCCTTTTTTGTTTTTTCCACTTATTCTTCATTTTTATTTGTTTATATTTTTCCCTTTTCTCTCCTTTTTCTTTTACTTTTTTACCCATTTTTTTCTCATCCAGTAGCCTTCCCCCCCCCCTTCATTTTTTCCTCTGGCAGATAGTTTTTCCCCACTAGTCATCCACACCTGCCACACCTATCACATATTGCTCCAGCCAATGGGAATGATACCACCTCCTCCTGCACCACTGGGTCAACAACAAATGGGGACAACACATGCTCATCCCACCTGCAGCTGATCTTCATGACCAGCAAACAAAGACCCATGCTCACACTTCCAACAGTTACTCTATCCACCTGGAGAAAAGTGGGGCTTGTCCCAGTGTCGCCAAATCAGTCACAAAAGTAGTATGCCCACCCTGCCCATGCAAATAAATCAAAGCAAAAAATCAAACAAACAAACACATGATCAACAAATAAAGTAACTCCAAAATATCTCAGAGACAATTGTGAACTTCAAATCAGAGAAAGAAACAGGACAAGATAGCACAAGTAAGTGATCAAACTAAAGAATCAGGAAAACTCCATGAGAAAGAGTAGGTTATAGAACTACCTGACATGGTATTCAAAAATTTTATATCTAGGATCTTCCAAGAGACGAAGAAAACCACCAACAAAATATAAATATGATTAGAATTCCAGAACAGGATGAGGCAAAAAAAAAAAAAAACGCCCAACACAAAGAGAATTGACAAGCATTTATTAGCAGCGAACTTCCTTGTTATAATGAAGGATGAAAAGATATCCATACAAGAAACTCCACAAACTGCATTCAAGATAGGATCCAAAAGAAAGCCACCAAAACATATCATAAATAAACTTTCTAAAACCAAAGAGAAAGAATCTTGAGAGCAGCTCAGGAAAAAACAAAATGTTACTTACAAAGGGCAACCAATAAGAATAAACTTTCATTTCTCAGCAGAAACCTTGCAGGCAAGAAGGCAATGTGATGACATACATAAAATTCTGAGAGAAAAATGTGCCAACCAAGAATTATATACCCAACACAACTGTTCATCAAATACAATGGCGAAATGATGACATTTAAAGATAAACAGAAATTAAAGGAATTTGTAAAAAAACAAACCAAGCTGACCAGAAATGCTACAAGGAGTGCTTCAGATAGAGAACTAACAATGTCAGGCAACAACCTGAGCTTAAGACACATGACAATATCACCCAGAAACCAAACTAGAAAAAGATTTCTTAAAAATAAAATAAACATGTGAGAGTTAAAATAAGAAACTAGAGGTGTCAATCTGCAAACATTGGGAGTTCCAGCAAGATGGCGGACTAGGCAGAAGGACTGCACAGACCCTCTTCAA
>NW_006922025.1:1666294-1670395 GCF_000298275.1 Orycteropus afer afer | reverse complement strand
AAAAAACATAAAAAAAAAAAAAAAAAATAGAAATTTGATTTAAAACAATGAACTCGGCACAGAAAAATACATGTAACTGCAAAAAGGGTTGGGGATGGCATCCTTTGACCTCTTCCAACCTCACAAGGGGAAAAAAGTGTCACCTTTAGAAGCCCAAGAATTATTCCTATGGGCTACACAGGTCACTACCCTCCAAAACTTTTTACCAATTCTGACACAGTCCTTCCCATGGCACTCACTACTTCCCTCTTGGGTTTGACAATGCATTGCAATGGCCACACAGAACTCACAGGCTATACTCATGATTATAGGGTTTATTAGCAAAGTAACAGGTTACAATTCAGGTTTAGGGATGGATACAATTCTTGAATCAGGACAATCTCCCCTCTGCTGTGACCATGCATGCCTCTCTTTAGCCCTTGGACTCTTGACTTGACCTCTGCCCTGCTTAGGCAAGTGTAACCAAGTTCTTTGATCTCTGCTGATAGGTGTACCTAGGTGTACCTCCTCCATCAGCAAGCCTCCTGCTCAATGGCACTCAGCTCTCTTGCTCCACACTAATCTGTCTTGTGCCTCTTGGTTCTGCTACTGCTGCTGCCACCATCTCTCTGCTGACTTCCTGATAACTCTTTGCCAACTCTCTGCTGGTCTCACTGCCAGTCTCTGTATGAATGAAGTCCCTCCCAGTGCAGGGATCTCAGGTCCAAGGATATGCTCTATTATACCTCCAGCTCTTCACTCTTGATGATTGTGAGATTCCTCCTTCTGCCTCTGGGAGGGCTCATTTTAAGCCTAAGGGAAAAGAAAACTGACCAATCCCTGCATTGGGGTTACATACACCTTATTTCCATGGTCCCACATCCACAAGGGTGCCATATACCTTATTTTCATTATTAGTAATCTATCCAATACCTTTGCTGGGCCAGAAGCTCCTTGCATGTACATAGTTCCACCCAATAATCTGGTGGAAGTCACAAAGACCATGGCTGGAAGACCCATATCAAGTAATTCACTGAACCATAGGAACAAAGAAATCATCAAAACCACAATAAGAAACAGAAAAGAATGACAGCAGTAGATTCACACCTATCAATAATAACAGTGAATGTAAATGGATTAAATGTACCAGTCAAGAGAAGAAGATTGGAAGAATGAATAATACAACAGGACTCAGCAATATGCTGCCTACAAAAGACTCACTTAAACACAAAGATAAAAATTTAAAAAAAACAAAGATAGAAAAAAAAAATATATATCAAGCATATGAAACTAAAAATAGATCAGGAGTGGCAATATTAACTTCTGATAAAAAATAACCCCCAAGACACAAACTAGCATAAGGGACAAGGAAGGACATCATATAATGATTAAAGGATCAATCCAGCAAGAGGACACAACCATAACAAATATAGATGCACCCGATGAAAGAAACCAAAAATACATAAAGTAAACATTAGACAGCTTCACAATAATAATGTAGACTTTAATGCACCACTTTTGATCAAGAGAACAATTAGAAATAAACTTAACAGAGATACAGAAGATCTCAACAACACAATCACCCAACATGACCTCAAAGACATGTACAGAACACTCCACCTAACAAAAACACATTACACATTTTTTCCAATGCATATATTAGGTCATATGTTAGGCCACAAAACAAGCCTCAATAAATTTAAAAACATTGAAATAATACAAAGCATCTTTTCAGATATCAATGCTATAAAGTTAGAAATCAACAATAGGAATATCCGTGGAAAAATATGAAATATATGGAAACTGAATAGCACCTTGCTTCAAAAGTACTGAATAATAGAACAAATGAATAGTGAAATTAAAAAAAAAAAAAACCTTCCTAAGGTCAAATAAGAATGAAAATGCCACAGTGAGGTACACATCCTAGAGAAATAAGAGCCAGGACATGAATAGATATAAGCACATCCATGTTTATTACAGCATTATTCTCAATAGTAAAGATATGGAAACAACCTAAGTACCTCTCAACAGATGACAGGATAGACAAAGTATTGTATATATACACAACATAATATTATGCAACATTAAAGAATAACAAAGAATCCACAAAACACTTCATTATGTGGATGAGCTTGGAGGACATTATGCTGAGTGAAATAAGTCTATCACAAAAGGACAAATAGTGCTTGAGTCCACTATTATAAAAAGTCAAGGAAAGGTTTACACATAAAGACACATTATTGTTGGTTACCAGAGATGGGAGGAGAAGAGAGGAAAAATCACTAACTAAATAAAAGACACTTCATAATTTGGTTGAAGGGAAAAGCAATATACATTAAGGGGATGATCAGCATAATATCACTAAGTCAATGGAAGACATGGAGAGTTACACAAGATTAAGAGACAACAAAAGGAAATACTATTACATACACAATCTTGAAATATCAGTAATAACAAACAATAATCTATGACTGAATAAATAGACACACAGGCAAGCTGAACAAGCTTGGGTAGGCTAATGGGACTACATTCACAACCACATATAGGTTTGAAGAAGATATTTATACAAACACATTTATATGCTCTGTAACTATATCCATATACATAGTAGAGCAATGAGGGATCAAAGATATAAATACTTCTCAGCCATAAAAAAACATGAAAGTAACAAATCTCTGGGCTTATGGGTTTAGGACTACAGCCTTGGGGACAGCTAACTCAACTGGTATAAAGTAGTTTATAAAGACAGTGTTCTACATCCTACTGTAGTGAGTAATGATTGGGGCATTAAAAGGTATTGAGAATGCATGTGTGTTCAGGACTGTGCCTAGAAGGACTTTAAGTTTTATTTTTTAAATTTATTTTTATTTATAAAATTTTATATTATGTCATTTGTCTTATTTCCATATTAGATGATGAACATTTTTTGCTAAGTGGTAATGATTTATATGCCTAAATTTTAAAACACTTAACCCTGTGGTATAAAAAAACAGTTTGGTCCTTGTAGTGAATTAAATTGTTGTTAGCTGTTGACTGGTCACCTCTGACTCATGGCAACATTATGTATAACAGAATGAAATAGTCCCCTGTTCTGTGCCATCTTCCTGATCATTGGTATGTTTGAGTCCATTTTTGCAGCAATTGTGTAGTGCTTTCCAACCCAGAGAGCTCATCTTTCAGCACTGCATCAGGCAATATTCCACAATGATCCATAAGGTTTTCATTGGCTAATTTTTGGAAGTAAATTTCCAGGCCTTTCTTCCTAGAACAGAAGAGAAAAAACAGAAAAAGAGAAAACATTATGAAACAGAGGCAGAGATTAAAGTTACACAGCCACAAGCCAAGGAATGCCTATAGCCAATAGAAGATGGAAGAGGCCAGGAAGGATTCTCACCTAGAGCCTTCACAGAGAGGGTAGCCCTGCCAAAACTTTGATTTGGGGCTTCTGGTTTCTAGAACTATGAAAGGATAAGTTTCTTTTACTTTAAGCCACCAAGTTGATGATAATTTGCTGTGACTGCCACAGGAAACCAGTATACTACTTAATAGATGTGTAAGTAAACATTGATTAAGCAAGGATGTTAACAAAAAAGACCAACATGAAACAGAAAGCAGAAAAAAAAGATGATAATTTATGAGCATCTACTATGTACACAGCACTATCCTAGGTGGTTTTACAGCTCCTAACTTGTTTACAAAATGGACTAAATCAGTATGGTTAGAGGACAAGAAGATGGCATCTTACTTGTAGCCAACACGTACTTTCTTCTAGCAAAACTAGGTGCAGCAGTTTGAAACAGGGATTCTGGCTCTCTGAACAGCTCATCAAGTCTGAGAAGGCCAAACTCAGGTGAGTATGATTAGAAAGGAGGGAGAGGCAGCATAATCAACTGGAAAGAACAAAAATAGGCTAACCTGTCCTGAGGAACACCAACTGGCCAGCAAGACAGGGCATCAGAGAGCTCCCTGGGGCAGTGGAGAGAATGTACCAGAGGACCTGCAGCCATGCCACGGATCTACCTTCAGTGCCTGCTTTTATCAGACCACCATGAGGGAGCAAAAACCCCTCTGGTTCTGGGTGCTGCTAAATTAGGAGCAGAGAAGGAACAATGCTGCAAGTGG